>NW_028277166.1:5682142-6012857 GCF_051122295.1 Plectrocnemia conspersa
CATTCTCCATTCACTGAGAAGAGATAGAAAATCTCCTCTTAGTAGACGTATTAAATGCACTTCATTAATTTTAACCATTCGATGCATCTCATATATTCAAGTATTCATTAATTGGATGTTTAAAGTCAAAGAGAATGGTACAAAGCACCATTTTATGAACCAAAAAACAGGCCATGCACAACACAAGTTCAAGGTGTGAACGTTCCTGGATGGATTACGTTTTTCAAATGTGTGTATTTTATAATTCGATTCACATTAATCCCATTTTAATATTTATATATGTACATACAATATATCCTCGTTTAATAATCAGCTACTAGCATGCATGACCGTAACATATTTACTTCATAATTTCAATACGAACATGTAAGCATACACAATTTAACGTCTCTGTGACTTTAAACATTAACTTTAGACAAAACTACAACACATTATACATAATTTAAACCTATTTATCGAATAAAATTTTCTTATCATATATACATACATTTATACAAGACACTAACATTTCGATTTATTTTGTTATATTATATATATTTTTTAATATATAAATATACTTCTTAAATTTTGAAACTATCATTATCGCAATAACACGAACAATCACAAACAGGATACGATATTTATGTAATCATATCGAATATATACATATATACCTAACGAATCCAAGTACATAGGTGAGATGCTGCAGCAATCAGCGTGAGAAACTAATAACGAGTATGTGCAAAAGCAGAGTGCTTCAATATACATATCAATATATACTTCATAATATATTAAAAGTAATATGATCAAATCCATGCAAGAGAATAAAAGCAAATCAATACGCATTCCTTGGCTTATCTCAGCTTGATCGAAGATGTCATATATAATAATTTTATATTCAAAGAGTTTCAATTCCGAATCAGTGTAAGTATACAACATCTTAGATTCAGCGGTAGTCTCGATAGTATGCCACAATTTTGAGTTTTTACTTTTGTATCACATATCACATTTTCCAAACCAACACGTATGAGACAATCAACTTTCTATGATATTTTCTTATGCAGAACTATATCAGTTTTTAGATCTCCATCGTTTTACCTGAGAGAATGGAGCCTGAAGGTTGCACAAATCAAATATATAAAAACACAAATTAGTAAAGCGGGGAGAAGAGAACTAAAACGGTATTTAAAACCGACGATATGTTTTTATCGCCGTTCGATATCATATATATTATATATAATACATGTGTATAAAAAGTGCAGTCTTTTCACGTAGGACTAAAAAATAATATAATCAATAATAATAAAACGTAGCTGCAAATTGTGTCTTATGTCTTATGAAAATATACAAATAATAATGTGAAAGATAACACACACACACACACAAAAGGTGAAAATTAATATAAAACCAATAAAATGAAAATATGTCATCCGACGATTCAACAAAACTACTATCAAGCGAAAAGCGGCTGACATGAGAATATAAATTGAAAAAAAAATTACAATAAAATGTTAGACTGCAAGCACGTAAGCTCAATGAGAACAAAGAACGTTTGGTCAGGAGAAAATATCTTCCAGCGATGAAAAGGGTTGAAAAAATCGTTTATTTATAGTTCATAGTCCATCAGTATTAACATACACACTTATACACACGGTTCACACGCACACGTTATAGAAGAATACAAAAATAGTTTAGAAATACGTATGTGTTGTGGATGTTTTTAAAAGTGCAGTTTACATACCAAGTCCGAAAGGTTTGGACGTGCCGATGTCGCTGTCGCCGCCGAAAGAGTGCCTTGCTCTCAAAGTAGCACTTCTACAGTTCGTAGAAAGCAGTTCCTTATTGAGATCTGAAACGCTTTCAGACCGTCCAACGCCGATGAGCGACTCAAACGAGCTATCCATTCCCAGCATCTATTGGAATATGACAAACGTTAGAAGCATATATAAGAAAAAAGCATAGTATATTTATAAATATTTCTTAATGTTTCGGTCGAGGCATGCATTTTAAATATGCAAGTAATGATATCAAATTATAAAATAAAATGAAAATGTACATGCAAACGTAAAAATATAAACCATAATCAAATTCATTATTACAATCAAGCAGGTTATTATCTAAAAAAAATATATATTGAAACAATAGTTAATTAGAAAATATTTTTACAATAAAAAACCTTAGCTATCTTTATAAATAAAGTGATCTATAGATTAAAATAAAAATGAATGTAAATCTTAACAAAAATATAGTATGGCAATTTAATTTACGAATTGACTTATTAGATCATATTTTATCAATAAAAGTTAATCAATCGAACAGCTCTCAATTTCTGCACAGTATCAGACAGCATAGAGCACCGAGTAAATACACTTATCTATCTGCAGACATGAGAAAATATATGATATTTAGATTTTGTATGATCAAATACAATATTTTTTGGTAAAATTAAATTAGATATTTTAAATATAGTACATTATAAACACAAAGTCTCGTAACATCCGGGACGACTACATCTGGGACAGATCTAAAATTTGCATGAAACACCAAACTCAAACTCATTATCTATGAACGATCACTCCCTAATATTATGAAGGTTCAAAACATTTTATCCTTGTTTTACTCCAATGTTATAATATCTATTAGGCGTATATTTACTAAATTAAAGTTAAGTAATAAAATAATTTGCCTTTATATTTTTTTAAATTTTAATAGTAGTATAATCATATTTACTTAATTAAAATATACTCTAGCTATCAAAACACAGCAGTTTTAGGAATTTATAAATAATATGCATTATTTTTGGAAATTGTCTATAACTTTGAACATAGTGTGAATTACGGAAAAAACCGATATTAAAAAATACAATTATATTCATCCATTTTTATTCAATACTCGAATAATTGAGAGCCCTAATCGTATGCCATTTAAAAAATGATTTGAGATAAACAATTTTATTTATTTTTAAACTGCTTACTGCCTGACATCGGCAGTATGTATGTGAATTCCTCAGCACTAACAAGTTTAGTATTAATTTATAAAATGAAAATAAATTGAGAAACCTTAAAAATACAGAAAATGCCACAAATCTGTGGCCAACACATGTGACATATGGATGAAAAAATCGGATATTCAACAGCTTGAGATAAGGGATGACTCATCGATAAAATATTCTATGAGTCATCCATATCTTAGTTGTCGCTAAGGACATGCAAAGGAATGGCACACCACATAGGAGGCCTACTGCAGTTCTAGACTGCATGCCTGCTTATATACAAAGAATCTGCACCACTGCACCTATGCCTTCCAGAGCATCTCCGTTGATCATAGTCTCAGATGACATGCAACCAGAGTACTAACGCCTCTTGAATACTGCGTTCACTAGTGACTTTACAATTTTTTTTATAATAAATATTTAAAACTTTATAAAAGGCGTGAATTGCGTCTCATTCGGCATACCAAAAAAATACTTTTATTATATTTAATAAAATAAGATATTTAGAATAATGAAATTCTATATTTGGTTCTGATGTCCCGCGAACAATGTTTTTGCATTTGCAAAGAAACTGCAGGTATTTTATGTAAGTTTGCAAATTAAAAAGTGTACCGTAAATAAAGGAAAACTTTAAATCTGTGTTTTAATTATTTAAAGTAAATGGAGATTTTTAAAAACATAATAAAAAAAAATTATTGGACCAATCTGGTAATTAAATTGCCATACGTCTTACTTTCTCAAATATTCTTTATCTGACATTTCAATTATTCTAACTGCATACATGTATTTTCTATAAGTATTATGCACTGTTTATGTAAAAATATATATATATATATATATTAATTTTTAATTAGTTTTACTGTTTTCTACAATTATTAATTATTGCTTTATTACAGTAGTATACATATGAGTCATAAATAAAACCAATTAAAAATAAATCAATATAAAATGGAACCGAAATCAGACAGTAATATAAATATTAAAATTATGTATAACTACAAATTAAACTACTGTATCTCAAACAAATATTTTTTTACATGCACAATTTAAAATAAAAATATGTATTTCCTCCTATTATTATTATATATTAAACTTGAATCTACTTCATAAATATATCTTTAAGTTATCAAAAATCTTTTTTTTCTAGAAACTTTATACATAATTCATAATATGCATGCCCCATGTCTGACAATATTATCAAGATGCAGATGCAATTCGTTTTTTGATTAATGTAAAAACTTGATCACTGGATACTCACACCACCATTCTTATTGGCGGTTTCCAAGGCCTGCGTGTTGACAACGAAGTGAAGACAGTTAATCGGAGAGAGAGATAAAATTTAATGAAACACGCAAAAGATGAAACATCTCGCGTCTTTCATTGTCAATACAAAAAAAATTACACTAGATAGTGGAATTCTAGAATATCGCATAAAATCTTTATAGTGCAAAAATACTACCGCTATAATAGTATATATAAATTTACATCATAATTGAAGTTATGTAATGTTTTAAGATATTATATTCATAATTACATACCTGAGAAAAGTTGGGTACTGAAGCCGTTTTACGCATCGTGATTGTGTGACCTTGAGCTTGTTGCAGTTCTTTAACGGCGACGCTCTGACGCAATCTATCGAGCGTCAATATACTCTCAACGGCGCTGACTCCTCGAGTGTATTTTTCTATTTATCGAAATAAATTATAAGCATTTTTTCTTCCAAATATCATCCCATATTATTTACCTATATAGGTCTCTCCGTCGGCGGCGCTAGTCTCTTCTCCGCTGGCCGCGATCTGAGCCAGACTCTCCCTGTCTTCCAACTCCTCGGACGCTTTCGGAATGTTCGATACTACTTCGTAAGTCACACCCGTTTGCGTTAAAGTGTCAGATCTGCCGTTCAAAAAGACATGATCGTGAATGATCATCTGTCTACAGTTCAAGGCGTTAAAAAATTTACCTGACGATGCGTTTCCTTATGCGATCTGTAATGCTCTGTTTTTTATATATGTTCAAAGCTAGACGCTTCCTGAGCACGAGGTCCATGGGAGCAGGATGCGATAATCTCACGGTAGTTTTCAATATGAGATAAACTCGTTCGTTGGCTGTGTAAAAAATGTATATATCAACAATAATGCATAATTATAGCAATGAAAAAACATTAAAAATATAAACCTTCAGTAGTCCGATTCAAATATTGACTATTGTGTATCGAAGAATCCCAACTTGCAATTGCGCATATGTCCTTTTCATAATGATGCATTATTTGAAGTTCATAGAATCGATTACCGAGTTCTTTGGGTAGAATTGAGTTCAGGCCTGATACTGGGACGTCTTCACCGATATAATGCGTTGACATATCATCGGCTGCAAAATAAAATAATTATAACATATCTACAACAGTATAATTTTAACAAAAACAATCAATATCAATACCGTTGAGATCTAAGAATAATACAGGTATATGTTGTTCCATTCCTGATGGCGGATCCCAAGCAGCTGGAGCGCCAGGAATAGGACTACCAGGTGACGGAACCATAACCTATAATAAAAATTGCCGTATTAATAATTTCAATAATCTTAAAGAATATATATAATATATATAGAGGTGTGACAGAATAATTGGACCACTTCAATATTTCACATATTTTGATATTTTGTAATCAACTAATGTAGGAAATAAATTTTGTACATAAAAAGAATTGAAGCTCGTTAGCAGGTGATGATTTTTAACAAAAAAATAATGAATATATGTATACCCAAAGCGTTGGGGATACGATATAGCTACAGATTGAACAAATGAGACCGTATTCAGCATGCAGCAATTTGTGGTTCTAGCAAAATATTTAGGTTTTATTTTCTAATCTCTGAAAATGTGTGGCTAAACGACCCAAAAAAAAAACTATAATAGCGAGTAGAGAGTATACCTAGAAGAGTACTCGAAGTAATAAAAGAAAAAGGTGGTGCTACTAGATATTATTTTTTTAAATTAAAAATCTGCAAAAATATTATTTTCACTTTTTTAAATTACATAAAACTACAAAAATATGAAAAATATTGTCTGGTCCAATTATTTTGTCACACCACTGAAAATATATAAGATAAAAATCCAAATACCGCATTCCTCTCCTCCGTTAAAGACACCCATTGATCTACCAATGATTGCTCTCGTTCTATATCACGCTCCGTTTTATCAGTCTTATTAATGATACGCTGAATTTGTGAATCGAGATATTGGCGCCGTCTCGTCAAAGCTTCGCCCCATTTTTCTCTCAAAACTGCCAGATCTTCCTCTTGATACGAGTCCAAAGGTTTTTGTAAACGCGACCTATAAATTTAGACATTTAAATACTTATAGAATCCGATGCATACAGTTTCACGTCTATATACATTACCTAACATTAACACTTCCAACTTCTATACTGTAAATATTCTGGCATATGATAGGCAACGTTCCCGAGTTGTGCACTGGTCGAACGCGAACTTGCAACCTCCTTTGTTGCCCTTGACGCAATTGATAAACGCCTCCCGTCGACACTTCATTTTTAACTTCGACGGGCGCGTATTCTCCTTGATCATTAAGCTCGTGAATTTCGACCCAAACTTGAATCTTACGAGTCAATTCGGCCCATCTATCGGCGAGACTGCGAGCTTTAGCCAATTGCCTTTGTTCTACTTCCCAACCTGGACGAGAGCGACTAAATCCGGCTGATCGATGACCCCAAACTTCAATGGATAAAGCTCCCTCTGCAGCATTAAATCAACATTAGTGATAATAAATAAATTAAGAATATATTGATAAATTAATCAATTAATCACCGATGCAGTGTTCTAGAAACTCTTCGTTCATCGGAACCGTAAAGTCTTTCTGATGCTCAAATTTAAACGTTAAATGCTGGGCATGACGAGGCGATATTGGAATGGCCGGTACTTCTGAATTAACTATAGGAGGGACTACTATCGGATCTGGGCAACCCCAGAACGAGTATTGGCAGAAAACGAAATGCGATAAAGATGGAGGTAAACCTGACGCTTGTTTAATAGAAACTCGACAAATGACCTGAAACAGTATAATTTAGATTAATTATCGATTATATTAAATTAATTTGATTATAAAAATACCTGTTGTGTACTAGGATCTGGCGGATCATCCTCGTATCTAGAATCTCGAGAGCTATCCGAAGCTGCTTCAGAAATTCTATCGACAGGGAACGATCCAGCAACACGACTTAATTCCACCTGTGTAATAAAATAAAATATTACATATAACATACTGATGCTTTCATATAAAAACAGATACATACTTGCAATCTTCCAGCTACTTCACCCTGTTGGCTTATGATGGGAGTATGATAATCTAATTTTACATTATGGAAAAGAGCTTCTAAAAATATGTTAGCCACACCGATTAAATTATGATTTTCTTGTGATTCATAAAACGGATCTGATGCTTTGTTTGCTGGTAAATCATCCTACAAATTAGCAGGAGATAAATAAATATATTCATATAGCTCATTAGAGTCAGTTATAAGACTTACCGTTTCTTGGTGAATTTCAGAAGGAGATTGATCTCTCTGTCGAAACTCTTCGTACATGTCTCTCATATCGATGAGCTTGTTTTCAAGCTTTTCCATCGACCATACTTGACCACCGTGTCCCATGCGACTTACCAATATTGCCGGTTCTGATACAAATGCTCCACGCTGAAACGATATTAACATGATTGTAATAATGCATCATTAATATAATATATATAATAATCTAAGCATACTTTTCTATTCGGACTTAAATTTGCAGGTGGAATTTGTAGCGTCACACTGAACTTCGTATTCCTTGACATTTCTTCAGCTAAAACATTAGCTTCTTGAACCAATGAATTAGCTTTAAGTATATCAGCTTTCAATTGTACTAAAGATCTTTTAAACGTTTCATCTCGTTCGGCGGCCCATTTTTCCATTCGCATCTGAGTCGTTGGTGTGCAAGGTGTCATTTTATCTAAAAAGTAAGATCATAATAAATTAAAATGCATTACAGAATGTAAAATAATATCATGATACGTACTGTAAGAACGGAGCGGATCATATGGTGTATAAGGCGCATACGGAGTTGACGGAGATAGTATATTGCGCAACTGCTGGAACTGTCGTTCGTATTCTTGTCTCTGTTTTTCTAATGCAACTGTAATTTAAACGCAAATTTTAGAGCAAAATCTAATGTGATATACCCATAATCTATTAAAAATATACCTTGCTTATCTTCTTCGTGTTGCTTTTCCAATCGAGATATAGCCGCTTGAATAGGGTCGTTAGTCAGCTCGTTCAGCATAATCTCATCTCTAGCAAAGTTGTAATCGATTTGTTGAGCGGGAGTTTGTGGTTCAGACGTTGCAGCTAAAGTTTACATAATAAACGTCATTATCGCATTTAAAAAAATCAATAAGTAAAATATAATACTCACAAACTGGTTTCGGACAATTGACCCTGAAGAAGTGATGATTACCCCACAATATCCTATCGCCGTGCTCCAGTGGCGTCCTCTCGGCGACGGGCGAACCGTTAACAAAGCACCTCGCTCCTGGCAACGGCTCTATCACTAATCCTCCGTCCACTATCAAAACCCAACAATGTTCGGGCTGTATTCCTAGACCAGACAGTTGGATGTCGGCTTGAGAATTGCGACTACCGACTAGCGTCCGATCTTTCAGATAATAAACGAGCAGTTCGTTCAAAGACGGATCTGCGTTTAAATTGACAAGATAATATTTATTCTTCTCGACTTTGATCCCACTAGCTTGGATGCTAATGCCCATTTTTTCAAGAGCTTGCTGCCTTTCGCTTTGTATTTTTTCTATATAATAATAAGATCATTATAAATAAATTATACAAGAAAAAATAAACAATCAACTTAATCTGATTTACCAGTTTTGACTAGTTTTTCCTCCCACGTTTGAGACATTTCCTTCATAAGATTTTCGCTCTGAGCGAGCTTCTCGTGTATATCCACACTTTTATCAATACCATCGCCAATTGGAGATGCCTTTTAAATTAAATAAAATTAGTCAAACTATACAAATAAATATAATAATATGCAACTTACAGTAGCATGCTTCAACATTTCCTTCAGCGCTTCCACTTCCTGTCTTAATTCTCTAATTATCCTAGCATTTGGATCTTCGTTCACCACAGCGTGATTAACAATTCGTTTAGCTCTATCAGCATATCTGAGAGTCGATAACGTCTCTTCATAATTATCGGCTGACGGCGATATCGTAGCAACCTTAAAATCAAACCACATTTATAAACCAATCTAATATACATATTTTAAAAATATTTAAAAAAAATACTTACCATCACAGTCTTACTGTTTCCACCTAGATTATCTTTGAGTAGCCACGTAAGTACAGAATCCCTATATGGGACAAACCTATCTTTATTTTTAGCAACTCCGGACGATTGATCGGCTAATTTAGAAATAACCAATCCTAGTGTTGTTAATGACTTATTTATATTCGATCCTTCTTTTAAACGGTCGCCGACTGCTCCCGTTTTAACCGCTCTTTCAGAACCGGCCAAATCCACCAGTGACATTCTCGACACTTTCTCGCCAGTGACGCCAGATCTTAAATCTATCAAAGTCTGGGTTAAAACTACTGAGAAGACGGCATGTGATCTGGACGACTCGCTGTTCATGTTGGTGGCGGCTACTGTTCTTGATTTGTTACCTTCCGCCATCAACGTATCAATGTCCTGCAATGAAAACATCATGATCATCAGTCATCATTTAAACGGTAACGGATTAGACAATTTGAATAAGTGTTTTAACCGAATCAATCAATCATTGCATTAAATTAATAAAAACAATTATACCCTCGCGCCCTAGCGTGACTTTAGTTAATCGACCTTCTTAAAAACTTACGAGATGGTCGATTTATATTTTAATTTCAGTATTATTATTATCAATTCCAATATTGTAGATAACATATTTTTTTACACAGAATAAAACTAGATATATGTAGATTTGTATGTTTGTACACGATTAACTTAAGAATGGATTATTCAATTTGTATGCGATTTTTTATATGCTGCGATTATTTATCAGAAAGAGTTTTAATACACAGAATGTTATGTATCGCCAGTTCAATAAAATATTGATATTATTTTCTAAAATCGAAACACGTGTGGATTCGAACATATCACCAATTAGTTGATAAACAAGAGCTGCTACTAATAACGCTGATATCAAATTCAAGAAAAAATATGTTTCTACTTAATTTTCAATTAAAAAGCGTCAATTACACTAAGGCGTTTTTTCGAAGAAACCCAAGCGAAAGATCGTCATATTAAAACAACCAAGAGCCAAAACTTCTTAAACCGTTTGAACCATTGAACCACTAAATAATACGTTTTTCACAACTAATATTTTTTCGGTATTTTTGTGGCCATCAAAAAGTGCAATGGTTTTATTTATACAAGGCCACCCGGGAGACTTACTAAATGCTAAATTAAAGGTGGCGTACATTAGAGAAGCGGGATTTGACAACACGGCGTAATTGGTATAAATGAGTATTTTTTTATTTGCTTTGACACTTGCTCACTCAAAGAGAACACACACATACATATTTGAAAAAGCAGCAGCATGAGCTCTTCAACAACAAGCAGCAACATGAGCTTTTTGACTCGACTGGCTACTACAACGACACCGTCGCCCTAATATGACACCTGAATTACATCTGTATATTAGCATAAATGATCTTTTGGTATTTAACATGCGACACCAAATCAAAACCAAAAAAAATGTTAAGTAAGAGAAGAGTATGAAAACTTCGCGAACTGGCACAGAGAGGGCAGCACTGGGCGCACAATAATATTTTTGTGAGGTTATGTGAACTAATATTAGTGTCTCTGCAAAGTTTTGGGTTCATCCAATAATTTTTGACTTTTGTGGAATTATAATAATATAATATAATATTCTATAATATAATATAATATTCTGAAACTTCATCTAAAATAGTCATTATCTTCACTACATTCATTCATTGTTGAAAGTTTAAAACATCCTTCTGGACTATTAATTTAAAAAAAGAGACTAATTTTAATATATAATTAACTAATAAATGATAAAACTATTTAAATGTAAGTACAGTTCAAATAAGAATGAATTACTGCAGAAATACACAAAATGTTCACAGCGATATGTCGCAACAGACTATTGTATCAAGCATTTGCTGCGTCTACCGAACGATCCTAAGCAGACCATTTTTTATTAATTCTAGATGTTGAATGAATATATATTTGGTCGTAGAACTTTTTTTAAACCATTACCTGAATTTTCCGAAATAAAAAAATAATAATAAAATAGATTTAATTTATTTAAGAAACAGCTTGAAAAAATGTCGAGCCCACCTCGACATTGGAGTTGCTGGTAAAAACAACCGATGTTTTGTCCACCTCGACATAAGAGTTCAACGGGTGAATTCCTGCAAATTATGTTTGGATACGAATTTCAAGAGTGGTAACGAAGCGTATAATAAAAAGCATCGCTTTAAACTAGCATTTTGTATACAAATTTATTAACACGAACCGGTTTAGTGCGCTTTTTTTAATCACGCAGTAGCATGAGCGCATACGGAGTGAGCAGGTTGCATTAGTCAACCCATTTTTATTATTTAAATTTATTATTTTATTTATTCAAAAATATTTTTTATTCAATTCCTGCAAATTATGCTTGGATACGAATTTTAAGAGTCGCGTCGAAGCGTATATTAAAAAAACACCGCTTCAAACTATCATTTTGTATTCAAATTTATTAACACGAAACGGTTTAGTGCGCGTTTTTGAGTCACGCAGTAGTATGAGCGCATACGGAGTGAACAGGTTGCATTAGTCAGACCATGAAGCTGGCAATTAATTTATTATTTTATTTATTCAAAGAAAAAAATATTTATTCCTACAAAGTATGCTTGGAAACGAATTTTAAGAGTCGCGTCGAAGCGTATATTAAAAAAACACCGCTTCAAACTAGCATTTTGTGTACAAATTTATTAACACGGACCGGTTTTTGAGTCTTGTCGAAGCAGGAGCGTTACTCATCGATCCTAGCTATCAAAACGTTAACAGACAGCAACCGCAATTAGTTAGCGTTTTAGCTGCATACTACCCGCAACTGCTAAACTTGAACGGCGATGTATAAACTATGTTAGTTGCAATAGAGAAATTCCCAAAGAGGCGAAGTACGCGAGTGCAAAGGTTAAAGTGATATTCTTTCTAACAAGCCAGATAAGATACGATATTACAAGGAAGAGACAATCACTGAAGGTAGGTTAGGCGTAGTAGGGGGCGCTTCCAAGGTAAAGATAAGGGTCGTAAGGAAGGGCGCACGGGTCGGAAGGAGACTCGAGATAGGGTTTTAGTAAGCACATAACAGGATTAGAGAGCGTGACGCAACTCAGAGCGCAACTCGATCGATAAAGAGAACCGAGTCGCGAAAGATCGATCTTGTAGTTTGATGGGAGGGTAAAAATGTATTTACAAGAAATGTCTCTGAGATGAATCGTCGTTGTTTGAGGGTTCATTATCCAAATTGCTTGTATACACTAAGCCGCAAAGAAACGGCAAGAAGACTAATGATTCACGTACCAGTAGATTTATTTCGGAGGTGTGTATTATTTCCGGCTCGCGTTGGGATAATAAAGGATTTTCCAAGTAACAACACTAATAAATATTTATCTGGTCGGCATTCTTAGATTAGAGTAGAGTAGAGTGATTTAAGATGCCGCAATGTAGAACGAGCTATCAATCATCGTCAAGGGTTAATATTAGTAGTGTTACATACTATATATAATACGAAGCAATTATAAAAATAATAAATAATTCAAACCTAATTGCCAAATTTATTGATTAAAAGTACAATTACATTTTAAATGTTAAACAACTAAAAGGTTAAGTGTTATCATTGTGGCGAAAGTCCAGCTGTTATAACTATTTCCGCACAAACGGATGAGCGAGCACATAAATTATTAACAACGTACGTTTTACATATTTTAACCCCAAAAACTACGTTAATATATATTACAGTACAATAACGTAACTAGAATATACAAATTAAAACGACCTCGTTCGCTTTACATCCATTACGTTATATAATATAATAATTTAAACGTAAAAGAACCCCGGCTTAAATCATATTAAATTTCGCGATTAAGCTTTTATGACGGCGGTAAAATTAAACCAGCTTTTTAACGGTCAGATATCCAAGTATTAACATGTTATAATAGAATTTGGTACTTGGTATTTACGCAATCATTATAAAGCATCAGATTAGGTACACTTAAAAATATTTTCGATATAATTCGTAAAAAAATAACATGCGTAAAATGACGCGCTCACTTCGTGTTTAAATATAAAGTGTTACTGACCTGATACGAAGTGACAGCCAACCTAGACAGTCCGTCCACGTAAGGTCCTAGAACCACGTGCTCCCGCACTTTGAGGGACTGCTTGTTGGTCCTGGGGTCCAACAGATCGTGCACCTTCTCATTGTAGATCTCCATGTATGACACTTCGACCTTGTAGGTCAGCTCGGGAGTCTGTCGCACGGCTATCTCGGCGAAAAGAGCGTCGCAGAGCCTCGGTATCACGCCCTTACAATCTTGGGCGCCCATCATGGTGTAAGACTTGCCGGAACCTGGCGAAGAAAATAATAACCATTAGAGCAGGGTCGGAGAATTGAATTTGCGACGGGCTATTATGCGAAGCCTCGCGAATTAACATACAAAAAGGTATAGAAAACAGCGAACCTCCTCGGCGCGGTTAATTCGGTAATTCAATTATTAAGAAAATCGCATTAACGTGTGTGTATATGTGTGTACGTTTATATTAAGATTTATAAGATACGGGATTTTTTTCGGTAATGCGTTATTTTCCCAGGGGCGTATTTGGTATATAAAACGTACGCAGAGCGAACAATGTCGCAGCGTCAGCTCAAAATTGATCATGAAAGTCGATTTAAATTATTTTATATAAGCACAATATACGTGATAAATTCAAAGTACTTTATTGAACTTTCGTCTTTTGAATAGCCCATTAAAAATAAGCTAGTTAACCATTTATAATTTAGAAATACGTTCAAAATTATTTAACAGACATTGTTTCTACTATTTTATTAAGGATTGACTTAAAAACCCGCAAAATTAAAGCAGATAAAAGTGACGTTCGTAATGAAGAAATGAGTCACTGATTAACTCGTACGAAAATTTTACGTTTAACGGTCGATAAATCTGGTGATTAAGAAGTGAAACTGCGCGCGTTGGGTGCTGAAAAAGTAAGCAAACCGAGATTCCAATCCGTCCGCATTAAAGCGAACTGAATTAGATGGTTGACAATTAAATTTGTGTTTTATTATACACATATTTTTATTAAATCATTAAATATATTCTGTGCCGTATTTTTTTAAATACTTTTCTTTTTAATTTTCAGAGTTTTAAATATATGTGATGGCCCTCGACTTTCACACATAATTGGTTCCTGAAAATGTGTGCGAATGTTGAATGTACGAAAGTCGAGGGAAGTAAAAAAAATTGAAATTGTGAATATTTTAAAATATTTATTTATCAAGTAAATATAAGATGTTTAAGAGGCGTTTAAGAGACACGTTTAGGTGGGGTTTGCGGGTGTTTCCTTTAAAAAATTATCAAGAGTTAACTGTTTTCCACTATTCTTTTCTTCATATAGTATTTTATAACATGCTATGTTTTTATTGATCGCCCCACGCACTTGAGATATGCGTTCTCCATTGGGATCACAATCATTCATAATATTTAAAAATTTGTCAAGGTGCGTGAAGGCTTCATTCATATTTTTCATTGTTAAAGAGTTTTCCAAAATAAACCTGTCTCATCTACATTAAACATTTGGCTAGAGGAATATTCTACATCTTCAATAATTTTGGATAATTAGGAAATATTTTTTTTGCAGCATCTTTATCCGCATTAGCCGATTCTCCAGTAAATTTAATATTATGAAAAGAATACCTCATTTTAAAATTGTAAAACCAACCGTTACTTGCTTGAAAAACCGTGTTAAAATATTTTTTTAATCTATCCTTCCAATCTTTGTGCAAACTAAGAGCTTTTGCTTGAATAATTGAAATACCTAGAGGGACATCTTTTTGATGTTGGTCATCGATCTACGATGACAAAGATTTTCCATTTCATCCATGTTTTGTTTTTGCTGTGTTTTTTTGGAAACATATCATTAAAGATTGTGGAAATATATTTTTATTTTCCACAATTTTGAACGTATTCTTTAATTATATTTTTATGTTGCAAAATGGAACATATCGTAGACCTGTTTCTATCATACGAACGTCCGATTGAAGCAAAAGATTCACCGCTATCAAAAAGTTTTTAAAAAAAATTGTTTTTTTTTTAAATGTGCGAAATAGCGAATTGTGCGAAAGTCGAACGTTCGAAAGTCGAGGGCCGCCTGTAGTCTACATAATTAACCAGTAGAAAGCGATAATCGAACAAATGTGCTTTACCAACACAAACAAAACAGAAATCGTCGTATTCAGAACAACCAAAAAAATTCGCCACTAAACTTCCTGAAACTGATGAACTTTTGTTCTTATTAGAAAATAATAACTTGTGGTATTTTCGTATTCGGAATTATCTTTAATCACTGCAACCAATACAACTTAACCGTTTGTTAAATACGAATAAATTCATATAAATTATATTTCTGACGATAAAATATGCTAGCGATCATTTGTAGGCTATAAATTGTTTATGCGATCAATTGACTGCTAGTGGTAAATGGCTGGCGGTGAATTGCGGGTGATAATTTTCCAGGTCCCCTTCGAATTATATATTGTATATAAATAAAACTCTTCTTGCGAACAAGACATGGGTCCTAAAAAATGTCATTAAAATAATTGGTATATTTTTACGATCGCAATATAAAAAATAATAATTAATTTACTTAACGGATACAAAAAATAATAAAACCAATTCAAGTAATAATACATTGGTAATATAATGAGATTTAATAAAACTTTTAGACCCAAAAAACAACAATAAGAAAAATGATTAATATTCGCAGCGTTAATTAGAAGGCGGGCACTCAAAGAAACGGAGAATTATATAATATAAATCAGAAAAGTTGTTATATTTTAATTTCTATAAACAATTCAAAACACGTATTCGTCTAAGTAAAATACAACTAAAAAAATCCACTTATATTATAATCGAAACAATCAAAGTTCAACCCGCCGATCAGAACAGAAATACTACACACACATGCGAAATCTTGCCGCATTGCGAAAAAAACAGCACAAACGTCAGTCAAACGCGCCAAAAGACAAAAACGCGATTTTATTGCCCCGTTCGTTAAAACCAACAGCACAATAGAACGATGAGATGAAGAAGAAAGGAATAATACTGATTTATTTTTACTTTAGCATAATTTAATATTTAGCTTATTGTGACGGTTAGTCAGGGTAAAAGGGAAAACGTTGAATATTCTATACAGTTTTTTTTTTGCTTTCGAGAGCCTGAAGTGCAAACATTTTCAGTTGCCGTTAAAATATACACAGCATATAAAGTATGAAAACGAATATTCAATTACTAATATTATATTGAGAGTAGGTCTTGTGAAAAACGAAAAACTAGAAAATCTACTTTATCGAAAATATGAATCATATGGTTTTGTAAATGATATTCTATACATGTACACATTTTTTAAATTATAACTATTCAAATTGATATCGATTGCTACGATTTCAATATACGCAAAACCTTTTCAGTGATATACATTTTTCTTTCGCTACCCGAATAACCGGGAATGTAATAAAATTTGTTTGAGGCGTACTGATTTAGAATTTATCTCGTGGAGGTTTCGTGAAACATCCCAGTGGTATTTTTAGCGTCCAATCTGATTTAACTTTGTGCGTCGAGCTGCGTAAGAATTCACCAATTAAAACCTCGAGAGATATTGAAACTGAAATTATGACGTTAAACATCATGTTGAATTTAAAGTTGCAAATAATGCGTATCTGTGCTACGCACGTGTTCAAGTCCCAGCAGGGTCTAGAATTTTTAATTTGAACGAGGCGATAAATTTTAAGACGGCCAACCCTGCCGTAGCGCAGAAGTTACGGCGCTGCTGTGTAATAAAGACCGTGGGCTAGCCAGGATGACCATTAGGGGGATGTTCCCTTGTAATAAGGTCACAGGAAAGCTATTTTCATTTTTTGCTTAAATAATATAGTATACGGACATTTTAGCAGTTGGAGAATGTACAACAGCGGCAGTGTTAGACTAAATTATTCCGTTGAGGTTTGACGCTTTTTTTTAAACTCATTATTTTGTAGACCCATGAAGTTGCTCGGACAGATGCCCTAAATTGTATCAATCAATAATATGAAAACTACAGTTTAGTAACATACAATTGCATAAAACAATTATGCACAGAACTTACCAAAAGACGCAGTTAAATTAACATTAAAGCGCGATAAATTTATAAATGTAATAATGACAGTTAGAAGCTCTAAGGAACGAGACAAAATAATTGCATAAAAACATGCTATATAAACTAGAACATATAGTCAACATTCGACATTAAAATTAAAAGATTTGAAAAACTATGACTAAGTGTAGGTACATCAGAACCAGATTCCTACTTTCACGAGGCCACCATCAGCAGTGATTCAACAAATATTTATAAACAATTTTTATCGTCGGCTCATAATAATGTGAATTTACTTATTTGTAATAATAAAAATAATGTACAACGAGGTTGCGGACTAAATTAGTTAATCACACAAGTGAAATATACAAAAAAAATCTTCAAATAAGACAAAAACGCAAATAGTATAAAAAAAACAATGAAACTTTAACAAGTAAACGAGGTAGCTAATCGAGTGTCATTTGTAGTAAACTGTGTAAGGGCTAATTAAATGTGGGTATTTTTTTATTTGTGAGTACCTTTTTCTTGAAGACTTTTTTTATATTGTATTTATACAAAATGTTCATTTGTAACCACCATCACTTAATTGTAGCACAAAAAACTACGAGAAGCTGTTCCAATTACTGTTATATATATACATATGCATGTTTATGTATGAATACGTGTTTTTGTGCCACGGCAAACTGCTTTCAAGAAAAAATAGATAAGGCGCGACTCATCGTCGGTAATTTCGACAGTAAAGTTTTGGTTCCAAGAACCCCCTTCCTTCCGCCAGACACTAAAGATAACCCCCCGTTTCACTATTATTAACCTTTTGCCTTTCAGAAAAATAGTGACAAAATTTATTGATACGGGAATGCAAGTGGACCTCGTATATATTGATTTTGAAAAGATTTTTCATAGATTATTAGCACAAATATTTGAGCGATCGTAAGACAGTTCATAACCAATAGCGACTGATTGTGAAATAAATATTTCACCCCTTCGGAGATTCAAGGGTGCAACTTGAGCCCTTTGCTCTTCACGTTATTTATTAATGACATAAATACGACAGTTATAAATTATAGTTTTCTTCTGTAAGCCGATGATTTAAAATTGTTTAAATGCATTCGATCTGTTGTGGATTCTTTTTCTCTATAGAATGATTTAAAATCTTTATGGAGATTTACTTCTATTGAACGTTTTAGCTAAAGAAACTTGCACTAAGGATCTCTCGTTTTCGAGAGCAAGCGGAGGTTCTCTCTACACGTAAGCGACATCTGCGAAAAAAAATTCAAGAAGCTCGGATTGTTACGAGCGTTTCACACCGACGAACTGTCAGTTATTCGTGTCACTTTGGTTCGCACGATTCTTAAATCAGTATGTATAATTTGGAATCCCCGAATAACCAAGTACTCCAGCTTAACCAAAAAAGTTTAGAAAAGGTTCTTGAAATTTCATTGTAAGAAAAAAATGGTTATTATCTGATGCAATGCCTTGATTATGCAGATTAATTCAATTCGAGTTTCATATGTTGGCAACACTGTAAATCAGACAGCTGTCAATAACAACGCGTGTTCAAAGTGTCAAATGTTAGTTTGAAACAACACTTTTACGAAATAGATCGCTTACCCTCTGCTCAGCGCTTTAAAATTATTCAATTATTTTACAGAAATAACAATTCTGTACGAACTGTGTATTGAAATTTACAGGAAGATTATAGCAAATTTCATCGACCTACTGAGCGAACGATTCACAACGCAGTGAAAAAATTTAAAGAGACTGGAAGCGTTGGAGTAAGGGTAAGACATCATCATGACGCCCGTTTAGCCGGGAATATTGCTGCTGTAAGTGAAAATGTGGCCGTGTTGGCGTTCGCAGCTTTTAAGTTTATTTTATGTCTCCCTTTGGTGCATTTTGCATATGGACTTACACCTACACCCATATAATATTCAGACAATACAAGAACTGAAGCCCAGAGATCATAGACAGCGAATAATTTACGCAGATTGGGGGCTAGAGCAGCAGTAAATTGATCTTGGAAGGAAAATCTTTGTGATTTACAAAAGATCATTGCATGCCCAAAAAGTTACTGTTTGGTGCGCATTGTGGTCAGGCGGCGTCATTGGGCCTTACTTTTTTTTTTTTTTCGAAAAAAAATCAAGGTCGGACTGTATCAAGCAATGGTGAGCGCTATAGGCGCATGATAACCGATTAATTTTGGCACGAAATCGAAGATAATAATGTGGAAGACGGCGCAAGATGCTTTGCGTGAAAAGTTCACAGGTTGCATTATTTCAAGATATGCTTAAATTTGTGGGCTTTTTTAAAAAATCGGAAATTGAAGTTAGATCACTCTTTATTAGTTTATCATGACGCATTAAATCTTTAAAGCCATCATCTCATTGACTGTCACATCTTTGAAATCGCTAGTATCGATACTGTCAACTCACGCCGTTTTTATAATACATATCAGATTTTTTGTCTGTAAAACCAGACTTTTACACAGATACGACCTGCTGATAATAACAATATTGGATATATATATATAAAAAAAATACTATTCTTTTGAAGTTCTTAATCTTACATTATTGTGGAAATAAGCGAAAACCAATTACTTGATTCGAAACTCAAAGAACCTAAATTCAATTTCATTTACGCATATTCCGCGAAAAATATCCAAAAAAACACTTAGCGAGAACGCTGTCGTCAAAGCAATTATCGCAAATCAGATTTTTGTTTCACGCTAGAAATTGCGCGCCTCGCGTTAAATTGAGCTGAAAACTTCCCTCAAAAGAAACTCGCGCATAACTCATACATACATGTTTAAAAGGTAACCGCATTCGACACAAAGAAGGCTCCGTCTACGTTACTGTATCAAAAGACAAACAGACCGAACGGAGAAGTTCGAGCCGCCATTCAGCCGGTGTATGAAAGGTTTCCCAAGATCGATACGCAGAAAGGATCGCACACACGCGGAAAGGCTAAATAAAATTTCAGCTGGCAAAGGTCCAAGGTTGGAGGAAGACATTAATGAATTTGCAACGCGATTGTGTGTAGTACGCGAGCATTCTGTGAAGCGAACCGAACGGGTTGAGCCCCGGACGAGAGCGACGGGCAGGATTACGGCCGACGAATGGGGTATTAACGGATTTGGAGCTGTGACTTGTGTGTTCGTAGTACGCGATATGCACTACGTGTATCGCGGAAGTACTAAATGGACCGAAACGTATAATCGGTTCGTATGATGATTATCTGATAAATTATGAGAGCACCCTAAGACCTAGGAATAGTCTTTTCACATAAGAAACGACCTTTGTTTCAATTGTGGCCGTTTTAATTAGACTGATATTATAATCCAGATAAGTCAAGTGTTATCCCAGCTTTCTCTAATTCATGCAGGACGTAACTGTTGTAATTTTAATCAAAAGTTGTATAACCCGATCTATATGTTATATTATTAAGAATCACATTAAAATTGACGTCTCAATAAATAAAACTTTTAATCAAGTCCCGAAGGGACATTTAACTTGGTGTCTGTAATTCTGAATAACCCGAACTGAATAACCAAACACGAACTATCACCTAGGGCGGCGAATCGAAGTTGTTCAGTTCACTTCTAAAAGTTATTTAATAGAGTTACTAGTCTTAAACAAAGCGGCTAGAGCTGAATTTCTGCTATCAACTTGAACGTCGATTATACAATAAACGCCACATTTTCCACTACATATGTATATGATAAGATAAATTAAATCATACTGTCTCACATTTAAAAATAAATATAATATATATGTTTCAGTATTACAGTGTTATTATCAACATTTATACATGGAACACATTTTAATAACCGGATGACATTCGGAAGCTTACAAATTAATTTCGCTTTCGTACTAAGGCACCGAGGAGGTTTAAGATTAAAGGTGTAATTAAATTTTACGAGCTATCATTACATAAACGTGTATATTATTTAACCAAATTAATAAAGATTCAGAAAACTCAGTTTTATATCATAAATAAAGGTGAAATTAAAAAATAAAAATAATTATGCAGTTGATTTGATTATTAAAATTAAAACGATATTTTAAAACTTTTTATTTTAAATTATAGCTTGAATATTTTACTTGAGATGCTAAATTGTTGTTAGCTTTTGTAGTCACTGAAGTATCTCATTATTAAATATTTTTATATACTCAATGTGTACGACCCAGTACGATTTGAATTAATCATCACGATATTCATCCGTGAGATTAAGAAAATCTAGGAAAACCTAATTTGCAATAATCGATCGAAATTATTATTATGCGATCTCACAGACATGATGGAAATTTAAAAACACAAAAGTTCATATGGGATTTGAACCTAGATTTTTTGGGTATTAGTCACCACTAGTTTAGATGCTGGTTAATTTAAAATTCAATATTTCTACGTTTTGCTAATGACCTTTAAGTATTTCATAAAATCGATTGCATTAAAATTGGATTAGAAAATCCTTGTGTTGTCATTCTCTAATCGTTTACCGTTCTTAATCAAGAAATGTAACACGCTTCGTCGCACTGACTTCATATCCAATTTGGGTGATTAAAACATTTTATTCTACGGGTCTCGGGGAAATTTTGTTTTTTTACGTCTATGCGTTAACATTTTTTAACGCATTTTCCGTGCGACGAAAATTGTTATTAGTGACATGTGTTAAGAAAAACATTACTACAAAAAAAAATATGAACGTCACTCAGTTTTTATAAATATCTGTGCATTCTCTGCCGTTTTCCTCTCCATATGAATCTATTGGTAATCTATTTATTAAAGACCATATTTATATCTCTAAACTATTTTTGTTCTTGATTATATAAAAAATTACAATAAAAACTTTTATAAAAAAATGTAATTTATAAGAAAAATCATTTAAATCCGATGTAAATTGAAGGTGCTAGAAATATTTTAGCGAAACACTAATAAAATTCCTCTATGCCCGAAAAATCGCTAGCTTTTATGTAATAGCGTTCCTGTGCAATCAAGTGTTAACTTCAAGCGAGTTACAGATTCCATCTGCATATAGAAAACAATTACAGTAAATCTTTAAAACATTAAGATTTGTTCTTAGCTATTTTCGTAAAATAAATAGTTCGAATGCATTGTGCGCCTTGTATTACATTGTATATTTCCAAATAATAGTTAAGTATAAAAATATTTTATTTATTATTACAAGTGAATAAAAATACTATTAATTTTTGTTTCCCGTTAAAATTCTTCAAGGCTATATTCATACCTCTAGTCACGATGACATGTACACTCAAAAATGATTTTTCTAAGCTACACCGAGAAGAAAAATAACTCCATTTTTGAGTGTCTGTTCTTAGTCAGCTGTCTACGGTAAGCGAATTCCCAATATACACGCGTTAGAGCGCCACAGTGACGTCACGATGACGTTTCACGCCGGCGCCTAAATCAGTTCCACAAATACTCACAGGCGTCGCTTCATACGCCGCTGCGATCGCGGGATCAGTTGGTCATAGATTGGATGATGCTGGACAATTACAAGATATACCGAAATGAGAACAAATCAATACAATATCATTAAAAAAAGGTTAAGTTGTTTGGTTCTATAGTAATAGTTGGAGCGAGCGGTAGCGAGGCGCCTCCAAGACGATGCTAGAAAGAGACGCGAGATGTGACGTCGACATGGCGCCCTAATGCATGCTTTATGGAATGCGCCTAGGGTAAGCTTCATAAGATTCCCATGTCATCTAGACGAAGTACCGTTATACGAAAGAGCATGCTTTATCTCTTTCCTCGTTGCATGCGACACCACTCCCACTTTTATTTCTATGGGATCGGCGTCAGTTCTGGATTGTTAAATGAATAAATTTGATTAATCTACAATACCACTAACTTCATTCAATTTTACTACTTATGTATCTGATTTTTTTAATTTTGTGCAGAATTTTAACGATATTTTAAATAAATATAATTATTATAGTCATTATTAAATGTATTCCTATTATTTTTGTTTCCAAAATCAATAAAATATTTATATTTATTATAATAAAAGAGCATTATTATATAATAAAAATAAAATGGTAAATATTCCTTTAGAAGCACAGGGTAACACCCCTACGGTGTATGGCTGAGAGGCAAATAGTAGTGGATTCTTATTAGAATGTAACGGTAAACCGTCGAGCTCGATAGGGAATCTTATGATGCTTACGGTAAGTTTTATTTTCGAATTTGAGTGCCGAGTGGTGTGACTTGAAAAGCTAGTAACAGTTTATTTTCATTTACCACAATAAATAGAGAAATCTAGATGTCAGTATCAGGCGGCGGAGTTTTCAGCAGTGTGGGTTTTTATAGTTTGTGGTTATTGTGCAATACTGCACGATTTATATTTATATTGTTGCGCCAAAGCCTCTTGCCGAAATAAGGTCTCTTTCTTTGTTGAAGTTTGTGGTCTAAATTAATTATGATTAATGCGACAACATTAAACAAAGCGAAAAGAAATGTCATTTTTTGAACGTATTGTTTAGAAGCTAGCTAAAATCAGATAATCAGCAAAACGATCATAAAACTTGGTTGTCTACAACAGTAAAAAAATCATGTGAAAAACAAGAAATTCGAGTGAGGTATTGTGTTTAATTAACAAGATTGAAGATCAGTTTTTGATAAATAATCAACGATGGATTCTGCAGAAGGATAATGCGAGACTAGATAATTTATCCCTGAGCATCGTATGTATTTTTTACACTATTTAATGAAAGCATAGTGTCTTGGTTTTACTGTATTTGAGTCCTGATTGACCCAAAAACGCGATTGATCTAGGACTTATCACCTACTTAGAATTTTCATGTGAAAGCTTCGTTTCTAGCCCAGAACTTTTGATATATATTTTACCCAAAATATACCGTACTTTAAAAACATATTCATTCATTGTTTCCGAGTCCTTATTTGAGGAAATAGATACGATTCGAACTACCGCCGATCAAAAGGGAGGAAAAGGCTCAAAACCCAAAACGCCGCCGCCTATAGCGCAAAATATGGAGGCATAAATTCCATCCTCCGTGCATTCGGAGACTCATCTCGTATCGATTCTCGCATCAGCGTATTTCTCGTATAATATTTTATCTTTCTTTCAAATCCGGTCTCAGATTTACGTGGGATTCAATCTGTATTGATATGTGCTCTTTCGCGAACAAGGCTGGAATCGGAAAACGTCACTGATTGAAAATCCGATACTACAGCTGCGGTATCGGGGTGTTTGACATCCGTGCGATCGTTTACCTAACGCGTGTTTACAATAATATAATAAAAATAATATTTTAAGAAACTTTATAGAATTAAATGTACATACAGTACACGACCTAAAACTATCCAAACAAATCTAGGCTGAGGGGACAGGGTGCGGCCGAGAGTTATGTTGGTCGAGTTGCCCAAATAAGTTATGTAATGTTTATTTTCAAAAAGGTTGTCGGATCATACCGCATCCTGACGATTAAATAAAATGGGTTCAACAAGTGGTCACGTACTTGTACTGTTGTGACTCATTTCCATTTATCAATTTATCAGTTACGTCCTGAATTGCCCAACGGCAGTGATAATAACGAGCGTATGAAAAGAGGTTCGCAATATGAAATACGGCGCCATTGTCACTAAAACAAAAACAAACAAAAACAAAAAACGGTGCTTTGTTTGAGGTTTTTCTTTATTGCGGCGAAGCGTCTATTAATCATTTTTTATGCGTTCGTCGTCAGATTTTCCATTATTTATAAATTTATGAATTTATCGCGGGGCGAATCGCAACTTTAAATTATCTTCTTCTGTATGTGTATTATATCATATAATATAATATTATGGTAATAAATATAAATAACAATATGAAGCGAAACTTCACACCGTACACACTCATATAACGCCATATTTTATGATGTGTGCTATACATTTTCAATATTGAGGTTTTCTTTCTCAAAAAGTATGGTATAAGTATATTTATAATGTATAATTTTGAGGTATTTTATTTTCTTCGCTATTTTATTTTTATAAAACACGTACGTTCTAACGTAAGCTTAAAAACAGATTCAAAAAATCCCAACCCATTACGTTTTATTGAGCTATATTACTTTGATATTTTTTAGTAGTATCATATAAAACCTACCATTACGATTTTATTTTAAATTTTTGCCATAATGCTTAAAACGACATAAGATTTAAAACTTAATAAGGTGTAAACCCAAGCAATACATACATATACATACATTTAGAATGTATATATAAAATATAATACATTAAAAGGTGTAAAAAAACTGCAGAATAACATGTAAAATTATCTGCAAATGAAATACAATACCTGAGAACAGATTATGGGAAATATATTTATTTATTTAAATTATATTAAAACCATTAGGTTGCAATAATGCGTCACGATGAATAAAAAAATAAACAATACACAAAAAATACATAGTAAGAATGAGAATAAAAATAAATAAATAATAAGAACCAAACCAGATATTCGTAGCTGACATTAAATTTATCAATATGGAATATGGATGCGAGTCGGCTAGTGCGGACGTACTGGCCCTAACGGTCATCAAAAAACCGAACCCAACTAGAACCCAAAACTAGAATTCCTTTGAAGAATAGTTTGAAAGTCGATAAATAAAATCTAATAAAATAATTAGTACTACGGGGGGGGGGGGGCTTGGACCGCTCTCCCGGCCATTAAAAGCTGGGAGTCCACCCGTAGGGTTGGACTCGTAGGCAGTAATGCACACAATGGATGCCATGTAGAAAAAATTGAGCACCATTCAGTAGTTTGAAGAAATGCTTAGCGATAGCTCAACGAATCGCATCCCAACACTCCTAAAAAAAGGCACTGTGACACAAGAACAGATAATAACCAAATAATTTAAAAAAATAACCTTTTCTGAACTTTTTCGATTAAGAGTATTTGGCTATTCGGGTACTCCAAATTATAGATTCCGATTTAAGAATGGTGCGAACTAAAGTGTCATAAAGAATACGAATAACTAACAGATTGTTAAATTAAAACGCGTTCCATATAACAAAGCCGAGCATCTTAAAAGATTTTTCACAGAGGTGGTGTACGTATAGAGAGAATCTTTACTTCAGATCTTCAGTGAAAATTTCTCTAGCCAAATTTTGATTGAAGAAAAAGAAAATCAATCTCGTACTATAAGCTAGTCAACGCAACTTTTTTCAGCTGAAACATCATTTTTATCATAGAAAAGACAACATATTTAAAGAATTGTATGTAATGATACCCAAAAAAGATAGTAGTTAAGTGACATATACACATAAACCTCGTTTCTGTTACAAAACACAAAATAAAACTAAAACCACATTATGCTAAAGCTTAAGAACAACAACAAATGAAAAATATGATATCTCTAGGTATGGTAGGTATAGTGCTTCTTCTCGAGAATTATTTCTCGTGAATTTATCGAGAAAAATATCAAATCTAGAATTCTCATTTTAAAAATAAGTTTTATAAAACATTTTTTATTATATAAAATAAAATTTGTACGAATATTTTTAAAATGTTTACAACCACTATCCTTAAGTAAAGGCGGGTTCATGCCTAATATGCATACTTTTTGGAAGGTTTTAATAGGGGTCTGGGAATGACAAAAATTGTTTACAAATTTTTAACACTCGAACTCGCCTTATTTTTGCTAAAGTAATAAAAGAAGACACTCAGATAAAACTAACTTTCCGAAGGTATTTGTGCCAGATGTTTGAAAATATGCAAACTTTCTCGGAAGATCGAAAGTTTTTGAAGGCCCAAATTTTTTTGCGATTTTCTATTACTAGATTGTGCGTAAAAATCTTTGAGTCTTTGGGGGCAAAAAACGTTTAGCAAGCAACGAATGTAAAATACATTCAAGACATTGAATATTGCATAAAATCTAAGTTTTAAATAATATGATTTTTTATTTTTTAGAAAATAATTTTCAATTATTTTTCATTAATTTCTTCGTAATAATAGCCAAATTTTTAGATACAAAATTCCACAGCAAATTTGAGACAAAACTTATTATCGGCGTACATTTTTAAATTTTAAATATAAAGTGAAAGTGAAAGTGGCAATAATATAATAACAACCGTACCTCAAGAACAAAAAAGCAATACTGCTCTGTGTAATTACACGTGCCAGTACATACTCTTACGGCGAACGACCAATCACAAAGCAGAAATTTGAAAGCACGTTATATTCACGCGTTGAACGATTATTGTTTAATAACTTGAATCTAATCAGATTGTAGTAATATTATTAACATATTGTTTAATTTGGAACATATTAAGAAACAAAACTTGAGTTTGTCTTGTCATTAACCCTTCGAGTAGTAAGTTAATTTAAACACATATTAGTAAATACTTGGGAGAAGGTTGATTTTACGTATTTTTTACGTATATTATTTATATTGCATTTATAGTAAAATGTATTTATTTATTTTACTACTTTTATGTATTAGTGTGTTTTAATAATTTATTTCAACACTTTTCTAATATTAAATTTCGTGAATTAATTTTATTTATTATATATTGTTCGGCTTTTGTGGACTTTTTTTTTATAATAATTCATTTTTTGTCATATTCATTTATAAACTATTAAATTTATTGGTATTATTTTTAATACAAATCATTTACAATAAATCAAATTTAAAAAAATATTGTGTAAATATAAGGTTTTTTATTTATTATTTATTCAGTTATATACATATATAAATATACCACCGTACATGTACGGCGATACCTCTCAAAGGGTTTAGTTATCAAGATATTTTACTGTAGAAGCATAAGATTAGTAGTACAGTGTTTTATGTTTGATGTAATATTTAATATTACAAAAAAAAATCTCAAATTCTAATTATTTTTTAAATTAAAATTTTAGATAAAAAAATAAAAATATGTATGTATATATTATAATCATATTTTTGTTATTACTAATAAGTAAATAATATCTGGTTGCAAAACCACGAGTCTTATTTATTGCATGAGTAGTTTGTAGCCCTTGGCTGCCTTTAAAAGATTTCTCCACTCTAGTCTAAGAACGCTATGTATGCTACATTACAGATATTCTACAAAGTTTGAAATACGTTGTATTTTATGTTATATTCAAACAAGGGATGAATCTTGTCAAACGATAGCGAAACCACGCTAGGTTTAACGCGACTGCCAAAATAAACGAAAAAATATGGTTGTTTCCGAGTATGAGTCACAACACGACCGGTCAATCGAATAAATTCAACATGGAGAAAAACACTCGACGGCTTAGCGGAGTTGAAAAATATTTCCGCCAAGGAATAATCCTCGAGTAGCGTAATCCGCCGCAACAACAGCGGCACGCACGAAATATATTCATGCAGAAAGAAAATCTGGTATGCATAAAGAAAAGGGAAAACAATCGTAAAATGAAAAGTGGGAGTCCCGCCGGTCGTAAATCAGAAACGGCGCATATGGGATAGGAGTCAGACCGATGGGCACACAGGTCGTGTTTTGCCTATTTTATGATTCAATCGAGAATTGAAACGAATGACGGAGCGACATTTTTAGGACGGACACTCGAAGGGTTGAACGATTGGTAAGATTTTATGGCGGGTGAAAGATAAAATTAGCCAGAACGTTATTCTAGCGTTGGTGGTAAGACTGATTGGGCTCGTAAAATTAATGGAGATACATGCGTTTAATTTAATTAAACGGGTGCTTATAAGGAATTTAATATCGGTTAATTAGCTTTGAGCTCGAGCGACGCTAATAGCCCATTTGAAAGAGGAGAAATGTTTTCAGTTCGATGGAATACATCGCAAAACAGGGGTTTGTACCTTATAATTAATATAATAATAATAGGAAATATATCGAGCGAGGCGCAGGGAAAGGTTTCGGACACATTTTTGTTGTACTATATAATTCTTCGGCACATGAATTTTTAAGATCACAATCATAAAGGCGTAGGGCGAAACGCGTAATAGCATATACTATTAACCACATATTGTAGGTTAGATCAGCTGTTAAATAATATTACTTTCACATATATATATGATATTACGTGTTATTCCACACCCAACATCTTCGCGCTTTTGGGTTTTCTCATTAGCTAAAAATATTTAAGTAATTAAACCCTCAGATAGACAGCGCTTGTGAGTCTGTGCCGACTGTATTTTTATTAGTCCTTAAAATTACCATTTATAATTTACATTATCCGTTAATTATTATCAAAAAATAAGCTTGAGACTTTTGAGAAAGAAAAGCAATTTATATATCTACAACTCATGTTTTTGAAAAAGTCAGAGAAGTCAAAGACGGTGTGTATTAGTAATCGGCATACATCAGAAAGTTGAATTTTAATACAAAATAATAAATCCAACGTTGTTTTATTAATTATTTATAAAATGTTATGATGATCAAATAAATTTAAAAAAAATAACCTCTTAGCTTTGAAATTTTCCACGCTAAAATAGATATATAAACACAAACAAACAACGCCCGAGTAAAACAATATCGCCGGAAAACACGACGTTACAATGGAGAAACCCTAATTCGGCAAAATAGGACAAATGCGACAACCGCCACTTTTACCTACCAGCTCCCGAAAATACATAGTTGAGGGTCGAAAAATATATACTATATATATATAAGAAAAAATAAGAACCCGCATTACGTCCACCCCTAATTTGTAATGAAAGTCGACGTAAAAAAAGAGAGAAGTTCTACGTACACAGTAGGAGTGGTCGTAACTAGCACTTCCACGAGTCCAAACCCTAAATTGAAAATCAAATCGATTTGCGATTATTATGTTTTAAAAGAACGTTGGAGATTAAGCAGCCGGCGGAGAGAGCGCTCTTAAATCTCATTACGGATTCTTCTTGTGTTTGCATAATGCGGTTAGAGGGTAAAAGAGAGGTCCGGAGAAGAGATGCGCTATCTCGTCAAACAAGAGAGAGCAAAAGGGACGAAACTTCATTAAAACATAGGTGTACACGTCATACACATAGTGTCGTTCGATACTTGTTTCAGAAGAACGCTCTCTTGCTAAGTGCTCTCTGCGTGTCGCTATCCAAAGACAAAATTTTAAAACACGTCACATGTAATTAGACGATTGCAACGTGAAAAACGTGTCACGTCGTAATAATAACGTAATGGTCCGAGTGTTAATTTAGGCAAATTAAATTAGCCAAAATAACACAAAGGTCTGGTGTGGACGTAATTGGCGTAATGACGTTATTATGTTATTAATAAATTAAACAATGCCATTAACATTTTAAAGCTAATGTTTTGAGCAATTTACTGAAATTGATTAGGTGTAACTTAGCAAATTAAATCGGTTTTTGTATAAAAATATTATTATTTTAATATCGTTTGATTACATTTTAAATGTTACTCAATTGGAACTTAGTTAACCGATAAAAAGTTGCAGAAAATGCTATATATTATTCATAGGTTTTGAATGCATCTAGTAATAGATACACGTTTCGTGTTTTTTGACCAGTTGCCTCAAATATATCAAATTCTGAACTTGTTATTTATTATTTTTGACTTTTCGATCTCAAGTTTCTCAACTAGTTTTCTAAGATGATTGAGGAAACGTTTCTTGTATTTTTAACAATATGTATGTAAAATAAATATTAAGTTTATTTTGTACAAAAAAATAAATGTTAATTAAAAAATAGTGCTCGCTTTTTGTTGTTAATTTAATCATACAATTTAAGTAGGAAATGAGAGTATATGTTGGTTTTTATGCGTGGATAAAATGCCCTTAAAAGTATAATATTTAGATAGTTTAATCTGTTGAAAATAAAATGGAACACTTTTAAAATGACTCCTGGTACTACAAGTATAAACTATTTTTAAATCACAATAGTTTGAAATTTGTGTAATAATAATGTTTTTCTCGAGCTTCTAGGAAACGGGCTTTAATAGATTCCAAGTAGAGAGTGAATAATGGTAGTAGTTCAGTGTTGACGGAAGTGATAAAATACTTATATACTTAAAGGAATAAAGAGAAATCCCACTCCCTTCCAATTTTCGATCCTTTGACCAATGCTGATGATTCGGGGCAGAACCAGACTTTGTTTTTAACTATATTACTTAATACAGATCGTATCAGACTCGTTGGCGTGTGTAGCAGCGTAGCTGTAAGTTTGAGATCTAGAATAGGGGTGGAGAACGTCCGGCTCACGGGCCGTATAAGGCCCACACTATAATTAAGCCCGGCCCTGCAGGCGACTCAAACTTGGAAAAACAGTTATTAATACCACCTAGCACCGCACACTTGATCGAAAAAATATGTTTTACACATTAGGAGTGTGTTAATGTTTTAAATATAAGTATCCAAATGACCCATTTTAATCATATCAACATGAATTTTTTTCTAAGAATAGACTTAGTAAAAATCACGTTGTTAGCCTACTTAATCTGCCGTTTTGCTTGAAAATAGCAGTTATGATTTTTTAAATTTAAACCATCTTGAAGTAAGAGATGGAAATTAGAATAAATCTTAAATGGCAAAAAATGTATTTTTGTCATTTATGTGAGCTTTTGAGGACAATACCGTAATTTTAATGATATCGCGGCTATATACATCAAAAGAAATTGTAGCTCGTTGAAAAACTTTAGAGAAAAAAGTAGAGATAAAAATAAATTTAAATTAAATGTAAAATGATTTTTAACATTATTTTTTCATTGATGTAGGATTTGGGGATTGCAATAATACCGGTATTACATAAAGAGAAAGCAATAAATACAATTTTTTTTATATTTTCGAATATTTCGTGTTTCAATTAATAAGAAGCATTTATACAATCTTCCTCGCATTCAGGTACTTCTAAAAATACTTTTTACGCTGATCCTTTATTGTATTAGTTTGAATACCAATAAAAATTAATATTATGACTGTGTACAAAAAAATGTTTGTCTTATTTATAACTTCACTTTCATTCATTCATTACATTGGCAAAAAAAAATTCGGGCGGCAATTTTTTTTTTCTGGAGTAATAAATCTAAGAAAACATAATATTTGACAAAAATTCGACCGCTTCTGAATGCCACTTAAGTTTTTATACCAGGGACCAGAGCACTACTAGGCAATTAATTGCAATAAATTATATTCCTATATTACTCATATAAACAGTAACGATTATCCGAAAGAACCTTATTAGAAAGGATTGTAAATATGTTTATTCAAAATACGACATTTTTTTATGTAATTAATGATCGTGATATTTATGTGGATTTTAATTATTGCACATTTAATATTTATTTTAGAATATCTTAATACTAATTTTTGAAATAATTATCTTTATTTTGTATTTATTCTCCACTTCTGCTTTCAAGCAATATTTAGACAACGTCGTTTTCATAGTTTTAAACCATGTATACAGTAGACCCCAATAACACGGTAAATTTGGGACGTGCTATTTGAATGCCCCTTACTTTATGTGTGAGCGAGCCAAAGGGAGGATATCTCACCACACGCACCTGATTCGTACGTACGTATTGCAAAAAAATGTATGAGTATTTTCTAGTCCCACAGCTACACCCACCCAAATAGCATGTCCGCAATTTACCGTGTTATTGGGGGGTCTACTGTATATATAGTTTTTAACAAATAAAATGTACTGATTTAGAAAAAAAAATACTGGTATTTTATTTTGTAATACCGGTATTACAGAGCTGGATTTTTGGCCTAATACCGGTATTAGTGGTATATAAAAAATAAATAAAAAATGTAATTTAAAATAAAGAGATCAAAAATAAATATTGAAATAATATAAAAATTTAAATAAAAAACTTTTATAAACAGAAATCTGCCTAGTTATTGCGACCATTGCCGGGCGTTTTTTTTTTTTTAAAGTAAGGCTTAACTGTTTTCTATGTAATTGATTCGGAAATATGAATAGATATAAAATTCCTTAGTAAATTCGAGACACGTATCTATTAGTTTTATGACCCTTTTAACACTATTTCGCAACTAATTTCAACGATTATGGATGGTCCCGACACAAATTTAAAAATTCAACAAACTAATAATATATTGTTATAAATTTTAATCAACAGTTGTCCACTGATTTTCCGTTAAAATTAAGTGATTTAAGCATTGCGATTTTCATTATATTGTACTGAACTACATTTGTACACCCGTATTCTAATAATAAAATCATTTAATATAATATCAATTGTTACTAGATATTCAAAATGCTTATAGCTAGCAAACCCTAAACGCTATAAAAATCCCAATGATTTTGGATTATAGTACTAGTAATACTATGTAATATGTTATACAATATTACGTCTTGCCTTTCAGAGTTAAATGGATATTTCAAATGATATTGAAGCATTAACACAATTCTAGTTATAGAAAGCCGCGTAAATTTTACGATATCGGAGCTCACCGTACGAGAGTTTTTACTGCTTTATCAAAAAATCAGTCTAAATTGAAGCACTAAAGTGGATTTTAAAGATAAGTAGAATATATCGTTATCAGTCAAAGATTTTATACCCTACAAATTACATTGACAGTATATCTCTTTCGCCATTCAATGTTGTTTACAAAATATATCCAATGCCTTCTGGTTTAGTGGCTCCGCTATAACACAATTAGCATCAATAAGAAAAAAAGTAATTTTAGCTGTATTTATTTATATATTATGATTCCTGGAAGATCATGATTTATGTCTAAATATATTTTCATTGTATCAAAAATAGCCCAAAGCCTGACATTGAATTATTTATCAATTAATCCCATTAGTCGATCAAAACAAACTAGGAGAAAATTGCGACGAAAATATATATATATAGCTTGATCTTTCGGTAAACAAGTTTATTATGTTATGACTATTTCGGTACAAATCTTGATGGTTTTCTCGGATTAAATTATTAATTCGTTTCCTATCAGTATAAAACAATGAGAACGATATTATTCAAAAGCTCGCACATGAGCTACCGAGAGGAAATTAATGGAACCAAAACCTATTATGCTAATGCCAACATATGCACTATCACTGAACAGGCTGCGATTTCCGTTATTGTCTACGAGGCTTTGTTGTGTAGTAATTTCACTCTGCAACCGCAACACATAACCAACGTGCGCTTCAATGATATTACATTATATGGAATAGATATTTTTAGTAAAGGTTTGCTAGGCACTGGATTTTTTTATCATATCCAAAACGAACCATTGTTGAATATTCACCACATTCGCACAGAGAGGCGAAACCGCGCGCAGGTGAAAATTGCACGAAGCGGAACCTGGAGTGATCTCAATTGCAGACTAGTGCGCATTGTTAATTGTAACAAACCGACGAACGTCGCGAGGCGCCTTTTCATTGCGGAAACTACGAAAACTAGGCCGCTTTTAACACTCGACAGTACTTTAGAGACCGTTGTAAGTAGAGAGATGTAGGAAGAGAGAGAGAGAGTGCGCGTTTGAAGGCGTAGCGATTTTCCACCCTCTCGGCTGGGCAACGAATGAAAATCTGATGTGTCGTAATCTCTGGCATAAATCTCGTTTCAATTGAATAGAAACTCTCAGAGCATAGAAGTCACGATACCACCAGCAGTTGTATGAAATACGAACAGGCATTCTAGTAGCAAATTTATTATTTTTGAGACCATTAAACACAAGACCAGTCTTTTAGAGCATGAATAGTCTATGTACATATCTAGTATCAAAAGATGCTGTTTATCACATAATACAATACGAATTTTAAAGAAGAGGTGGCCAAACAGACTATAGTTTTTTTTTAAATCCAACTAGCACACTTTAAAAATAAACAGTGGGTTATGCAATTTAAAAAAGTAAGAACAATATATGTTATAAGAGCAGATAGTATGTTATTATATATAAATTAGCAACATAAATGTAGAAATCTATAAATTATGTACAATCGCTTTTTGTCGAATATGACGTTAGCTTTTAGCGAGTTTCTTTTTCGTTGTATTATACGTAATATTTTATATCTATTTCGCTAGAGTGCCTATTTTATGATATAATTTTAAGTGAGTGTAATTTTTATATTTGCGTTTCGTATGCCAAAGAACAAAATGTCCAGCGATGGGAAAAACGCAACGTGAATTCCATTATTTAAACTGTGAATAAAAAAGAGCTTCATAAATTCGATCTACGAATGCGTTATTTGACTTTATAGTTATGTTAAGTTCTTGATGGTGTACAATTAATTACAGATGCAGTGAAATAGTATTTTATTAGAAATGTAAATTGTGTCGCAGGCGCTCTATAAACGTACTACGCATCGCTGAGAGCTTTTAAGTCGTAAAAATGTATGTATTCCTTTTTTGCGAAGTTCTGCTACGGTTTATAGACAAAATAGTAAAATACTATATTGACCAAATAAAAAGTAAACTATCTTGGGTTAAAATTTTAAAAGCGATTTTTCGGGATTTTTATGCAGTGTTGTGCTTCACACAAACAGACGAAGGAAGAGGTACTAAAAATATTAGTGATAGTCAGGCCTGCCGAAAAAGGGGGGGGGGGCAAATTCCCGGGGCCCGACTCTGGAAAAATTCATAGCAAGAATTATTCACGAAAAAAGTAAAAACAGACCTCAAATAATGAATCTTAACCAAACTAGTTATTTTAGATGTATGTATTTCAGGTATAAGTTCCTTTAGCCCTTTTTTACACATACAAGAAATAAAAGCAGCGGAACATTTCCTTCAAAAGCATCCACTTTCTAGGAAGTACTTCGACAATAAGCATTATTATTTTAAGCGACAGATTGTATTTTTTTATGAAGCTCTGTTTGTATTAAAATTTCTTTGCAAATTATTGCTTTTTTTAACTTTTGGAGGAAATATTCAACGAATGTAAATTAGTAACAGTCAATTTAGGTATTCGATCTGAATTTTCATAAATAAATAAATAATGCATTCAATTTCATGTGGTTATTTCGCGACTTAAATGACAACGAGATTCGGAACAGGTAAAAAAACTAACAATTATAACGATGATCTTGGTGAGCTGTTATTGGAAAAATATTGCATTATGATGAAAAATTGAAATTACAAATATTTTACCTATACAGTTGCTAAATAAATTAAGACAACTTAATCTTGAACCAAATGAAATATAAATATAAGATAAAAATGAAATTAAATATAAGATTTGGGTTTTATACATGCGCGTACCGTGAGATACTTTCCCTTTCGCTCGCTCGCGTGCTAATTGACGAGAGTGAGTGAGAGGTAAGAGCGTGCGGAACGCAGGGAATCTCGCCATACGCGCCTGGTTTTATAAATTGGTTTTTATTTTAGTCATGACGCTCGCATACAAAATTTGTGAATCAATGAGGCTACATATGAATAAACTTTCGGATCGCGAGATATTGCCGAATTTTTTCACTGTTGAGTTTAGTTTTAATTACATGTATTTGCAATAAACTTAAAGGAATTCAATGAAAAAATAATATTGTAGATTCAGTCCATATGTGTTTCTGTTTTTTTTTTATAGTTTTTGATTTTTATTTGTGTTTTGTACCAAAATGCTAATGTTTTTAATTGTTTTTACTTATAATTATATATATTATCAGAAGTGACTTTTTATATTATTGAAATTATTTTTTTCTAAAAATGGAAAAATGGCAGTTTTGAAAAATAGACAAATTGATATGTGAGGATAAAGAGACAATCTTTGAGAATGCACACTACACTATCACTTATTTTAACCTTAGAATCCCAAATGTAGTGTATATTTTGATTTTAAAAAAAATGGCAAAAGGATAACAGCGCCTATGAAATAAATAAAAGCTTCTTTTTAATTATATTACGATGTTAAAAAATACATGAGAGGTGGTAAGTGTCGTAAGTGGTGATTTGAACAAATGTCATTAAAATATAACTTGAATAAAACTTTGAGAAATATAAGTTAAATTTAGGACTAATCGCATTATTGTTTAACACCGCCTCCATTATATCTCTCAGTCTTGTGCAAACACTTGTGAGCGATCGTCCGATAATGACAAAGGATACGTACAACATTGCAATGACTGCTTGTGGTATGAAGCTCATGAATAAATAGTTTTTATATTGTGGAAATTAATAAGAATAGCTTTTGATCTATTAGGAACTTATTCTTGATTTTCCTATGACTATTTCTGGTCATGCACCTTTTTTAATCCAGCTTTCTAGATGGCTATTGTTGGAACCTTACAGATTTTTTATATTTAAATCAATGACATTGACACCAATGAAGCTTTTAAAATATGCAGCTTTACTCTGCTAGGGACACCAAAATGATATTAGGCTTGTGCAAAATAGCTATTTAGCCCGTGAGACTGAAAAATTGTCCACCTTTGATACATATATATAGCTCGGCTCATTCGCGCACGTTTCTAGCGCAAAAAAAGTAACATAAATAAATAACCGTTTATCGGCATCTCTCGGCGCTTTTTATTTTTATCGCCCGACTTTACGGAGAGAAATCTCGATGGCCGTAAAGGCGTCGGCGATTCTCGACACGTATAAGTTTTACGGTCGGATACCGTAGTATGTAACGCAACGTAATACGGCTCGGTGCGAATCCGCCGTCCAATTTCGACAGGATTAGGGCTAGATTAAAATTTCGCGATGACCCTCGCGCGCTCTATTCGGCGCTTGATTAACCAGGGCCGGATGGGCGAAGAGGTGAGAGAATTCGCAGCGGTGAGATAATAAACCGACCGTGAGCCACTTACGTGCGAAGCTCGCAACGTTAATTGAGCGATACGTTGCGCGTACGCAACGAAAAACACGTGATTCATACTTAAAATACAAGGTAAGTCGTTAAGAAGTTCACGGCTGAAAAATAATTGTATTGGCATAAAAAGATTGGCGAGACATAAGGCATTTTACAAAGAGAAAATATATCATTAAAAGGGCAACCACTCTTCAGGTTTTAAAATTATGAATATTCGACTCGTCTCGTCTTTATTTATGATACTCGAGATGGGGGCTCAAGTACTCATATATTTCAAACAAATGAGAAAACTCAAAAGCTTTGCTTAATATATACCTGCCTTAAAGCAAGAATATATTTTAGTATTAGATATGGGCGAATTTTAATGTTCCAGCGATTTTTTTGAATTAAATTTAGTGGAAAATGTTTTTTTAATCAACAATCATATTACATAATACATGCATTTTTTATAACCTGAATTTTAATATAGGATAAATAGTTATTTTATACAGAAACTTTTTAATATACATATATTTGATGATTAAATTAGCAATAAAATTGTTGAAGTGTTCATATAAATCTGCCTACCCTTAACTTAACAATGCAAACTTATCTCGTTGGAAATAACTTGTGGACGATCCGTTCAAAAAATTGTTCCGTGAAAAACGGCGTTTTAGCGATTGACTATAAAGAAAATTAATAAGATACTAAAACTGAATATATTGTGAACAGCACAGATAAGTGTATTTAATACAATTGACCGCTACACACATATGCCGAGAAATTGATTTTTTTAATACATATATAATATTTTCTATGAGTTGAAGTAGCTAATAATTAGAGAATTTCTATACATAATATATACTACATAGATTGATTTTATTTCTTCATCACGATATTCATCCGTGAGATTAGGAAAGTCTAGGAAAGACTAATCTGTGGTGATCGAGCAAAATTATAATCACTGATACAGGATAGAACTATAAAATACGATGGTTCATATGAGATTCGTCATTTTTCCAACCAGTACTTTTTTCACAAATTTTACTGTTGCTTGTATGAATTAAGACTAGAGAGGGAATTACTGACTCTCTAATTTTCTACTAAAAAATTTGTCTGAAATATCACAACTAAGCCTCTCATCTCTCAGGGGAAAATAAGCTGAAGAATATGTACACAGACATCGCATCTCACATATTGCTCAATAGTTTGTCTGCATTTCGATTTTACACTATGTTTTAAAAATATGATAGCTATCCTTACCGATATTACTATGGACTTCTAATATACATTGGGGTGATTAAAGTATATTTAACCCTTTGAACGCGGAAATCGACTAAAGTCGCTCAATTGATTTTTTTTTCTCTTTACGCAAAAATCAGTAAAAAAAAATGCTTTTCAAGAAAAAACTTTTTTTTTTTTTTTTTGAATAAATATAAAATATCATTTAAAATAAATAAATAAATAAAAAAATAAAAAATCAATACATTTAAACACAGTATCAAGGTAAAATTTGCATTTAAAAAAAAAAAAAACAATTAAATATTATTTTTAATTAACGCGTCCTAAGGGTTAAACCGAATTTTGGTCAATAGGAGAGCGCAAAAACAATTATCACTTCTCAGAAGTCAAAAATTCACGTCAAAAGCAATAAAATCGTGCCGGCACCGTCGCAGATTTTCTCGATTTTGCCGTGAAGTCTAAACAGGAACGTCATTTAGAAGGGCGGGGTAGATGGCATTTACTTCTCTCCTTGAATTTGGCCAGAAAAATGCATGTCATTTGCAATATATTGTAAAATAAATTAAGTATATTTTAACATTTTCAAAACTTGTTCTGTGATCATTTGCCGCTTCTAGGCTACTGCCTACTTGCCTATATACCAACGGGATGTCCCTGGGCATGGTGAGAATCCAAAGGAATTATTTATTTTTGTGTAAAGGTAAAACAGTGATGGCAGAAGTGTATAGTAAACTTTTAACTTGATTTAGTGTTGAATTAAGTGAAAAGAAACAATCTCTAGTAAATAGCAGGCGCGTACCGTGAGATATTTTCACTTTCGCTCGCTCGCGTGCTGTGACGGGAGTGAGTGAGACATAAGGGCGTGCGTTACATGCGTTCCGCACGCCCTTGTCTCTCACTCGCTCTCGTCATTTAACACGCGAGCGAGCGAAAGGGAAAGTATTTCACCAAACGCGCTTGGTGATTGGCAAAAAATATTCTCCAATATAAAAACACTGCCAAATTGACAATTGCAACTTTGGTTGGGAAGTTGTTTGTCTAACAACCACCTATTTCTTTAAATAAAGTATTTTTAACCCTTTGCACTCGTAGTCGTTTTCGTACTAGGTATGTCGCCAGCTCGAGAAAAATGAAAAATGGTAAATTATATTTAAAAATTAAAATTATATATGTAGAGCATAAATATTAATAAACTAATACCAAAAACGAAGAAATCAGAACAAATACTTGCATTTCTCTAAATTTAATTTTAATTTTCTCTTGTCTACAACACTGCAAAAACGCCATTCAAAACATGCACAGGAAATACCCAAAAATCGACGTTATATTTCATTAATTGAAATGGTGCGCCTGACGCACCCTACGAGTAATATAGCGCCAAACGCTGGTGCGTCTCACGCACCTTACGAGCAGAAAGGGTTAAGAGCAAAATATTAAATTATTTAGGAGAAGTTTTATTTTTAAACAAAAAAATTGTTACAAAATGGTAAAAAATTAAAACGATAAAAATTATATTATATAGAAAAAATCAAAAATATTATGTGTATATTAAATACATATTTTGGCACTAAATTTAATTTGACCAACATATAAACATAGCAATTTTTCGTTTAATTTTTTTTCATATTTTCTCTAAGCAAACATTGTTTTAATGTGAAACGAGGCGATGAGTTAATTCCAACAAAAAATTCAGAATTGTATTTTTAAGCTTAAATTTAAACGCGCCGTCCCAAATTTTACTCGAAAAGACCTTCATTAAATAACAGTTTATTTTTCATTCACGCCCCAAAGTCGAACCCTCTACGAAACCGCATAACAACTGAGTAATTTTAATTTTATAACTCGACCATTAAAACCCAATCAAGCCGACGTTTAGAATACCAGCGAATTACGTCACGTAGCTCACGTGGCAAAGCTGTCCGATTCAAATCTAGAAGTTTCATAGAAAAGAAATGGCATAGAAGTATTCTGAGAATGTGACCTCCTCACACCAGCGCCCTACGCCGAGATTAACTATGCAGCTACGACAATATGTGGGGCGATCGATCGCTAGACATTCAGTTTCATATAATGCAGAAGGCAATCTGGAATTTTCACCGAATTAAACATTTATACGAAATAACAAGAAGAAAAAGATATGATTGAAGCATTTTCTTGGAAGCCATTTTGGCACGCTCATTGGAAAAATGTTTTAAAGAGGCTAAATTGTACAAAGCGCATAAATGTAGGCGCGTTCTGAAATCTGAAATTCTGATAGCGTGACCGGTCGGGTCGGTTCTCCGTTATTTAACTCGTGATTAGGGTAACTCTTGTACGTGAAAAATTCACAAAGAAGAGTACATTAGGGCACCGACGGGGAGGAAATGTGGGTGTCCGCATACACCATAATATGCATAATATATGTGTATCATTATTATTTATACAAGTTCGGAAAAGGGTAAAACGAGAGTACAACTAAGTAGTAAAGCAGTGGTCCCAAATAAAATGTAAATGCGCTCAAAGGTATTTTACTTTTATTGGATCCAATAAATTATAGGGAAACATAAAAAAAGTTTAATTAAAGAACGCACTTCACACAGTTGTTCAAGAAAATTCGTTGGAGCTTAATTCAATAAGCAAAGCTAAAACCAGACAACAGACAAGACGCTAATGAGCAGAAACTGTTAATTAAAGAACGGTTAGTTGCATATAAACATTGACAAATGGAATTTCGTAATAAAATGAAGCCGCTAAATACAAAAGAATTATATGCTAAAACTTGCAAGAAAAAATCGTTAGCTTAACAAGTGTGCATTCGTCAGCAAATTTAATTGAAAAAACGCCTTCCATACATAAAAGTGGAAACAAAACTATGTTAGAGTCGCTAGTGTCGATTTTACTAGCACCTTTATAACGATATCGAAGTATACTTGATCGATATTATTAGCAACGAATCTGATCTGCTTTCCAATGTTGTGACGAATAATCGATATAGACAATCAAGTAGATGTCATCTACACTCAGTGGCGTAGCTAGGGTATGTGCCGCCCGGCGCAATCCTTAAAATTGCCGCCGCCCCCATACATTTTTTTACAGGATCATAAAATCAGCATTTCTTAAAATAATAAATCGATTATTATTAAGCTCTGTTTATTCATAGATTTACATAAATTTTAGTCTATTCAGGGTTAAGAACCACACTAGACGATTCCATCGCGAATATGCCGCCCCCAAGCAAGTGCCGCCCGGGGCGGCCCGCCCCCCATAGCTACGCCACTGTCTACACTGATTTTGAAAATGCTTTTGAAATACTTTGTCATAATTTAATACTTAAAAAAATGGATAGGTTTGGGTTATCTTCTATACTACAAAAGCATTATGTTCTAATATAGAATGAAACGAACCCAGATATTTAATATACTTGGCATTTCACTTCATGTATGTGTCCAGCCTATAGTCCACGACTGCCGTTAACCATTTACGGTTACCTATACTAGAGTCACGCGCCCAAATGAAGAAATTCACGGGCTAGAACGCAAACGACCACTATGTGTGTATGAAAAGGGTGAGAGTTTATGGCGGTCGCCGGTAAGACCGCAGGCCTCGTTAACGTGACACGGTAACGTAAACGTAGTGTGTATCGCAAACGCGAAGCTTGAAAGCGAGCCCGATAAATCTGCCAGGGCGAGAGCGAGCGGCAATCGAGAAACGTCCGGACAAATCCCACCGAAATAGAGTGGAATTCGAAACTTTCGACCTAGATAATTCATTGTAGTAGTCACCGTTTTATGGATTAATGATACAAAGAATGGATACAACTCAAATACGTTCAAGGATATTCGAGAATTTTCATTTCTCGATTGCTTGATATTTTTTTTATTTCAAGGCAAGGAAATTGTCTCTATGATAAACGACTTAAGTCGGAAGGGCGAAAGCGACAAAAAACAATCCCGAGCTTCAATTACACTTTAATACATAAACGTAACAAGCACTGACGTTTACGACGGTGCAATTGGGCGTCTGAACTTCTCTCAGGCACATCAAAAGAAGCTTTTTATTATCGGTTCGTTGGAAAAGTTCGAGGTTTGCGCGCGACTAAGCAGCCCTGCAAAACTTTTGTTGCAAATTAAAGTCTCGATTGAAAAAGTTCACTAAGAAGCTGCTGTAATTAGGGCCCGCATAAAATATTTTAATATGCGTCGGTTTAATTAAAATAAAAAATAACTAAGCCGCTGTTTATATTAAATGCCACGGTTCAAACGGCGCGACGCCTGGTTCCTAAGCCGCAAAGTAATGTCAAAAAGGTGACGACTGAAACCCGACGACCATAAGTCGCTTACAAGGGCTTACTTTCCCCTTTGAGGGCATAAACGCGAAACGGAAGAAAAGCGTCCAAATAAATATAATATTAAATTGAACAAAGTTTGTATAATACAATATTGGGTTTCCTTTTTATATAGCTGAAAACGACTGCTGTCATAACGTTATAAAGCAGTGTTTACGTGTAACGTTGTAGAAGAAATCTTGTTAAAAAATAACGCGAGCCCTCACTATACGTTTATTACATGAAAACATAACTAAACCTTATAAATATACACAATTAAAAAATCTACATATTCTTTCTCAAATTATTTTTAATGACTTTAAAAACTCAAGATTAATTAGTTGAACACGTAGTGAACAACAAATATTAATTTAAAAGCAACTAACTAACTACATTTACTTTAACCTTGTTCTAAATATCGCATACAACATGCTAAATTAACCCATATTTTAATAGCAAATACACATTAAATTAATAGCACGCTATTTTTTACAAATCACAGTAATTGTATGTACATATATATATTAATATATATACATATGTTACAGAAAATGTATAGTAACAGAAGTTACATTTTCACTAATATAAATATAATTTAAAATAACTGAATTACAATTTCACTGATCAGTATTAGTAAAACTGTATTTATTAACAAACGGATGATCTGGTACGGATATTTCAACATGATCAACAGAATTGTAACAACACATTATTCGACAGAGCAGTGAAAGCAAAGAAAGACTTAATATAATCATATATTTAACAAAGTAGGTACAAAAAATAAATTTCATATAAAAATATACATAATGTACCTTAAGTAAAATAAAATATTTATATTAAATAAAACGATACATTAAATAACAAATTTAATAATTAATCTTAATAATAGTAAACTTATTCTTTTCCATCTTAAATAGATCTTAAAAAAGAATTGCTTCTATAGTCCATTTCTTTTAACAGAGTCACTTTGAGGTCCATCCATTTCATCATTATTCATAAGTGAAAAAGAGATAACAATGTACGACCCCCAACAATTTGCTCTAAAGCACAAGATGCGGATATTCGTTCTTTATATTATGCTTATCATTACTCCTTTCTATATTTTAAGCAAATTTATAGAAATTAGAAATATTATTTATGGACAACGCTGTCCATATTTTGACTCGTCTTATAACAACGACACGAGGAGCTCAATGTACACAAATATAATGCAAAACCTGTAGCAACAGCTTGACATTTTAAAGGATGCAGTATTCTCCTACGAGCTACTATTGAATCACAGTATATTGAACATAAAAATCGCGCTTGCTAAACAATACTCAATTTCCGCAGTGCGCACTCTTAGCTTTTCCGCTTTTCCCGATTTCAAATACACAATTCCTTTGTACTACTAGGTAGCCTACTATTTTTTTCTGTTCCGTTCAAAAGCGAACACCACCGTTTCAAAGCGCATTTTCCGGCACGTTTCCTCCCAGAATGCCACCGCCTATCGCCCTGCACTAAATAAAATAGAAAAATGCAGGCGACGCGTCTCGTTGTCAGCAATGAAATAATTTCCTTCGGTCCAGCAGTGAAGTCATCCGGAAGGAGATCGAGTCTTCCGCCCGGACGGGCAGGAACTTACGAGAGGACGTGACGTGACTGAGATTCGGGAACGTCGAACTCGAGTGATTCATTCATTCATAAATACATACATGGCACAGTGTCTAACCGGTCGTGTGAGAACACCGAGCAACGAGCGCCATTAAAGTGGGCAAGCGAGGTTCAAAACATTTGCACAGAAATACTGCAAATCGACTATGCTGGTATATATGAGACACATGTATTAGCGCAGAAAGCATGCCACAATTCAAATAAAATTCATGGTACTAGAATAACTTTAAAATTATTATCGATAGAAACTCAATTAGGCAATTATCAAATTCCAAAAAGTACCAAGCGCAATGCTTCTAAAAAAACATAAAAATGTTGGAAAAGAGCACAACATTACTATTAACAAATATTGTTAACTACGTAATTAGATATTTTTATATAAAATACATTAAAAAGTATGCCAGTATATTAAAAAAAATATAAATCTTATTAATTCAAGAACATTAATCTACTCGTTATGGCTTGCTATTAATTCATCTTATTCGCTTCATTAAATCACGATAATGAGAATTGTTTATAAACAGGATTAATAACACTGTCGTGATTATCCCTTGAGAATTTAATCATAATATTTATTATGCCTAAATATTATAATTATGTTCTTAAACGAAAGATTACTCTCTATATATTGCGAGTATAAACATTATTTGAAAGCGTTTAATTTATTTTTAATATATTTTTATATGTATAATATATACCTACAACGTGAGTGGGCTATTGACTTTGAAGAATATTTGATATGTCATATTTAAAGCATCTTTCCAGGATCAAAAATTATTTTAATTAACATCAAAACCCCTAACGAGCTCTACAAAGTGCAGACGAGCCCTTAATGAAATTCAGCGCCTAAAGATAAATCTCCAGGCCCGCATACTTTGTATGTTCGTCCTGTTGCTACTTGCCATAATATATTCTATCAAGTTAAGCAACCGAAGAATTAAGCTCAAGAATGAGAAGAAACAAGTAAAAAAAATAATACGAAATCGCCGACAAAAGGAATTAATTAATGATCCCTCACTCCTCAAAAGAAAATTATTTTTCCACCCGAAACAACGCAAACAGCCGCCGCCGATGATGGAAGAACTCTGCTCGAGGAAAATCGCTGAATTTTTTTTTCCGCTCTCAATCCGCGTCCCCTTGCTGAACAAACACATCGAAAGATCAAACACTGCTAAGTCCGCCGTTTGGAGAATTAAAACGCTTTTGCTTAAATGATTTGTTTTTCCGAGAGATTTCGCCGCTGCGGTGAAGAAATTATTTAAAACCGCAGGAACAATCTGTGAATCGTATTTCGTTTAAAAAAATGTTGCATAAATCGTGCCTTGTGTTTAAATATACGATAATCTTTTGTATGTATTATACAGGGTGATCCTTCCATGAATCGCTTCACTATTTTATTTTATTTTCGAAATGTATATGCAAAGCAAAAAGCTTACCGCAAATGCTTTCTACGCATAAAAATCAATTACACTTATTTAATATTCTCGTTATATATTTAAGAATGTGGCACTCAAAAGACTTAATAATAAAAATGAAAAACGTGGAAACAACTATTACGACTACAGCACGATTTTACGATTTAAATGAGAATTGAACGAAACATAAAAAAGCAAATTGGATCCAATGGAGCGCATAAAATACTTCAAAAATCAAAGTCACCGTCGTAGTGTGAACGATCGGTAAGTGATATAAAAGGCGTGAAGTGGACGGAAAATAATAATATATTTAAAGTTTAACTGTAAATGTTTTCTATATTTTGATAAAAATGCGCTTAAATTCGATTAAGTCACGTTACTACATTTCATAATCTTGATTAGTAATCGATTATGCACGAAATGTTCATCATTAATATTAAGTTCAAAGCAATATATTATATAAGCAATCAGTTCAGATAATCCGATTATGAATATCAAGATTTTAAACAACAGTAGAAAAACAGCAAATTTATTTTCACTGATAACGATACGCAAAATATCATTTAATTTGATTTAAAATAAACTTTACAATACCGGTTTAAAATTTGGCCGGTGTTCATAAAATCAATACTGCTCTATAATTCTTAATGCGTCGACCTAATAAATTTTAAACGTATCAACGATAAGATAACAACTATAAAATGAAGAAAGTAAGGCTATATGTTACGTTTAAACTAGTAAAAATATATACATTTTCAAAAATAATATTTCCAGTCCTATATATTAATTTAGATTGATGCATATTCCGAGTCTTTTTTGTATCCAAAAATCAAGTGTGTTTTAATGTATACACGCTAACGCGACTTTATAGATTCATATGTCAATATGCGTTGCAGAATTTTTTAGCGTAGGCCGCTGCAGAAAATTAATTTTACAGTTTTATGATTACATGTTGTCATTTAAAAATTGATACGCGGCGGAATATATCCTTCCGGCACGGTGCCTCCACTGCCGCTCCGCCTCAGTGTCGCCGCCGTAGCTCTAAGGTGGCAACTGTATCGGGATCCCACAGTAGAATATACATTTTTTATAAAAATATATGTATCTATGATAAAACAAACGGTTGTACTATTTGCCAACCGATCAATAGATACCTGTCTGAGAAAACTACTCACTAAGTGATTTTACAAGAAAACAAATCCCAACGTCTTGAAAGTCTAACCGCATATATGTATTTTCTATATCATGTATATGAAATAAAACACACAAATATGTTATTAAATCAATGCGTTCAATATAGGACATACTTTGTCAAAAGCCTTTTCAATATTACATATATTTTATAGTATTGATACAAAATATAAGGAGCAAATACATAGTGTATATAGCAATCACAAAAAAAAAAACAAGGAAGGAAATTTAAAGTTGAAGAATAACTAAAAACATTTAAGGTAGTTATAAAAAACACGTTTATTTATATAATGTTTAAGCAACCGCTCTAGAAAGGCAAAAAGCCTAGTTCTCCAAAGTCAGTTCCGACTGTTTAACTTTGCCTCGTGTTTGTATTCAATCTAACTTCAAGAATAATAGATTATTTCTGCGCTTACTAAATATATGGAGGCCGAGCGAAAATATTTTCACAGCTCCGATGTAGAGGGTGGCTGAAAATATCTCGGCGTCCGAGATATACAATAAAGGGTTAAAGCACGATTAAAACGCGATCCTTATCTCCGTACCCGTCAGAGTAAAACCTTTGACGGCAGCGGCAAATCGACCGCCAGCAATGTATGTACGTAATTACTTTGACTGTTTTATTTATTTGTTTATTTTTAGAGCTTTGAAAGCTTTTCCGTCCAATATAATAAATAACGCTTTAGGAGATTCCGAGCACAGTTGATTATTGAATTTGTTTGCGTCGTTGTGCGAATCTCATAATGCTCCAAACTCTGCTCTTTATGTCCGACTTGAATCGCTCGAAGGGTGTCGGAATTTCTCAATTGTATTTTAATAGCTTTCAGGAAAGTGCCTTAAACTTTTATATCTACCCGATCGAATTTTTAGTTCGTCTCTATTTGGCAACGCCTTAGTGCTTTTATAAGTACAACAAACATTAAAACTACCCACTATAGAACGCTAAATAAACTGAATAAAAAAATCGATCATTTGTCAAATTTTCAGGTGGTTGAATTGACACAAGCTTATAAATTTACTTTTTGATAATATAAAAAAAACTTTTATCTGTTCGACGTTTCTGGTAAAATTACAAATGGAAATTAGATTCGAACAAAATTAGAATAGAGAGATCGAAAGTTGAACAACGTAAAACTTTATTCCTACATTTTAATCAAGCGGCTGTAGAGCTAATTTTAGACTTTCTTTGTCTTTCATTGTTATATTGAATTGCTGTTAAAAATGTAAACCATGCTTGATAAAAATTAGTTTTACACAAAAAATATAAATCCAAAATGGACCAATTAATTTTAATTGAACCAATTTTCAGCCAGAACTTATATATAAAACACGAAACAGAAATAGTAATTTGACAATACATATATGAAGACATTTTAACAGGCTGTTTTTTTTACAAAAATTAAGTATAATATCCACCATAGTAGTATTCACGAATATTTAAGTGAAAGTACATTCATTTATAATAAGAATATACTCTAGTACAATAATTCATATACATTTTGTTCGTCGTGATTTACAAACAATGTGTTTTTCTGAAAAAAACATTGTCAGTGTAGCACGATAATATAATTGTTATGATTTTATGTACAACTCGAGTGTTACAAATGACCTTGACATTTCGCATATTGACATATTCGTATAATCTGGACATGAAAATTAAATGAACACAGCTCAAAAATCGACTTCCAGTGCATGTGAATAACGAGTTTACTGTGCTATGAAAGCAATGTTTAACATGTTGCCTATGCTTAAGCCTATGAAATAATTAGGTGGCATTAAATATTATTATACCAAAAAATATGTTAAAAACATTTTAATTTTTTCTAGGGGGGCAAAAGTTGACCTGTCGGTGATCGTTTATTTTATTTATTTTTTATATTTTGATTTTACTAAGTTTCATAGTATTAAAATGAACAACATGCATTTTTCTGGTCCCTGATCCACGACAAAAGCAATAAAATCGTACCATCACCATCGCTGTGGAAACTTTATCTAGCGTTTATATTAAGTTTTTTATAACCATATTACGACTTATAATAAGTTAGAATCTAATGAAGCACATCTAAACCGAATTTTGGCTAATAAGAGAGCGCAAAAAACGATTATCTCTTCTCAGAAGGCAAAAATCCACGTCAAAAGCAAGAAAATCGTGCGGTCACAGTGGGAACGCTCGGTAACGAGTGTTCCCACTGCGACGGCGCCGACACGATTTTGTTGCTTTTGACGTAAATTTTTGACTTCTGAGAAGTGATAATTGCTTTTGCGCCCTCCTATTGACCAAAATTCGATTTGAATCATACTTTGACCAGCACTCTTATATCGTAAGTTCATGGTAATATCGGTAGGGATAGCTATCATATGTTTAAAACAGTGTAATATCAAAGTGCAGACAAACTATGCCCCAAACTGCCCCCTTCCCCCCATAAATGACGTCCCTTGGTTATGTCATGCATACCCTTCCTGAAAAAAGCATTAGCTATTAATTCAATTAAGAAATTTAATGTTTACTATTGGGGTTCATATATATGTAATTGTCCAGTAGAAAGTGACATGCAAACAAAAGTTCTTTGTCATGCAAAAATATGAGATTAATTGTCATTTCGGAACACCTAAAAATTTGAAGAGAAACTAACTAACCGAAAAATATGATAGAAATATTTCTGGTTGTAATGCATACCCTTCATGACAATACCGTTAGCTATTTATCAATTTTAAAACATGTATATTTACTATTGGGGTTCCTACATAATTACCCAATAGAAAGCGACACTCGAACAAAAGTGCTATGCCATGCAAAAACAAAGATAAATTACTCAAAAATTTTAAGAGAAACTAAATCTTATTTTACCGAAAAATATGATAAACATTTCAGATTGTCATGCATACCCTACATGAAAATGCCGTTAGCTATTTATTAATTTAAGAGATTAATACTTTAATTTATATGTATATTGGTATGGTAAAATAAAACCGCATATTAAACAACTCTTCTGGCGTTTAACTGATTGGAAAATTCACACCAATTGGAAAACTGGAGCTACTAATTAATGAGTACAAAGTAAAAAATGTCACCAAAATATTATATATCTTCAGCCTTAACTTCATATATAAATTCTGAACTTTGTCTACCTTTGGAAGTATTATTAAAAATACATTTAATCATCACACTACTAAATTTGAAAGCATCACGGTTTGCTTCGAAGCGATTTTGATGCCGTGTTTGGACTTGGTAGCTCTTATATTTTTAATGAAGATTTTAAAAAATAAATTCATCTATAAAAACGGCAAACATACATACATGTACGCAATATAATAGAAATTAAAAATAAAAAGTCCCAAAAAACATCAATTATATATTTTTAATATTATACGTACATCAATATTTATTTAATTCCGTAATGATTATGCGTCACTGTCAAATAACATTAATTCAATTTATATAAACGTCACATCATGTGCAGCAAAAACACGCATGACACAAAACCATCACGATAATAAATAAACTCAACCAAAATACCTTTTCAAGTTAATTATATTAACGACCGATACACCTTTACGACTATTTTTAAATACATAAGTGGGTTAAATATGTATATTGCGTATAAAAAGTGCGTGTTTCAAACACAATAGTTACTTTATATTGTTCTAAAGTTCACGTGAATTTCGCACGTATTCAAGATTTCGAAATCCACCTGAGCGAAAATTCGATATAACCCTTATCGGAGCTTTTTTCGTAAAGCACAACCTTTCATTAATCAGTGGATGGAAACCGGACCCTCGAGGAGCAGGTCCGCGTCGGGGGCAATTCGGCAAGTTTTCGACGGTCCCTGGGGCGCAGTAAAGCCCCCAAAGTGGGCACTTCTTAAGATCGGTCGAAAAGAACCTGAGACCTGACACAATGCAAACACGCACCCACCCCCATCTGGACTCGGGTGAGTGCGAGTCGTTATTTAGCGAAATTGCTCCAATGGGCGGATTAAACGGCGACCCAAGGAAAATTCGGTAGGACGTATGCGTACATAGCTATCTGAATCAAACGGTTCGCAGTGGAAAATGTTATGTAAAATATTGACTGAAAATTGAGGTTTGATTTATTTTTGGCCCTACTAGCAACCATAAGCAAGTTAGAGGCGCCACAGCGAGCTCGTTACTTATACAATATTAATCAAATCGATAAACGAGCGCTTTTCGAGCCGAAACGTTGAGGGTCTATGATCGGTTTATGTGCTACCAACTAATACTGCAAACTTGGGCTGGAATATTCAGCGTGAGAAGTCTATTACGTTCAACAGGTGCTGTGTCGATAAATTATTTCATAACGTATAGTTTGATGTAATCATATAACACAAATAAAGAATATCGATACATTACAGACGCCTATTATTTATGTTTTATAAAATAAAACCGCAGCAAATTGAAATATTAACACCATTGACAACCCACACAGTTTCTTATATCTAATGGATGTAATTCCATCTAATAATAACTGAGTTTAGTTTTTTTTTTAAATATTGTTTATCGATTCGATACGATGCCTTCAGTTTGTAATAGCATGTGATAATTTTCCCAGAACTCACACTAACTGTTTGTTTTATGCAAGGTTAAATGCCCGAATTAGTTGGTTATCGTAATGATAGATAAGTTTATCTATAGATTATGCTGCTTTTAAAAAAATGGAAATTTAAACAATATCAATCGTTTGGTGTATTTTATATGTATGATTATTCAAATTTTCTATTTATAATTTCAGATAATCACTGAACGTAATCATATCATATGTGATTTATTGTAGAAAACTATCGGCACGATGAAAGTAAAGACTATTACGACATAAAATAACCATAATCTCACGTTTTCAACAAACTTTTATCAAATTAAATACACGCTGGAGTTAGCAGCATAATCTGTTAAAAATACAAATTATCTAATTATATGCATTTTTACAATTTTTTAATATTAAGTTGCAAATCAAGTATTTTTTGTGAGCTATAAAACGCTATATATTAACTACAGTTTTATTATTTAAATTATTTTTTGCCAACGATTTATAATGAGTGAATCTTCTATTTATAAAAAATATAGCGGTAAAGGCATCACTCAGATTGTTAAATTTCGTATTTCAAAAAAATAAATTTAAAATTTGGGTCAAGAAAATATGGGGGGTGAGACAAAAACTGTAATTCGTTTAATTTTGCGATTATTGAATTATATGAACGACTTTGTATTGGTTATCACTTCAAGTGTCTGCTCTTTATTTCCTTACTTTATGCCTGCACTACACTCTCTGGAAGTTGGCCAAGGTTGGCTAAGGACGGAGAATATAGTGGATTACTTCGGTCGAGTTCAGTTTTGCCCGCTCTAAAATCTACCCTACTAGGTTACCGAGAACGGGAGGTAAAGTGGGGGTAATTCAGTCGACTTGGCCAGCTTCGAGCGCTTCCGAACATTGTCGGCAAAAGGACCGAAGTCGAAGCTGCTCTTTCGAGCGCGAGCGATGAGATACTTCCCCTGTCGCTCTCTCGCGTGTTAAGTGACGAGAGTGAGAGAGATAATGATATGTTATTTTGCAAACTGAGATAGAACGAGTAACTCGGCTCAATTTCAGTATGCGCGTAGACGTCCTATGGTTAAAACGCATGTCGAGCGCTGCGTCGTGGTCACGTGGTCAAGTTATAATACCACATGCTTATCGGGGACTTCAACATAATCTTACTGACATCTTTGCATATTTTAGGGTACCAAAAAGGATTAATTATATTTTTGATGGTATATTCTTCTAACAGATATCGTTATTATATTTTTTTTTCATATAAAATTAAATAATTAAAAAATAATTAGTGGTACTTGATTTTGTTAAAAAAATCGTTTCGAATATCCTTATGTATTTTCCTAGATCGGTTTATATAAATGTCACGCCATAACGAATTCTTATTTAGAACCGATGGCGACAAATTCAAGGGTAGTCATAGTTGTGGTGTTCGTATTCTGAAGTATAATTTTTAAATTTGAAAATTGCGATTATTTGGCAGATTTTTCAATCGCGCGCAAATATGCCGGCTGTACTTGACATAAGCCGCCGTCCATACGTCTTTCACGGCCGCCGTCCGGACGGCATATGAAATTTGCGACAGTGTAGACGCTACTCGGCGACTTCAGTTGAACTTCGGTTCGGACAACGTCCAGAAAGTGTAGTGCAAGCATAATATATATTTAACAGGTGACACATTTCTTTTGTGACGATTTTTAATGGATTTCACAACCAACAGTACCTTATTTTTCTCGGTATCAAGTATCAAGATTACATTATCGATTAATCGCATCGTTCACATGGATGATACAAAAATGGACCCCTTGTTTACACCGATTACTTCAATATAAACAAACGTTCATATAACTCGATTTCTGAGATGAACAAATTACGTCACAGCAAAATAATTGCGTCTCAATCATATTAAATTATATAATATTAAGAATACATATATTATAATACATATGAGTATATAACACATCAAGCAACATCGAATGTTTTATGGTTAATTTTCTAGGCATGGTTTTAATTTCTCTAAAACATTATTACTGTAATAGTTTTAGAATCAATCAATGAAAAATTCGCTTAGAATAGCATCATACTGTCACAATATTTTTTTCTGGTACAAGTTTAGCTTTAGCGTAGCTGTCTAACCATGGTTATCGTAAATTATTTATTTGCTGAGTAATGATTATATTCAAGAATGGATATCTATTATTTCTAAGAACTAATGAAGAATATACTCCAAAGCCTGCTGCTTTTGCCTTTCGGTAAGTTCGTGCGGTACCCATTTGTCATACTTTTTCACTGTTACAAGAAAAACCTTTAATTTTGCTGCTAGTTTCCAAACATTTGATTTTAGATTGGCTTCGAGTGTTTCTTATTTTTTTTCATCAACAACAAATTTGAATTTCAAAGCAAATATCGCCAGTAATAAATTTCTATAACTAACAGTATTGTGTTTCAGCCTGAACACAAAAAGAACACTCCTCATAAAATAAATAAAAAATATAGTTATTTACTACAAACGTCTTGTTTCAATCAGTCAGATTTTGACTGAATTAAAATAGCCCACCTGTTATGGAATAAGCTAATAAATCAATATAATAAATAATGCGATATTATCGATTAGAATAAAAAATAATGACAATAAATTGCGTTGCCAAATACCAATATGGTTCAAACGTTTTCTGACTTGAAGATGAGGTAGAACGTTCAATAACATTCCAGAGATTTTAATGGCTGTGTTTCAAAAATTAGTAGAGCAAAATTAACCGAGCGACTCCAATCGAGCCATTCAATATTCCATCGGCGTCTGATAAATATTGGGTCAACGGTTCCTCACGAAATATCGGAGCTCAATCAACATCACCGAATGGACATTTGAACTTCTCACCTCCGTAGATTGGAAAAAATAAGCGTTCTTTAATCGAGTTACTGGTAATGAAAAATGAATTTTGTACAATCATAGTAACCATCGAAAACAATGGGATCATCTCAAGGAGACACTGGGACAGAACTCTATCCTAGAAAGATGCAGCTGTTCATTTGGTAGGATATGGAAAGAGTATATATGCATTATGAACTGTTTGTTAATAAATCAAACTATTTGGAAAGAAGTATACTGTCAATAAAAAAGTTTCGTAACGCAGAACTCATATGGCACGAAACATCCTGCAAAACCTGAGGCAGTTTTAATGGAAAGTCGTGACCCATCTACCATATTCTCCCGACATAAATTTTTTAATGGTTGACCAAAGAGCGTCAGCGCAAAACAGAAAAATATTATCACCATAAAATTGTAAATAATAATGAAAAAATAAATTGTATTAAATTTTTTTTAAATACATTATTTATAGAATGCTCCAATAGAGTGCTGCTTTAATTAATTGCATTACTCATATATACTTGAATTATATGGTAATCAAAATCAGTATACAAAATTTAGTGTATTTTTCAAACATACACATACTATACTTTAGCTCAATCATGCATACATATACACACTCTTGTTAGCATCCTTGTGTCAGAAAAGCGTTTTCGAGCGCTGATATCCTGGCCACCACAGGGTAGAATAAGGGGTGCAATCGCAATTAACTAAGCGATCATCAGAAGATTCTCAATAAAGTATTTTATTTAATACAAGCTACGTCAATGATGCAAAATTATATCGCAACACTCTTTACAAAATAAAATATATGATACGATGCATACTTTATTTTATAAAGTTATATGATTTTTTTTCATTTAATTTTCTCTAAAACAAAATGTACTTCTCTTCGCTGAAATTTCAGAATATGGAGTCATATTTAACTGCGATATGAACTAACGTATCGTATAGAACTGTTAAGGTGATACGCGCTCCGCATAACAAAACCGAGTATATATACACAAACATTTGAATGATTGTGTCACTAGTCCTACATGGTATTCTGGAAGATCTAGCTATTATTTGGTCTTATATGAAATCACTCACCAGTCTGTCCATAGGCGAATATGCACGCGTTGTATCCTTGGAACGCATTGTCGAGAATGTCCCTTCCGAGACAATCGAAAACGTCCCTCTGCGAAGCATAGTTGGTCAGCTCTGGATCCAGCGAGAAAAAACAGTGATCGAAGGCGAACGACTTCGGCTGTTTCCTGAAATAATACCAAAGAAAAAATCAGTAAGTTCCGCATCATACGGGTCACCGATCGGCACCGCAAAGTTTTCCACCCATTCGTTACAAATTCTCCGCGGTGACGCCAATTCTCAAATCGTACTGTTGCATTATTCATATACGGCGCACGATTGATCTTGAGAAAGGCTTATAGAATACGTAGACGGTTGACTTTATAGAATACGTATAGACGATATTGATATTATATTACATAATAATATCAATATCGTCTCAAAATAATACGAAAACGTTAGCAGTTTCCATTTAAATTCGAACCGCTCATAAATGACCTATGCCAGAATTAATATTTCTAATTAAACAAACTCGATAGGGCTGGGATCGCAAATCTCGACGGTCGCAAAAGCAATTACGAGATAAGATCGTAGGTCGCGATACTATTTAAAAGGGATCTGAAATTATTAAAGAGTAGAGAGTAAGCTTTTTCATTTTTCAGACAGTGTCAGAAAAAGCAACAGCGCGAAAAATGCGACGTCTGTTTTGTATACGTATATGTGCAATGGTAATGAGATGGGGGACGACAGCCAATTTACTCAGACGGAACGTGACAAACGTGAATTTCACCTGTACGTAAATCAGCACACGCCGTGAGACTTTTGTAGTTTTTTTGAAAATTCAATAAGGGAATGTGACGGACCTTGGGGAGCACAAAGAGGCTAGCTATTTCGCAGTGAGAAGAATTTTGACGTGTGATGGAATTAAGACTTGACGTTTTACAGACGTATGCTTCAAGGCTGCGAAAAATAATGTATCATATAAATAATAATATTCATAAATATTATTTTGTATATACAGTTTTATCCAGATAAATGTATAATAAAAAAAAATATTTTCTTGATGGGTTATTACATAAAAGGAACTCATTTCAACATTAAGTTCAAAATAATACCTTCGCACATGAACATTATTCCTACCCCTATTTCTGTCATGCAACTTCAAACCACAACGCCGCAATTGGTGAGATATCCTTACGACACTTAGAGCTCTCAAAAGATTGAAAGAAATTATAAAAAACTATGTTTTAAATTAACCATAATTATATTAATTAATAAAATAGTTTCTTCAGACTAAGCGACTTGCGCACAATCTTCAATCGTCTAGTCATGGTGTTATCGATCTATTCCAAATGATTAATTTATTTTTTCTTAGCTACAGATAGAGAGACAAGCTTCTGAGTGCAACTTCATTGATCATTTGTAAATATTATATTCATTTTTAAAGCAATATTTGATTTTCGTGCAAATAATCGTCGGCTCCAGACATCTTCGAAGCTGAAGCGAAGAGAGAAGCGGCACGGCGGCTGTTTGAAGTTGGTATGAACTTAATGAGTGAACTTTAAAATGAATGTCAATATAAGTGTCAGAGAAAGCCTCCAAGGGAGTGTCTTTGAAGGGATCGGATCATATATATTAATACCAAATGTGATTTTGTTTTCAAATCACAAAAGAGTGACTAGTTTCGGAACAGATTGTCGCTGACCGCTAAAGTAGATGGAAATCCAGAATACATGTGTTATCTTTTCTCAATGCGTTTGCGACGAATACTTTCTTTGTGATTCGTGACGGGTACTTTAACTAATCCGCAAAAAAGGTTTCCTCACTGCGGTTTCTCGTTTTCTCAAAGGAACCTTTTTATGTCTTACTGGCTTTGTCATCGATATTTATGTTTTAATGGCATAATATTTAGATTTTCACGCCTTCAAATCGTTTTTAGACCTGCGGATTTAATACCTTTTTTCGGTGGTAAAATTGGTTTATTATTTGAATGTGGTTCAATTAATAAACCTGGCAGTTTATACTATATAATTCCCAGACTTTATGGAATGGACTTGTACATACCATATTCACAGAGTAACATTTTTTTTAATGTATGTCATTCTAAATTTAATAAAAATGTTGTCATTTTAAATCTAATAAAATTATATTCGCATATAACTTTCACTGAAGTCATACGTCAAAAAAACCGGTCCCTGAGCAATAAAATACAAATATTTTTTTAGTAAGCATATGCTAATATGTTAGTAAAATTATTATGCAACATTATAAAGGGTGTCACCCTATTATGGCAAAAAGTAGATCGTACTCGATCATTCAAGCGTGATAAAAGGTTTGTATTGGCTGAAAGACGAAAAGATGTTTCCATGGGTAGATATCCTTTGCACTGAAAACAACCAGAGGAGAAACTGAGATAAAAGAGAGAATAGAACTTGAAAGTTTTTTAGTTTCAAACAGTTTTCCTGTTTCACCTCTCACACATATGTATTATTTGTTCCATATTATTACTTTATATCGCTCAAAACAACAAAGATTTGATACAAAGTTTATATAATACATTCATAGGAAATAATAAAAGTTTATATTTTTATCGCTTACAAACTGATACTTTGAAAATCGTGGTTAAAATTACAGTTAAATAGAGCTCTACGTTTGTCCCTTTCACAATTAAACCGTGAGTACACCTAACTTTCTCTCTCGCGAAATTTTAGTCCTGTAACTTGTTAGAATATCACTGGCATCTAGTCTCCAATTACTCGAACCATCAACTACTCGAGTATCAAATATTAAGATTTTAAAATACTCGAGTACCCGAGTACTTTCGAGTATTTACCAAATGTACCAAAATATCTATTATTCAAATTTGTGCACATATAAATAAATTTATAAAATACTTAGTATGTTAATTTTACAATTATTTTAACTTCACGAACATACTTTTTAAAAACAATAATGCAAAAAGTGTCTCGAATTTAATATTACTGCTAACCTTTGGTTTTATTACTCCCGTTATGGAAAAAACCCTTTCCGTTGCTGTTGATGTTGGTCTTATTGTCATTAACGCGTTGGATAAGGCTTCTAATTTATATCTGTTCGCTTTTTATAGATATAAATTTTTTGAACTCTCTTTTTATGTTTTCTTCTTTCATTCCCTTCTCTGCTTTTCTCTTATTTCCTTCAACTATTGACAAAATAGCATTTTTTAATTTTTCATGAATAGATTTTTTTTCTTAACAATATACAATATTCTACTCCTTCTGATTAATGCGAAGAATTTAAATCTATATCCTTCGAAGATGTATTTGGGTGAATCCCTTTCACTCTAGAGCTAAACGGTTCGCAAAGAACTGACTTTACTTTAAATGCCTTTAAAACACACAATTGTTTTGATTTATATTTTAAGCTGAGGGATCAGTATAAACAATTGACAACACTTTACGCTACAACTGCATAGTCATAAAACCTAAATTTTTTTTGTTGATATTTCATATTGTTCATTGCCATAAATTAGATAAGTCGGGACTGTCGAACAGAAAACACAAAAGAAATTTCTCCGTCGTACCCACTAACATAGCCGACGACCGGAACTATGCAACTATGGAACTATGAAAAAATTATACCTGATAGTAACCGCTCTAACTCGGGACTTCGGGCATAAACGCCAAATAAAAGCAAGACGTTAACCTTCACCGGACCGAGTTAAAATTATTTTTGTTTCTGAAATATTTCAAAATTTTTTAATTTCGAGTATTAATCGAGTAATTTTCAAAATACTCGATTATCAAGTACTAGAAAAATAGACAAGTATACTCGAGTATCGAGTACTCGATTACTCGAATTGGAGACTCTACTGGCATCAGAAACCCTGCGCACGCATCTTTTTCTCGCTATTAATTTTCGTCCAATCGACACGCTGACTGATCGACGCTAACATTATACGTAGCAATTACGCAGAAGCATGTCAATTATGGCACTAAGCCCCATTCTTCGATATAACGCCTTAATGCGTAAGTCAAAATTGCGCAATAATCCAGTTTGACGTTAAACCGAATCGTTCCGACAAGGTGAGTCACTCAATAATCGAACCGCAATTCAGCGCTGTCGAGGCAGAAAAAGTATGTATAAACTATAATTTCAATTTCTATGCACATTCGCTATACATGCCATACAAACATCCTGAAGGCAATTCATTTCAATGAAAACATTTTGACCTACATTAAAATGGATCGATCCTCTGTATGTGTGCGCAAGAAGAGCGTTCGAGTCTGAAGGTTGAATATCAATTATTGAACCCTATATACTTTCACTACACAAATACCGCGGAATATGTAAATATTGAATTAATCAAAAACGATTTTCCCTCAGCAAGAACATCTGTTAGACTCTAAAATTGAATACAGGTTTATAAACTGGTATATATGGTTGGACGTTCTGGATTCAACAGTGCTGTCATGCATAAATAACTGTGCCATAACTGCATTTGAATGGAAGTAGCAAAGTTTTTGCAAAATAAATATTGAGACCGTTGAATACCGCTTCTCTTCTCTAGACTTATTTACACAATTTAACGTGTTTTTTTATTCCATGCATTTTAACGTCTAGCTATAGTCCCTTAACATATGTGAAAACTATATGCGAATATTTAAGATTTGTGTGTGTTAACTAGGTTATGCAATCCCATGATCCCAGACAATACAATTCAGGATTTGTGGGAGCCTAAATTTGTTATGGCCAAAACTGGTCGGCACTTGAGTAGCACTGGCGTGACGGTTATTCTCTCGACTGGCAATCTTCCGCGCATTCGGATGCGTCGTCTCGCGTCCGCCTTGAAACAATGTAAGCACCTCAAATAATTCAATAAAACATTACTGCAGCGGCTAATTGCCACCCGTCACCATCCCAGTGCCCAAACTGGTGACCCCGACGTGATACGCAACCTTATGATAAAACAAGCAATAGACATGGAAGAGATGGCTAAGACACTAGACAAAAGACAGCAGAAAGCCAGCGACGCATCGGTCGGAGACAGCAGAGACGCAAACGATCCACTTAGCCAGCCGGAGATCTACCAGCAGCCATCCGGAGGAACCAGCCACACGCCCTCACCGACAGACCAGTTAAATGTTCGATACACCTGCACTTGTCACATGCGGGATCGCTGGGTGCTCGCAAAAAATAAATAACCATTTAATGGTACAAAACGCAACTATAACAACGTCAATGATTTAAGAGTATTTCATTATTAAAATTATTATATAGATCGAAAAATATTAAATACAAAAACGAGAGCTTATTAATGTAAAAATAAAATTGTTTACCTTTTACATTAATCTGTTTCTTAAATAATTTAAATCTATTTTATTATTTTTTTATTTCGGATACATCAGGTAATGGCTTAAAAAGTTACGTGAAACGCTTAAGTGAAAATAAATAAATATCAATATCACCAACAAGGTCTATAAATATTATAAAAAAACAGCTCTATAAAAGCCTAAAATATAAATAAAATGCAAAAAAATAGGGAAATGACTAATCCTTAAATTTTCTGAATCACCCTAAAAAATGTCGATAAGCGAATAATAAGCAATGGTTGTAGACAAACAACATAAAATTTGAAGATTAGAAGTTTGGAAACGCGTTTTGTGAACTAATGACTCAAAACTCATTATTTAAGAGTTAGATAAGAAAGTTTGTTGAAATAAAAATTGTATGGGAGAAGTTCTGCATTCGTTTTAAGGTACATATATGTCAATGGAACGTGTGATCTGGTCAAAATAGAAGACCTTTAATACCTAGATTGTAGCGAATTCTATATGAAATAAATTGTATCGTATCTGAGAAATAAATATATTAGTGACTAATATATAATCATAATTCCAAGGTTGGGTTTTCTTTGATTTGTCTAATCTCTCAGATGAATAATTTAAATCGAGCTAGGTCATACATTAGAAAGAAAAATATTTAATAATGAGAATATCGTATATTATTTGTACTATAAAAATGGATTTTTTTGTCCTATACAAATGTAAAAAAACGGCGTTTTAGCGGCATTCATAAAAAAAATATTGGACAATAGAAAATAACTTGCAAACAGCTAGTTATTATCATGTAAAAACCGAGTTTTATTCCCCCCCCCCCCCACACCCTCACAAATTACTTGTTATTTTTTTGAATTGTCATAGAAAAATTACTTCACTTCTACTTCATAAATATTACTTTAAATTTCCACTTGGTATCCAAGTTGTTACTAAACTCGTATCCAGCGGAGCTTACGCCTAATCGACACAGACAAAACCTTCGAAACCCAGATTAAAGTAACCGCTTCAAGTTACTTGAAGATTTGACGGCACAACAACTAAGCATGTATCTATATCATAATATCCATTTATTGACTAAATTGTACGGTCCGTATTTCATCCAAAAATAATTTACAAACATTACAACCGGTACGCGAATTCCCAATATACACGCGTTAGAGCGCCACAGTGACGTCACGATGACGTTTCACGTCGGCGCCTAAATCAGTTCCACAAATACTCACAGGCGTCGCTTCATACGCCGCTGCGATCGCGGGATCAGTTGGTCATAGATTGGATGATGCTGGACAATTACAAGATATACCGAAATGAGAACAAATCAATACAATATCATTAAAAATATGTTAGGTTGTTTGGTTCTATAGTAATAGCGGCGCGAGCGGTAGCGAGGCGCCCCCAAGACGATGCTAGAAAGAGACGCGAGATGTGACGTCGACATGGCGTCCTAATACATGCTTTATGGGAATGCGCAACCGGTAGTTAAGTTATAAACAAAATCTTCAAAATCTTGTCACAAGACAATTACTTTGGACATACAATTTTCTTTAATTTGAATATATAGAACGCCCATAAAAGATCTCATAAAAATGGTTTGTTAAAAATAATCTCGAAAAACAAATGCAGCAAAAAAAATACGAACAGAATTTTTAACGAATATATCTAGAATAAAAATAAAAAGCTTTCTATTTATATAGCTTTTTTGCTTCTTGAGTTTGACAACCATTAATCTAAATATTGATATACATATTTGTTTTGAAAATTTTGCTTCGCGGATTAAAGCTTTACAAATCTGGTCCCTACTTACCACAGTAACGTCAATGTTCTACACTACGTGCTCCAAAAAAACATCGTCGATCAACAAGTATTGATTTTGCAATTTGTCGCAAGGCGAACGGTTTGGGGTAGGTAAGAATGGGGTTGAAATTCTTTAACAATCCATTAGCGGCGTCCATATTTGATGGCGCGAAACAAAACTTTTCGCGTAAATAACCGCTCTTGTTTTCGCGACTTTTCGCGAAATTGACAAACGACGGACTCCCTCGGGAGCTTTGGGGGGAGAAAGCAGGTGAAAAATGGTCGACCGCGCCCTTACACATGGCTGATCGTTATCGCGGACGTCGACATGTGTAATACTTTAAATTTTCAGCAGGGATCGCGTGTCGAATTTATATAGACATACGCATTGACGAATGCACATATAACTATCGAAATGATAGGAAAACGAATTATATAGCGCAATGAATAAATAATGAACGCTTTCATTGTACAGTATGAATAAAAAAACGACAGATAATCAAACATATATATATATATATATCAATTTAACGTAGTTTACTTTTAATCGCCGCTCTTTTGAAACGGTTTTCTTTGAAGCTCTCGAGGGTTCCAGAAACTTATAAAGGCGATATACACGGACGTATACATTTCATGTAATTTGGATGAAATTATTTACAGTAGGGATGTTTTAATTAGGGTGTGGCGTGATGTTATTCCATTTCGTGGATTCATAAGTTATAAACTTATACCACTTTGAAAATTATATACATAAAATAATATATATTTGAGAGATAAAAAATCTATGAACGTCAACTCCGCATAATAAACTTTTTTTTTGATTCATGAAAATGTAATGTATTTTCATCTCATCCTTATTTAATATCCATCAAGGAGTAAATTAAAAATAAATTTACCAAAATAAATTTAAACACAAAATCCTATGAAAGCCATTGTTTGATATTATTAATAATCATTTCTTTATCCTGAACCGAAACAGATATATTTTGTCTACCCATAAAAAATTTACTCTCACAACACGTTTCGGTTCTTGTATTTCAAACGCCTGCCTAAATCTATGTATAATATACCACCCGATTCAGTACATATTTTTCTCATCATCCGAGTGCCTTTTACAACACAACACAAAAAACTGTTATCTACGTATACATCGACACGTTCTCGTTACGAATGTATATTTTTGCTTTTAATCAGATTTTGAGGGAAATGATCTTCTCGCTCTGCTTAAAAATATATATATGTTATACATTTTACGTTCAAAGAACGCACTACTTCATTCAAGGATAAAATGAAACCGACAAAGGAGAAAACTGAGAAAGGGTAAAGTATGATAACTCGCAATTCCCAAGCGCAAATCCCATTACCAAGGCAGAAACATAATCGCGCACATTCATAATATATAACGCAATTCTTGAAAAATATAAAATGTTTCACTATTCAGGGAGAGCTAAGTAAACGCATTCGCCGAAGTAACTAGTTCATATAGTGGCAAAAAAATCAATCGCCATTCGCGTTACATAACTGCGATGGAATAGTTTAACTCTCGCTGTTTATATTTAACTGGAGGTTTCGGCTGTGGAGCAAAAAAGTTTTATTCGACCAGATCGACCGCAAATGCACCGAAGCGCAACCAATTATTATTGTTAAAGACATTCGCAAATCGAAATGTGTAATGATAATTATGTAATGTCGTTAGTTGTTATTTTTTAAAGTTGCATTGCATGTTTCTAGCGCATTCCTTAGAATAAAAATACCGAACAACACCAACAGGGAAGGTTGCTCGTTCCAAACAACGCTATATGATAATTTATTTTTGTTAGAATACATGCACTCTAATAAAAAATGAATTTGGAGCACGCTAACGTCGAATAAGGATACAAATAATCACACACTTTTTATGAATAATTCATATTTTTCATCGGTAATAAATATAGAACACTTTCAGTTGAATAACACTACTTTTATAAAAATAGATACTAATTTTAGTACCGGTTATATTAAGTTAATAAATAATTATTGAACTCTAGCAATAAATTGCTAATTAGAGTAGCTTTACTTATGGTAATTAATATAAAACAAACATAGCTCGGATGAAGGCTTTAGCTAATACCTACAGTGATAGGAGCTCAACGTTTTACTCGGAAAGTTAAAATTGTTCAATTCAGCATTTTATAGCAACATTTATTTTAAGCATTAATGACGATAATAAACAAAACGTTAAATGTTGTTAATCTGATATACTTTCTCTTTGCAATTGATATGCGTAGTATTATTAATATTTGGATTTTTTTACTAGCAAAAATACGAAAGGTGTAACTTATTGTCAGTCGCTGGTAGAACTGATTACATATAAATATATAATTTACAGATTTACGATAAACATGTAAATGTCAGTATCGGACGACAATGTCGGTTGAATGTCTATCGGTCCATGAGTTTTCATCGACTATTAATACTGATCCATTGAGGAAGCTTGGACGAATTAGAAAGAAGATACATTTAGGACCAATAGCATTATTGTTTAGCTCCGAATTTCGAACATTTCTTAGTGGAAACGTAACTTATAAGTCGCCATTTTTGGAAACCATCCGTTAATGATATTTAATGCGGGAGGTTTTTAAATGTGTGTTATTTATTTAAATTATTTAAAGAGTTAGTGTTAAAGCAATTGATGGCTTTCGAAAGTATGAGTGGCCCATTGTAAGCAAATTCCTATATTGTTAAGTATTCCTGTATGACAATTTTTGTGTTTTGTTTGACTAAAACTTTGTTGTTCTAGCTTTATATAAGGCGATTGTTATTATTATTATATAAATTATTAACATTATATATTATTGTAGTGCTTTATCATAAAAAAATGCTTAGTTGTTTGAGTTAAAAAAATAAAAAAAAAACCTAATGGGATTGCCACCGAAATTAATGCGAAAGCCAGTCTCACATCAAAATCAAAATTTCAATATTTTAAAGTTAAAACGCATGTCGGTATTAAGAAAATACGATATATAAAAATCTTCGCCTTTAGAACAAACAAATGGTAGCAATATTTTGACACACAACCTAGTCCCATTGCATAATCTATGGACGTAGCATGATTGGAACACAAACTTTTAAATTCGACTTGTGTTAATGCAGTCCAGATGATTCTGTGGCGACCACACATATAGGCACATTTAGAATGGCGATTGTCTCATTGTTAATGATCGTGAACAAAAACGTTTATTCATTAACAATGAGACAAACATCATGGCACAAGAGGGATTTCTTTTGACCACACAGCACGGGTCGTTAAGAGAATCTCTTTTGTGACAAAACGGTACAGATCACCACAATGCAAACCCTTTCCGAAGAATTCGAAATTCTGGAACGAAACAAAAAACTGGCTTTCGAAATACACATCCGATTTCTCGAATTCTAAGAAGCCACTGCAGCGATTGGCTAGGAGATCGATGCACAATCGTGATTGGCCAGCTAGCGTGCATCCCCCTAAAGGATATAAGCCCGGACTCCGACGAGGAGAGGGCAGACGGCCCAAGGCAGACGGTCAAGAGACGATCGGAGGCACGATACGAGACGGCTGAGGCACGAGCCAAGAGACGGCATGGCCAAGATCTACCAGCAGCCATCCGGAGGAACCAGCCACGCGCCCTCACCGACAGACCTAATGTCACACCTGACACTCGCCGCACGCAGCCACAGAGCCCTGAGACATCATCACCTGCACACCTTCATCGCGAGAAACGTCACGCCGTTATCGTCCATAGTCAAAATTGTAATTATAAATTAATAAACAATTTAATAGGATTCACCGAAGAGTCTCATTGGCCGCGAAGTCAACCAACCCTAAAATTCTAAAGAATCCTAAAATATAAATTCGGTAAAGAATATTTATTTGCTCAACAGATTTTTATATTTGTTTAGTTACTAAATTAAATATCAGAAGTAACAAAACATTCCCCGTTTCCCCGTATGACTGTATAGAAAATTTCAGGTGCAAATGTGACTTGAATATACATACATATACTAGAACGACATACCAGTGGTATAAGTCAGTGACTAATACTTAAAAGACATGGCCTCAAATCCCATATGAAACTGTCAGGTTAATCAATTGAACCACTGTCTATATATAATTTGATGGATTAATAAAATACTAGCTAGAAAGTGGGTGCTTTTGAAGGCAATTTTCCGCTCGTTTTATTTATTGTATAATATGTATAAAAAGGGCTAAGAGAACGTATACCTGAAATACATCAGTATATAGGTACATCTCAAAAAACTTTAGTTTAGTTCAGATTCATTATTTGAGGTCGGTTTGTACCATTTTTATAAATATATTCTTGCTTTTTTCAAGAGTTGGGCCCCATCAAAGGAATTTGTCTCCGGGAAATAGAAAAATTAACTGATCTCATTTTGAAATGCAAATTTCAAAAACTGGTTCCATGTTCAACCAAGTCCTAGATATTTATATGTAACGTGATACTTTCTAGATAACTTCTTTATCTATGGCCAGATTGGCATATTAATTACCATACAAAATAAACGTATATTCATATACACTTTAAAATAAGCCGTGCAAGTTAAACTAGAATCATGTACAGTTAAAAGCTAATCTAAACGCGGGTCACAAACAGTTAGTCGAAAAATAACATATATTTAAAAATTCTCGGAACGAAAATTAGTACGTCTACAATAATGGCAACCACCATGCCATGACATGCCGCACATATCGATCAAGGTCACACAGAACATACGACACACGCACTATTTCATATGAAGGCCTTCCGTGTGTTCGGTGCATGTCAACCGTGCCAAAACTAGTTACAATATCATCACGCAAAAGTTTCAACTAAGATGAAAGGAAAGAAATATGATTTGGTGAGAAAAGCCTCAGGGGCATGCTCTTATTGTCGGTCAATTTCCCAGCAAATACAATTAATCAGAGGCTCGGTGTAAGGCTCACAGCTTCTACCCTACCCTGGCCGGTGAGAGACGAAACGTAGACGAGTCACTCGCCGAGATTGGATCCCAGGATTAATTTTCCTTCCGGCGGCGGCGGGGACTAATTGAATTCAGCGGAGCGCGAACCAGCTACGCAATGTGTTCCATTGTAAGACTTGATAAAAATAAATTGTACTAATATTAATAGTCCTTATTAACTTCGAAGTAGGTGGCCAATTTTGTCTATACAAATAGAATGTAATCAGAAAGCAAATGAACACAGTTTAACTACAGCGAAAATCAACATAAGGGTGTACTGAAGCAGACAATTACAGCAACAAGATCGTTACTAAAATCCGGGCATACTTGGGTCAACAATCTGGACAAACAATTTTATAATGAAGTGAAAACAATGTCGTGCCGAGTGGGTAAAAACCGTACGGAGATTCAATTAAGACTTAAACCACTTCGGCAATGACGAAGTTTTCCGATTTTCACGTTGTACTTGATTAAAGAAAATTATTAGAAAAACACTTTGAATGTTTCTTATTGAATGAATCAATGTCTTGTTTGTATAGCACATGTGAAATATGCGATAGTTAGTTTTTAGTATATTTATTTTTATAAAATAAAATAAATTGAACTTACGTTATATTATATGTCAAATTAACCCAAATAATTTTCTGATTGACTTTGAACCGCATATTTTTGACTACAGTGTAACCATTGTTTTTACTCGAGAAAAATGCCAAATCAAGAATTCTTATTTTTTGTTAAAAATTAAAATTATACGAATATTTTTTCAAATGTTTTACAACCGCTCTATTTTTTCATATCGCTGCATAAAAAAATGTGAGTCCGTGCCAGATATTTGAAAACAAAAAAATTGCTTTTATGCGACTTTATGATAATCTAGTAACTGCATTAATAATCAGATGAAGAAACAGCTGCGCGTGAGAACCTGCAGATTTCAAAAATGTATGGGGACTTTCCACAGAGTTACGCTATAAAAATTGTCTGGTGGCGAACTTAAATCCCGTTTTTTTTTCTATAATCTAATAAGGTATTTAATCTTTATCTTGGTTAAAATATGGAAAATGAAAAGTAGCAACAGCTGTTTTATTGAAAATTTTCTCTACGATTCGAGTATAAATAAAATTCATAATTTATTCATAACACGACACTCCATAATCAATCGAACTAGATCGATCCGTTCCAGTCCCTTTATTATTCGCGGTCATTAAAGCAAATATAAATCCAATTGAAGTTCGTTCCTTTCAACGATCATCCAGTTCTCTGTTCATCAATAATATAAAGATATATTCAATGATATACTGTATTATTATAATCAAAATGAGAATTATCATTTCTCGAGAAAAGAAAAACATCGAGAAACCAGAATGCCTATGTGTAACCCATATTACCAATGGATATATTACAACATTACTTTTTACGCGAAAAACAATAACATGTTATGCTTTACCGAAGTTAGTTCATCTTTTATATATGATATACTTCAGCATGAACAATGTATCGCAAAAATCTATCGTACAACTGAAGGACTACTTTCGAATAAAATCAAACATTCAGCGGCACAATATATGACAATTGATTCGTTAACATCAACTCTTAAAATATATTGTCTAAATATTGAGTTGAATTAACAACGGTAATTTAATTAATTTTAAAAAATATGTACGTAAATGTAAAATCAAAAGTTTTTAGATTGAGCGGCTGGTATAGACTGGTCAAAAAATTGTTTTCAAAAGCCATCAATGGAATAACAGCTTTTACGATGAAATTTAATAATTTAACAATTCCAGGTAAAATGGTTAGGAATTACTAAATATTTTTATTGTAATATATTGATAGAAGTATCTCTTAAGTAACTAATGAAATAAAATACTGGAAATTCTATCATCAAGTCGTTTAAAAATAGAATATATATTGGTCATGACATAGATGCATTTGGACTTCTAAAGGTTAAGAAAGTCCACAGCCGCAAAGTATTAACTCAGAAGTATGCGTAATTTGTGTATTTTCGGCAATTACAAAATAAAAAAAATTGCGAAACTAATATAATTAATCATATTATACAAAGCTGTCAAGCCTGTAAAACTATCTTAGTAATATTATTTTAGAGATAATTCCCAACTCAATTTTCGAAATCTCAGAATGGCCTTGGTCTACACTTGTATAACCTGTCAACTTGCCACCTAGATTGAAATTCATTATTCTCCTTGGCTGCCGAATTAAATTGAAGATTCGCAAAATATCAGCTCCCGGGAAATCATCAGAGAAAACGTTCCAATCAAAGTTCGCTCTCCCTAATTGCTATTCTCCGAGTTTTCGCATTCGAACTTTAGTTAGTTTAGTTAGAAGTAGAGCATCACGTGAATTTGCTTGACAGCCGGCCGAAAAATCGATATCGAAAATTGATAATGACGTGCCGCAAACGAACCGAGAACAATAACCAAAAGCGTCCGATTCAGGATGTTTACGGTTTGTTAAATTTAATTACGAACTTCCCGGTGCACGTGAACGTGTACGTACTACGCGGTGTACACGTATTGCCGAGAGAGCGCCGCAAATACATCACTTTCTATGTTGCCGGAGCGCTAAATTATCGCTGAGGTCGTTCCGAAGCGAGAGTTTTGCGGAAAGGTTTGAGGGTTTAAAAATTGAAGACGAAAAAAATAACAGCGTAGTTTCAACGCGGTGTTATTTTTTCGTTCGTATTGTGTTTCTCAATTCGCTTCCGCTCTCTCATAGTTCTTGAGAGCTATGAAGTTTTAATTTTCCTGCGCGGTTCTCTTTGTTTTCAGAAATAAAGCTGATTTTATTGACTCGTATTTCATGTTTTATTTTGTGGCTGATTAAGCGGTAACTTTTGAACCCAACGGGGCGGCATGCGTCACGGCACGAAAATAATTATAAACTTCTCGTACAAAATACAGTTAAATTAACAATTCGTAGAAGTGATTTGTAAATATTGTCTAGCCACTTTATTCTATTTTAACTTTTGAATTTATTTTAACAAAAAAAAAATATAACGAAACCAATATTTTTTCGGTTATATTATTTTATTTATTATTAAGAACTTAAAGGCTCGCGGTGTTCTCGTAGAAAGTTATAAGTTGACAAGCATTTATTCAAATGTCTAAAGGGTGCTGTGGACAATCCTCTAATTATCGAGAATTTCTAGATTTGGGTTCGGACATCAGCAGTTATCAACTCGCGTATTACAGAAAAAGAAGGAACAAAAAAATCGCATTAAATGGGCAAAAGCTCATCGCCATTGGACCGTCGAAGATTGGAGAAGAGTAGCTATTTCCGACGAGTCGAAATTTAATCTGTTTAGAGCAGATGGTAAGTGTCTATGCGCCGTAGAAAAAGCGAAATATTTCATCCCTTATGCATCAATCGATTCATCAAGCATTCACCCTATGTGATGATCTGGGGGTGCATGACAGCTTAGATATTGGGTTCTGTAAATTTCGTCCAGGGCACCATGAATGTAAAAATACATAAATTGGTTGTATAAAACGACATTCGAATCGCAACGTACTGCTGAACCCATTTTGCAAGAATTTTTACATCCAAATTTTCACTAAATTAATCATCTATCTATAGATTACACAATTCAAAGAGTTAATGGGAATCACATCATTAACATGGCCAGGAAAGAGCTCCGACCTGAACCCAATTGAAAATTTATAGGCCATCATAAAACAACAATTAAGAAAAAACGATAAAAAAATTTAGCCGAGCTGAAAAAACATTTCATGGAAGTGTGGAAAGGGGAAATCGATCTAATAATAATTAAAAATCTGTATTTATCAATGCCATGCAGATTACAAGAATTTATTAAAAATAAAGGTGAAATTACGTCAAAATAATTTTGTTAAAATGTAATAAAAATTGTTTATTTACAAGCTTCTAATTTTTAAATGTCCTTGATATTGCTTTCTATGGATAGAACAAAAAATGGTCGCACGCACGTGTTGAGTTGGAGGCTCGCCATTATGCACTTGCTGGGACAACGAAAAAATGCACCTTTCCCAGAATTGACGTAATTATATATTCCTAATTTATAATATCTGTATTTTTTTAACAGTATTAACGGAAAACGAAAGTCAATAATTATTTATTAAAAATTCAAAAACGTGTAAAAAATGCATCAAAATTGATAAAATAAAAAATAACGTATCAACTTTTAAATGCCCATAGCTGTATGTATGTTATTTATAACAGCTACTCTTAATGACTGCTATTAAATTTTCTCCTTCAAATTAAAATGAATAATGTATTAATTTAAGATCCGTCTGAAATATTGTTGGTTTAACATCTTTTCGAAAGCAATAATATCGAAAATAAAACTTGGTACTGATTTAAATTTGAAAACAACGGAGTAAATCTGTACCAACTGAATAAGTCAATCAGATATAATGAATACCTACAAATATTAACCACCAGACTGAAAGTCTGGGAATCGGTGATATCCATATTAATTAATAATTATAAATAATTATGTGTAATATAATTAATAACCAATAGATGTCACTGCAGCAGGTTTTTTAATAAAAGCGCATTTTTATAAACACAGATTGGAGTTCCGCTGCTAGGGTTCGAACCCGAAACCTCAGAGTTACTAGTTTGAGACGTTGCGGACTACGCCATTCCGTCCTTTAATATGTGTATGAACCTGCATTCATTATTCAAATTTTACGAATATATTTGAATATTTTATTGATTGCTATTCGATATTCCAATAGTTATTATCAATAAGCTTGTTAGATAGAATCACAATCAATACCTTAAATATTTCATTTTCATTCCAGCAATTTTTAGATCTGCCATCGTTCATAAATATTAACCAACTCATGGTTATTTATCTTATATGAGGATATTCGTGGATATAATTTGGGATTATATCGACTCTCGGATAATCTAATAATACGAAAAATTGGTTGACGTCAATCCGCAAATTTATTTTGTATACAGACTGAAATATAATATTAAGCCAAAATCAAATATATTGCATCAAGTTACTTTACATGCAAAAATAAGAAAAATAGATTGAAATGCGCCGAACGACTTTATTTGATATTTTACTGAAGGTAAACATCTCTCCAGCTCTTGAAAAATTTTCATTTCCAGAAAAATACACTTTTCTAAAAAACATAGATGCTTTATCGTAAACGCAAATTGCACTAGCACAACTTTCTAGCGCAAACACTATCGTGACGAATTGCATCAGAAAGTGAACGACATTGAATGACAATTAGCTTGAACGATATTTTATTGTATATTCTTTATATTTCATATTCTTATACGATATGAAACACAACAGTTTTCGTGAAAGATCTCGCTTGAAAAGTGCGCCTGTTGTATAATCAAGTAAGTTCGTCTTTGTGTATTCGCAATAAAGTTTGTACTTGCCCAAGTTTTCGTCTTAGGCGTATAATAATGTAAATATTTAAACTTTACTACACGTAACGATGAGCGGCTTGCAAAAAAGCGTACTTGGAAACGTAAAGAAAAATATGGAACTTTCTGGATAACACCGGAATTACACGGGTGAGAAAATCAATCTTGAACATAATAAAGGCGCAAGTTTATGAGATAAAATTATGTTCGTTTTAAAGACGTTAGTTATGGTCTTATGCCGTTAGGAATATGACTGACGAACAAAGGATATCATACAACAACACAAAGGACATGGTATATTGTAATAATTTAACGTAATAACATATATGAGTCAAACATGAAGGTTAAGTATGTTACACACGCGTGTTACCACGAGCAAATTACATTTATTAAGCTACAGTAACATTTTTATGGTTCAACTTTGAGAATATAACTGGATTCAATCCTTAAAGTAAACGAATATAATACCACAATAAATAAAAATCATACAAAATTGATTTTACTGTACCGCAAAATAAATATTTGGTTAACATATAACTTAAAAAAAATAGCATATCTCGAAGAAATGGTTTTAGTTCTAGAGATGGGCGAAGAGGTAGGTTTAGTGGTTCTGTTATTAGAAAATTTATTAAAAATATATAAGGGTGCAAGAAGGTGGTCAAAAGCGTATGACGTCTGCTCGAGAAGACCACAGAATAAAGAATATCATAAAAAATATCGCTTCAAAACTGCTGCTGAAATACAAACAGAATTGCAATCAAACGGACAGTGCATAGACGTTTGGTTGAAGCTGAATTTAAATCGCGAAACCCAGCAACAAAAAAACAGTACTTACTGAGAAAATGAAAAAAAAAATTGCCTTGAATGGGCAAAAGCTCTTCACCACTGGACCGTCGAAGATTGCAGAAAAGTGGAAAATTTATAAAACCTTTGATTCAATTGCCGAACTAGATTTTTCTCGAAGAGCTGCAAAGCATAAATTGTTTTTCACAGCGTGCTAATTGAGTCGTACTTCGAACGAGCTGTAATCACATTATCGCTTCGATTCCGATCGACCGTAAACACTCGCGTGAGTTGTATTTTTATTTAATACATCGACAAGGTACATGCGCAGCAATCCTGGCGCTACGTCACAACAAACATCTATGTTTTCCGCTCGGATTTTCATCAGAAAACGCGGTCGCCGCATTTTGTAGCGAACGCAAATAATCCTCCGTTATGAGAAATCCGTCATGAATGGAAAACACTCTTTTGACGTTTCTTTTCATATGAAAATTCAGAGCCTGGAAGCAGACGAGAGGCTAAAGAAGACGAGAGATTTCCGTCTGAATATATTACAAACGCGTGTTTAGCGACAAACACGACGTGCTAATTCTTTGAATCTCAATGTATATTTTAATCAAGAGCTTTACGCTTCTGGTTAATAATACGCAATAAAACACAAAGCTCGCCTCGAGTTTCATGATATTATAAATATGGTATATTAGATACGTTTGCGTCCGCTTCGGTTAGGCAGAGTATAATTTAATACCCGATTCTACATTTTTGCCCATTACGACGCCACTCGAGCTGGGGGTTATGAGTAAAAAAAAACCTAGTCCGCCCCATAATATCGAAGATACTTTCCGTTTACGGCATCGTAAGCTGGCCGCCGAGAGAAAAACCCGCACGTGGAAATTTATGTAAACGAAAACGTCGGCCGAAGGACGCGCGCGCGGAAAGCTTTGAAAGCTTAATTTTGCACGGAAAGTTTTCACGAAATTTTCTACGGCACAATGGCGTCACGTGTGCTGTGAAGTCATTTGAATGGTTTCACCGTCACGTTGCAAGGAAATAAAAGATAAAACAAAGAGAAATTCTCGTTAGAAGCATAATACTAAAAAAAATACGCTGACCAACAAAATTGAATATATTGTTTCTATTAAAACATCGGATAACTGCATAATTCATAACCGAACGTGAACATTTTATAATTTAGTTATATTGAGATGGACATACGTATATAGTCTTACCATTCATAAAATTTCAATCAGCTAATACGAGACGATATATTAAAATAAGATTTTTCTCTAGGCTTTTGTAAAACTTTGTAAGACTTTGACAGCCGTAAATCGATCGTTGCTATAAACTAGATAAAGCTTATTTGGCAGAGAAGCTTGTTTATCTGAGACATAATCAATATGTCGTAAATTCACCTCGCAATCCGAGACAATACTACTAATACAGTATGTAGCGCTATACGCATTGCTATGGGTTGTGTGGCACATACCCCTCAGCTAGCGATACGTGATGCTATTTTAGTTAGTTTTAAGTACATATATCATGATATAATAAATGAACGCTATTTAATATCATGAATGAAGATAACAACAAATGATACAGAAATAGTTTTTGAATGTCCGGAATTCTAGGGCATTCGCAGCAATTTTTCAATTTATACAACTGTATATTTATTAACAGTATGTCTAAAGTTTTTTTCGGAATTCTCGGATTTTTTGTGTGTTTATTTAGGGGTAAGTCTCCATTATTTTTTAGTTGTCATCTAGTCAGTTGACTGACAGCTTTCAATGAGAAAATATTTTTTTTAATTATAATGCCGAATTGCAATGGATTTTTCGACAAGACAAATTTTGTTGGTAATGTAACGCGGTGGAACGGTGTTTCGGAACCTTTTTTACAGTATTTTTAATGTTTAAAAAACATTGACAATCTGCGTAACATTTAATATCGTTATTTTTACGTAAATATGACGTCATTATTTTCATTTTATTAATTTTTAAGTGTAAAAGTTAACCTCAAGTTTAAAAATAAAATAAATTTCGGTTACTTCTCAATCGCCAGTCCCAAAAAAGGACTAAAAAAATAAAAGAAACGGCGACAGAAAATTTTGGTATGATATGAAGCTATGTAAAGTATGGATACAAAATATGGAAAGATAAAAAGCTAGAATTTAATTTACTACTTTTTTACAATATAACGATTTTAAATGAAGAACATTTAAGCCGAATTTTGATTAATAGGAGAGCGCAAAAAACAATTATTCCTTCTCAGAAGTCAAAAATCCACATCAAAAGCAATAAAATCGTGCCGTTGCCGTCGCAATAACACTACACATTTTTTTTAATACTTTTTTTAATTACTGATTTTTCTGTTAAAAATAAAAAATATATTTTAAATTAATTACTATAGAAAAGCACAACACAATATTCGTCCAGTGAACTAACGAAGCCGACGAATATTATAAGACACTGAATTTATCTCTACAAGTTAAAATCGGTTCATTGTTCTTATTACTGAGGTTCAAAAGAAATCTTATCTGTCGGTAATTAAGTAAAAGACCGGCTGGATGTTTTTTGACGAGATCGGATGTTTTTTGATGAGCAAAATGGTGAACGCAAAATATTTTTAATACCTGCTTTTATCAACAGTAACAGCAAATTACATATTTTAATACATTTATGAACTAAAATAGTATCGAGACATCAAAAAATCTGGAATAATCAGTAATCATTTATAGGAATAAGTCGAAATAAAAATCCTATACATATGACATTGTGCAAGAGATAAGAGGTAATTTTTATAAAGTTATACCTCTTATCTTATCACATTAACTATTTTCGATTTACGATTTCAAATCAAATATTTATGTGCAGTTGATATTGAAACACGTAAAACGATACAAGCAATGCAATGTGACAGTGGGAGCAGTAACTAACCTGCATCAACATCAACTGCCGCTCACATTAAGCTTTCTCAAATAATAGATACCTTTATGAAAACATAAGCTTTCTTATTTATAATATTTTATAATAGTACAACGTGTTGCTGACGTACATACTTATTATATAATGCAACTAGCTGCAGTTAGGTATTTGTCAGCACCCCAGAACAGCGTCTCCAATCTATGCAGACAGGTGATTAAATATTCTTGGGGAAAATGTAGAAAACTTTGATGTAAGTTACTATTAAGATTTTGATTAAAAAGTTACTATGCAAAGCGTGTTTAATAAATAGCCATTGCTAGTTTATAGATTCATATACATAAAAGCATATGTTTATAAGGACGATTTTATATCTGCAAGTTACTAGTAAAATTTTAGATAGGTCTTACTAACAATTATGAGATATTGATTATTGGTATAATATAAAGTCGATAAATGAAACATTTATTAACTTTTAAATTACGTTCTTAACTGGAGAAATAAATGTTAAAATATATAACGGATATTTTATTTATAATTATTAAGAGTAAAAAACATTTTGTTACTTAATGACTTCTTCCGGAAAATCGAGGATATCACGTTTCGATAAAATATAGCCTTTAATTATAATATAAAAATGAAATATAATACATATTCAAGCATTTATATTTTTGCCTGTAATAAAAAATACGTTAAAATAATTAAGAATTTATAATAAAATATAATTAGAAATATATTAATAACTAAATAACAAAATTAAAATGTTTGAAATAAATATTATTTCATTTCAACGATAATTTATGAAGGTCAAAATTGTACAAATTTAGCAAAATTACATATCAAGGATTTGGGTTACTATGTAGCGACTATTTGTAAGGCCTAACTGCTTCTAAAAACCAGGTAAAAAAACTGCTTTCCATAAGAAGGTGAAATTTTCGGCAGATGACGAATTCGAAGGACATAAGCATGCACCATAGAGAGTGCTTACGCCCTTGGGTTTGACGCCGGGGCTTTTCCCGTGGTTTATAAGATGTTTGAGGTCCTAAAGAAGAGCGATGGCGTCAGTTTTATATACGAACACAATGGAACAATAATGATTCAATCAACAGCTCGCTTTTAACGTGTAAATTCAGCAGACTATCAGTTTATTTGACAATGTTTTAATTAGTCGTTAAAAAATATAAATCGTTTCAATGTAATAATTTATTATTTACGTACTGGGTTTTTAGCGAATTACGCCGATCGGAGCCAATTACGAAAAACTCCATATACCCATAACTAAAACAAACAACATCATATTATGTATATTTATTACAACAATCGGAAAAGCGACGACGGAAACTCGAACAATTTCCAACCGGCAGCGTAAAAATAGTATGCAAATTTCTACCCCTGCCAGCGCGGAATATAAAATATTACACACAAGTAATTTAATATTGCGAAAGCAAGTTTTTTTCGTATTATTGTATAATCTATTAATTAGGAGGGTCGCGTTTCAAGGGCGTTTTCGCCGTCGTAATGGCGGTTTAATTTACTTGTCGTTCGCTAAAATCGATGGCTCGTTATCGTCGATGTCACAATGTTTTTTCGACACCCTCCCGACCGTCGGGGGTGTCGGTGATTGAATCCGAACCACCTTTGATACGGTAGCGCCGCATTGTCTGCCGCGGCCGGGATGCGGGTCGAGGTGGCGGGATAGGGTCAAAAGTGGCCCACGACCCCCCCACCAGGCTATTTAGGCCGTGTTACTACTACGAGAGAAATGAAAATGTGCGAGGTCGATTTTCGACGCTTACGCACTGTGCCTATGGATAAGGAGAGTAAATAAAAGCGGACGCAGTTGCGCAGTACGCGCGTGCGGTATGTACTCGAAGGCTTTTCTTTATTGTTGTGAATTGTTTATGTAGTGTATTGTGTAATACAAAGCTTGATGTTTTTCGGCAAAATTAAACTGTAATTTCAAAGAATCCCTTTCGCAATATTTTTTATATAAGAAAAATAGTAATAATGGATGACATAGTTGAGTGTCGTCATATTATGATTTTCGTAATATGATAATGACATCAATTTTCTCAGCAGTTCTTAAAAAAATTGTATAGGAGTACTACATTGTAAGACCATGGGATGAAGTACTCAAAATTCAAAGTTCATACATCAAAAAGAATTTATAAACAATGCGACCTAAGTGACCAACAACAAAGCATCTAGCACGCTTATAGAAATCACGTGCCAGTACCATTTATTCAATATCATGCAAAGCAAAAATCATGACCGATTATCGAGACAGAATTATTGTTTAATACTACTTTGTAAAAAGAACAGTCGAACGCTCTCAGGACACTTTGGATCAGGGGCGTGCAACCCAAGAGGAAATATTTGAATGATAATATGATTGCGAATGATATATAAAGACTTTTGTGCAATACATATAAATCCAGGACAGATCCATTAAGCCTTATCAATAATCGTCTCTTATCATTTTACTGCATATTACATCAAAAAAATTTGGTAGCACGTATTTTCATCAGCGAAATAGATTTATTTATTTCATTAATTATTCTGTTGTAACCTAACAAGCGTAAGCCCAATACGTTACAACTGAGAAAGTCAATCAGATATAATGGTTACCTATACGTAAGTATTAACCACTAGACTGAAAGTCTGGGAATCAGTAATATAATTTATAACCAATAGATGTCACTGTAACAAGTTTTTTTATTAAAAGTGCATTTTTATAAATAAAAATTTGAGTGTCGCTGCCGGGGCTCGAACCCGTAACCTCAGAGTTACTAGTCTGAGACGCTATGGACTACGCTATTCCGTTCATAAATGCTGTGATAAAAACCATCATAAATATAGTGAATTATATCCGAGCACAAGAACCGAACCACATAAAATTTAAAAGGCCTTTGCAAAAATAGACAGTAAATATAAAGATCCTTCTTTTACGACAAGAATTTATTTTGTTTTAACAATAGAACAATATAAGTTACAGATGCCTTTCTGTATGACATTACATCAAAATTGGCGATCTCAGTCGTAGTTTACAGAGTGAAAATAAAATCATTTCGCAAATGGCGAATTAATTATTTGCTTTTGAAGACAAAATAAACATATATCATGAAGAAATACAAACCCAAATGCTGCCTAATTTTTCAACCCTAATAAAAGCTAATCAATAAGGTATTGACATTTCTCCAGAAAACTATATTATATTTTTAAATTATTTAGCTGCCTTATCTTATAAAATAACACTGGATTTCAAGATCAATAAATGTCCGTTGTTTATAGAAAATCCCTAGCACTTGGAAATAAAAATATTGAACAACTTTCACCGTAGATTTGACTATACAACGTCATTTGACGAATTAATCGAGCTTAAAAACAATACGAATCTGAAAGCAATTTTTAAAGAAAAGAAGTATGCGGAATATTGGAAACTAGTACATGAAAATGAAATATGCAAAGAAATCGACTTACTGATTCTCACCTTGATCTTGTATTAAGAGTAGCCTATTCCAATCAAAAACCTGATTTGTCTAAAATAGGCAAAATTTTGTTTCAATATAAGAAATTACATTGATTTTTGAATAGACAAATGAATAAATAATTTTGAATATTTTCGATTCATTTCTATTATTGTGCTTTTAAATTCATATTTTTTTATTTGTTGTGCGGCCCACGTAAAATAGCAAACATCTGTATTTGGCCCGAATATTGTATTAATCGACATATCAGTGGTATGGTAAGTTAATGATTATTACCTGAAAAACCTGGATTCTAATCCCATTTTAACCCGTGTTTTTTAATGTTTTATAGTTAACGAAATGAATAATAAATACATAATTTCGACCGATTCGTGCAGATTGTGTTTTTCTATATTTACCTAATCTCACAAATGTATAATTAAAAATAATCTAGCTAGTGCATATTGCTTCATAGGATCATTGGCATATTTTTATTGTAAGCTGTATTTATAATTAATAAAATAGATGTCACAGATTTTAATTTTAGTCCGGTATCCCACTACCGTATGCGCATTCCCATAAAGCATGCATTAGGACGCCATGTCACATCTCGCGTCTCTTTCTAGCATCGTCTTGGAGGCGCCTCGCTACCGCTCGCGCCGAATATTACTATAGAACCAAACAACCTAACCTTTTTTTAATGATATTGTATTGATTTGTTCTCATTTCGGTATATCTTGTAATTGTCCAGCATCATCCAATCTATGACCAACTGATCCCGCGATCGCAGCGGCGTATGAAGCGACGCCTGTGAGTATTTGTGGAACTGATTTAGGCGCCGGCGTGAAACGTCATCGTCACGTCACTGTGGCGCTCTAACGCGTGTATATTGGGAATTCGCCTACCACCGTATTTACTCCGTTGCATCACATTGCACTAACGCCTGTTATATTATGACATAAGATTCACAAAAAAGTCTTCACAGATTAGGCAATTGTATAAAAACAGAAAAACATCGCCAAATCAGCAACTTGAACATCGATGACGGAGAAAATCGAGAAAGCAGCAGCTTCTCTCTTCGCGCCGACCCTGGTCCAGCTTTACGTCCGAACGCCAGAGTTCAACTCGCTTTTAGCCACTATAGTAAATAAATCATTACCCGCTCGAATAATAAAATCACTTAACTTAATCAAGAACAGCTACAGAAAACTCTCGACTCTTTTACAATAGCCTTGAACTAATTGTTTATCGATTTTGTTCGTTTTTATGCTGCGATTCAACAAAAAATAATTAATCATATGTAGCAAACAAGCAAAATAAACATTTTCAGGGCTTATCACATTACTATTATCTATGCATACACGGCAACGAAGTATGCGACCTCAAACGCTCTAAAGCAGAAGGACTGCGATTTATGCCGGCGACCAAGGTTTTCATAAAATACGACGGCAAAATGTAACACTCCTTGAATCTGACCGGCTATTTTAACAACGAACAGGTAAACTCGAAATAGAGCCGAGCACATAACTCACCCGGGACGTATGCCTCGCTTATGTACAGAAATGCGAGAAAGAGTTGTACATTATATATCAGATTTATGTACCCGGTGAATCTACGTCGTGACCTTTGCCCTTACAAAAGAATAAATTAACAACGGACGGTGCTAAACGAGAAAAAACTTAAGAGAGATCTCTCTTATAAAACATTAATCAAGATGTCGTTTTTTGCACACAATAACAATAAGACAAGATTTATTTCGCGTTTTTGCTCGTGGATCATCTTGTGTGTTCTGCGAAAATATCCTTCCTAGCGCCTTGGGGGAGACACAAGAGGGGTTGAGTCCCTGACCTAAATATATATAAGCACAAGGATCACTTCAATTTTATTGAAACGTATAAAAAGCGTTTACATCTCGGACACTATTCAAAAACACATACGTATCAATGATGAGGCGATGAAAAAAGCGGCAATATAACCCTTTTTATCAGTGTTTTTGTCATTCAGCGAACGGTCCGGAGAGATCCTGAATATTTTACAATATTGAAATTTTCTCATCTCCAGAGTAATATCGAGCCGCGCGGAATACAAATTGACAATTATTTTAACTGTTATTTTTAACGTTATACCGTTACAACGTGACGTTACACTCGACGGGTAATTTCACCGACGACAATGCGATGTTTAGATTCGTATATAATTATTTCGCATGGATGTCAGCGGTTCTTCGTGAAATATCACAGAACCGGAAAACGGCAATTACTTGACGAAATGGAGTGAGCGACGATATCAAAGTCATAATAAAACTAAATATTATTCTACTGCAGCTTCAGATGGCAGTTATAAGTTTGTCGCGGACGGAACGCAAATATTATTCGTGCCAGCGCAGCGTCAAGTTTCAGTTAGTAAAACACGGTTAAGTTAAATTATTCATGTTTTGCCAAAAGTTTACGGGGATAGTGCGTTGAACAAAACCACCGTGTTACGAATTAATTAAATAATCCCCAAAGCAGACAATAAGACAACAACCAGTTGGCGGTTTGTAAATTATTCATATAAAATAAAGCATCGAGCTGATATAAATGTTTGTCACTCTGAATTAAAATAAAACCGTACTGACAAAGAGTGCAATTTCCAGGATATAATACGAAAAAAAGCACATTTCAGGAACGAATTATACTCATAAACCGAGGCTCCACTATACATTACGTTACTACTGCAAAATCTGATTTAGCTTTCAAATTAAACGTAGTTTAATCGGTAAAAACATTTGCATATAAACTTTATCATTGAATTTTCAGTCATCAAAATATAATAACACGATTACCCATTTCATACAAACATGGCCCAGCGTTAGCGATTTAAACAATGCGCTTTTCAATTTTCCAACCAGCGTTTTTCCCACATTCGCTGATTTACGCCGATAAAAAACAAACAAACGTTCGATCGGAAATTAAATTCTACTTATCGCCCATTCTGAAACTAAGTCATGAAATATCCGACAGATTAAGATGAAACGGTAACCACACCAAATCGATGAATGAAACAACCGCCAAATACACCCTTAACGACGCAATAATGACGAAGCAACATTTCAACGCCTCCAGAATCCGGAATTGGTCGATCATGATACTCGAAATCTGCGTTATACGTCGGTCGAACATAAAAAAAATATAGTCTGATTAGTGGAAGTGTTCTCGTTGCTCATGCAGGAGAGTAGGGCATAAAAAGCGCTTTATGCGCTTGTTTCGCAGCCGAAACAGTAAAACGAGAACTATGGTTAATTTAGTAGCCACTATATGTGACATTCTACCGGAAAATCTGTTCATTTTTTCTATAACATTGCGTGATTTTTAAAGCAGTATTTCCACCAATTATCAATTTATATTAAGTATACAATTAGTTTATTGGTTAAAAAAGCTTGCGATTACAAATTTATTTCATATTTATAATTTAACCAATAAAAGATAAAACTTGAGTTTAAAATCATATATACAACACACAAAACACAAATTGTATTATTTAACCAACACAATGGTTCAGTTATTAAATTATAAATTAATGCTCTTTGTACAAAATAATATTTTCAACAGCATAATATAACCGCATATGACAACCGCAAATATTTTTTATATTCCCATCTACCTAATGGTTACATTAATATTTTATTTTATATATTTACATGTAAAATAGTTACATATCATCTCGATATATGGTTCATAAAACAGTGGAGTGGAGTAATCCGCAAGGTGCTAAAATATAAACCATAACCGTGGGAAGATAAGCCGCAATTCTCGCAGTAGAATAATAATAAATTATTATTTATATTAAAAAACCATTCGAGCTGCTTATCGATAGAAAGTTATATTATGAAATAGTTTACATATATGTATAATTCACAACTGCTCGCTCCCATTTCCTTTGAAGAAAATCCGGGACTTACAAGAAGCGAGTATTTTTTTTCACATTGAACTGAACTCTCACTAATAAATAACTGCTTTGTGTGTCCATTCATGTATATGCCACACCCGACATATTTTTAATGCACATACATATACAGCTGTGGCCAATTAAAAGTTTCATAGGCAATATCTCACGAATTCTATTATTAAAATGTATTCTTTCCTTAAAACTTATTCTATTGTATTTTTTTATGATCAAGCACATCTGTGGTAATAATTTAGAAGATATTTTAATTTGTAAAGCATGATCAGTTGCACGTCTCGAAAATCATGAAGAGTTTTAAAACAAGTGTCGATCACGGTAAAATCTAAAATAATAGCATATCTCAAAGAAAATGTTTAAATTCTAGAGATAGCGCGAAGAGTGGGGTTTAGTGGTTCTGGTATTCGAAAATATATTAAAAAATATCGCGAAACAGGAATTCTAGAGAGGATGCAAGGTCGGAAGCGTATGACGTCTGCTCGAGAAGACCGCAGAATAAAGGATATCAGAAAAAAACCGATTCAAAACCGCTGCTGAAATACAAACAGAATTATAGTCTACTTCAAACTCGAATATTTCAAGACAGACAGTGAATAGACGTTTGGTTGAAGCTAGCAAAAAAACGCTACTTACTGAGAAAATGAAAAAGAATCACATTGAATAGGCAAGGCTCATCGCGATTGGACCGTCGAAGATTGGAGAAGAGTGGCTTTCTCCGACAAATCCAAATTTAATCTGTTTGGAGCAGATGGTAAGCGTCTGTGGGCCGTAGAAAAAGCGAAATATTTCATCCCTTATGCATTAATCGATTAATCAAGCACTCACCCTATGTGATGATCTGTAGTGCATGATTTCGTACAGAGCACCATGAATGCAAAAATATATAAATTGATTGTTTAAAACGACTCTATTCCAACCATTGAATAACTTTCCCAACATACTGCTGAACCCATTTTGCGAGTCGATTCTTCGCCATGCCATCGAGCTCGTTCTATGAGTCCAATTTTTACATTCAAACTTTCACTAAATTATTCCTCTATCTATAGATTACACAATTCAAAGATTAATGGGAATCATGGCAAGGAAACAGGCACGTACTGAACCCTATTGAAAATTTATAGGCAATCATAAAATAAAAATTAATTAAGAATATACAATCAAAAATTTCATTGGAGCTGAAAAAACATATCATGGAAGTGTGGGAAAAGGAGATCGATCCTAAAATAATTGAAAATCTGTATTTATCGACGCCAGGCAATATACAAGAATTTATTAAAATTAAATAAAGGTGAGATTACGTCAAAATAATTTTTTTTAAGATGTTATAAAAGTATTTTATTTACAAGCTTTTAATTTTTAAATGTCTTCGATATTCCTTTCTATGAATATAACAGAAAAAGGTCGGCGCACGTGTTGAGTTGGAGGCTCGCCATTATGCACTTGCTGGGACGACGAAAAAAATGCACCTTTCTCAGAATTGACGCAATTATACAGTCCTAATTTTACAATATCCGTATTTTTTTAACAGTATTAACGTAAAACGAAAGTTAGTTATACATCAAAGTTGATAAAATAAACTTTCAATTGGCGAAAACTGTACTATTAAATTCAAATATATGCACATGGCCAATCAAACACCGTGCCATGTTTACAATACATCCACTGAGCTTAACACCAGTGGCTTTGTACAATAGCCATATACACAGATATAAAAAATGTAGGCAAACTATCGCAAATCCGAGACAGTCTTCAGTCCCGCATCTCTCTCTGGTTTGCCGCTTTATTTTGCGTCGTTAAACGTCCAAAATCCTCGGTTTGTGTGCACGTGTATGCATAGTACATACACCCAAATTGTATTTATACACACAGGTCAAAAGCTCGGGACGTTTAATGTATGCACAGGTGAAGCGCTTCGTGTTGATTCTCAAAGTCGAAACGCCACTGTTTAGACGCCGCTGTAAAGTTTTTGGTTTAATTACTAGTGTACACACAACGCAGTCGTAAAATAGTGTCTTTATTAATGTAAGAAAAACCGTGTAGAATCGATTGGTCGCGTGTAACGATGAGGTCACAAATTAAGCTATGTCCACGAGGGTTGATACCGTGACCTCACCACAGACGATGGATATCTAAGCAAAGTAATTGGTTTATTAAATTAACTTATTTACCAGGATCATGTTCTAATTGTTAGAAAGTTTACCATAAATAAAGACAATATTAAAAGGACTAGACAAGAAACCATTATGGGCCGAATCTCACCCTTTAAAATTTACATTATATTGAGTTTCTCTTGGAAGTATTGATTTTATTTTACCTACATTTTATCATGGTCTTGAGACTTAATTAAATTTTTGGAAAATTATCATTGATTGTTTACAGGCCTAATGCAGTATTATTTTTTCATAATCACAAAATTAAAATTACAATATGTAAAATACAAAAAATCTCATCTTGTGCAACTAATCAAACATTTATTAATCTATGATTATTTTGTTCAAGAATTTTGCGCTACACGATCAAATTCAACACTAAGTATTTTTTAATTTAAATGTGTTAAAAAAATATGTTCATTTTTCATAACAATTAGCATTTTCCATAACAGAAGATAATTTGTTAAATACCCAAATATGTAAGAAAAATCTACTTCGTTATTCGTATATTTTTTTTTAATTTAAAAAATATAATATATACTACATGAGTCTGAAAAGTATGTCCGACAATAAAATGTACTAACTACTGCGGTCAAATGTTTAAGAATATTTTAAAATGTAATTTGGCGACTATTTACAAAGCTAAACTGCTTCTCGAATCGAGAAAAATAACTGAAAATAGTCGCAGGCTGAATTGCGTATCTTTAGGCGAACCCATAAAATCCCGAAAGCATATATATCGTTTTGTCTTTGTAATATTTAACAATTTTAAAACATTGCAGTAGTATTTTTCTTACTAACAAAGTACTAAAATTCGAATTATATTATTTTCGCCGTTGCGTAAGTCCGATTCGCGAAAACAATGCGGCGTTGCGTTCGTATGTGATATTTTCGTTGAATTTCGCGAAATTTCCAAGACTTTGTTTACCGACCATCAATCACGAAGCGAAAATCGATTCGGTTTGTGGAAAACTAGAGCCGAATGTCAATATAATTGCGACACTAGGATCTGCAACAGTACAAATGCGGAACAAGATAGATGGCGCCGGATATGGGAGCCGAACGGACAAGCGACACAAAAAGGATATATAAAAAGCTGCTCTTTTTGTTTTTTGTTTCGACTTTAATTTGAACCCTTTGTGTTTAACCGATATACACGACTAATTAATTGTAAGTCAAACATAATCAAAATTTATATCAATTGAAATAAGGCCGTGAGGCCTGGACTGATAATCTGTAAAATATGGAAATATTGGTATGACGTAAAGTGTGGTTACAAAATATGGAACGATAAGGAGCTAGACTTTTTTACAATATTACGATTTTAAATGAGTAAGAATCAAATGAAGAACATCTAAACCGAATTTTGACCCATAGGGAAAGCGCAAAAAACAATTATCCCTTCTCAGAAGTCAAAAATCCACGTCAAAAGCAATAAAATCGTGCCTTCGCCATCGCATTGGGAACGCTCGTTACCGAGCGTTCCCACTGCGACGGCGCCGACACGATTTTATTGCTTTTGACGTGAATTTTTGACTTCTGAGAAGTGATAATTGTTTTTGCTCCCTCCTATTGACCAAAATTCAGTTTCACCAATCGTAGTAATATCGATAAGGATAGCTATCATATTTTTAAAATAGTGTAATTAACAAGTGCAGACAAACTATGGAGCAATATGCGAGATGCGACGAGATGAGACAGCTTAGATTATATTTTTGACTTCACTTAATGATATTTCTAAAATTATAATTAGTTTTAGAACTTTCATTAGGTTAGATTTGGGGTAGAACAGCAAATGGACGTTTCGCTACTGTTTCATATCAGTTAAATTATAATTTCGCGAGTAGAAATATATATCTAATGGTGAAAATGTATTTGAACTTCACTAGTGAAAATATAACATTACCAAAAAATACACATTCTTTGTAACATTTATACATCGCATGTAAATAAATAATGATAAGTCAAGTACGTAAATTTATATATTGCTAGAGTACGCTCGGGATAAGGATGCCGGTTTGTTATTGTGTGCGTGTACATGTATATGAGAGGGAGAAGCGATGTAGAGTGTACTTCGTTGTCTCGCTTTCTCTTTTAAGGACAGTCGCTGATTTGTCAACGCTGGTATTCGTCATTAAAGTGCAGTGTGGCACAGAAGTTCGATATTCTCTAGTGATTTATTTTAAATAATTTTGTGTTGATATTGGTTTAACCCAGATATGCCCACTGTCCCATGGGTAGGTCACTAAATTCGTGCCACTGTTTTTTATTTATAAATGAAATTTTAAGAGAACAAAATTTCTTGGACATATCTGGGTTAATTGATATCAAGGCTTCAAATATACACTAAGTTATTCGTTCTCATACCCGTGGATTAAAATATTTTTCAATTAATCCGTACGTTGTCGGTTTTTTACACTATTCTTTGTAAGGCTTAAAAAAGTTAAAAAGTTAAATTATTCTTATCGTTGCGCCAATGATAATTTATTAATTTATTCAATGGATTATAATGATTTAATAGAGTCGTCGAGCCATTAAACAATCTGCGAATAATTTCTTTCCCCATTTTATATCTTTTTGCTTTTGAAGAATAGCTAAAGACTTCATTATTTTTTTGACTAGTGAAAGATTTTGAATTTTGCAAATATTTAATTAATGACATCAATGTCTGGTTTCTTCGATTATATAATATATTTTTAATTGTCCGTTGAAATTTCCAACTTAGCTCAGATGTATATATGTTAAATAAACATATATATTTTTTTTTAAATAAAAAAATTAAATATTCTGAGCGAAATTGTTTTGAGCCACACAGTTCACGCACAGAACAACAAACTGGAATCCTTATCCCGAGCGTACTCTACATATGAAAAAGTTGAAATCATATAATTTTACTAGCATCTGCCAGATTAATTATATTTTCATTGGTAAAAATATATATCTACCGGTGAAAATGTATTCCGATATTATTTTATTGAAATGAATAGATTTCGGGATAGATTCAATAGTGTTTTTATGGATAGCCCAAGAATTTCTGGTTCAAAATCAGAGTCATTTTAAGTTTTTTAATATTAATTTTAGATTCATAGTATTTAATTAAATGACATGTATTTTTCTGCGCGAATTTAAGGAGGGGCAAATGTCCCCACCTGTGACATTCCTGTCTTGTGTAAGAGACGCGTTCTCGAACGATGACGTCCTGCCTGCAATGGTTAGGAATAAGGGACACAATCGCGACTCTCTATGGCACTCTATAGTCCGCAGATCAACGAATTGTAAACTCCACCCCTCAACAATTTAAAAAAATGTTTCATTGAATATACGCTATGTCGACAACGAAATTAAATTTATCCCAAAAAGGCACTAGGATACAAATACGGATACGGTCCGTACTCCCACTTAAAAAATCTTAAGTAAACTCCTCTGAATCCTCTTCAACAACAAGGAGTAAATCTCTTTGCTAGGATTTAAGTCAATTTGAGTTTATCGAATAGTTACGATTTTTATCAATCGTAATTGGTTTATCAATCAATCTGGTGAAATAATTATATGTTATATTAACTACTGGGGCTAATCGCAATTAATATTACACACGTGATGAATAATAATTGCTACGAAAAACTATTAATCCACATCATCTACAACGATATTAATTACCATATTTAATTTATTATAACGATGGCGCTAATTAATCATATAGCGTTGTCGGCAAATCGTTACAACTGTCAGCTGACAATAACAACAATAACGTAAAAAAATTACGCGCTCAAGTTACCATAACGCCGTTACGTTCACCTCGATTGTGGGATGTTGCGGTAGCGTTTACGTACACCGGCAATTACGATTTTACTTTCGTTCGATCTGCTCCATTTAGCCTCACTTTTTTTTCTTTTCATGTCCATAACGCAAACGTTTGCTTTAACACTTCATCGTCGCACATATTAGATTTAATTCGGAAAATCGGACACCCTCGGCACGTACGTATAATAATACTGGAAAGGGTCTTCATCTTTTTTTATGCGCCGAGAGTTTTCTCGGGAAATTCGAATAATTTCCCGGAGCACAGAGGAAAGTCTCCCGAGGACGTGCCGGTCCCGCCGTCTCCTTTATCGCGGATGTTTTCGGGGGTTTTTTCATCGCGGGCTGAAACTTCCGTAAAAATCTTATCTTGTGTTTATAACGTCCTTTTTTACTGCGAGTATTATTGTGAGAAAGTTTCGCACCGAAATATGACGGTATAAAAAAATACGATTCGGATTATCGCGTTTCTGCGGGAGATTATCTTGTCGTAATGGTCGTAAAAATGCAAAAATAGTCCAAGGACGTGTAGAAAAATAAACACAACAATAGAGCTATTCAATCCGTTTATCCCACAATACAACCGAATTTAATACTATACATATATTTGTTATGTCTGCACTACACACTCTGAAAGTTGTCCGAACCGAAGTTAAAACTGAAGTAGGCCGAGACCTACCACACTGCCACAAATTTCATTCCGGACGGCGGTCGTGAATGACGTCCGGACGGCGGCTTCTGTCACGTACAGCTGGCATATTTGCACTCGATCGAAAAATGTATCAAATAATCGCAATTTTTAAATTGTCATTTTATTAAGTTTGTGTCTTGCCAATACAATATCAGTGAAAACTTTTCAGTCGTAAATATTCAATTTACGCAAAATCTTCGTCGGCTTTTGCAAAATGCCATAAAGCATAAAATGATACTTCAGAATACGAACATCACATCTGTGACTATCCTAGAATTTGTCGCTGTCGATCTAAATAATAATTCGTTATGGTATGTTAATTTTGAGTTACATTAAAGTTATATAACTATGATTACCAATAGTCTCTAGATCAATTTCGACGTGAAGAGAGAAGCGGAGTTTATCCGAATTCTGTTAAGTTCTTAATGATGTTGTTTGGAGCGAGACTCGATCGAAAGTTTGAGCGCAGTGTATTCGTTTATATACCTTGATCAGCCTGAGGGAAGTTTAGTGCTCGCCCACTTTTTAATTTTTATGACCATTACGTTGAAATTTAAACAGATTGCATTTGTGTGGTTTGGTTTAAAAAAAATCATAAAATTTTTCACTTTTTTAGAGAAATTATGAAAAATTATTTAATACAAAAATACGATTATTTGATATCAAAGCAAAAATCGCGCAGAATACGAACACCACATCTGTGACTATCCTACAATTTGTCGCCATCGATTCTAAATAAGAATTCGTTATGGTGTGACATTTATATAAACCGATCTAGGAAAATACATAAGGATATTCGAATCCACTAATTATTTAATTTTATATGAAAAAAAATATAATAACGATATCTGTTAGAAGAATATACCATAAAAAATATAATTAATCCCTTTTGGTGCCCTAAAATATTCAAAGATGTCAGTAAGAGTCTGTCGAAGTCCCCGATAAGCATGTGGTATTATAACTTGACCACGTGACCACGATGCAGCGCTCGACATGCGTGTTTACCATAGGACGCCTACGCGCATAGTGAAATTGAACCGAGTTACTCGTTCTATGTCAGTTTACGAAACACCATATCATTATCTCTCTCTCCCTCTCGTCACTTAACACGCTAAAGAGCGAAAGGGGAAGTATCTCACTGCTCGCGCTCGAAAGAGCAGCTCCGACTTCGGTCCTTTTGCCGACAATGTTCGGAAGCGCTCGAAGCTGGCCAAGTCTACTGAATTACCCCCACTTTACCTCCCGTTCTCGGTAACCTCGGACAACTTCCGAGAGATTTTAGAGCGGACAGAACTGAAGTAACCCATTATATTCTCCGTACTTGGCCAACCTTAATCAACTTTCAGAGAGTGTAGTTCAGGCATTACAGATTACTAATTCTGTGTTATTTTTAAATTATATATTGTATACTTAGAAACGTAAAAAAAATCCATCGTAATGCAAAACATATCGTTAAAACAATTAAATATATTTTAAAGTATTTGAATGACCTACAATTTTTTGCGATTTTCTATTACTCTAACCGGCCGGCGGTTTTATTTTTGCTATGGTGCTCTAAGAACAGGATCTGATCGGTAGAATGTCAAACGATTTATGGCTATTTTTCTTTTTCGATAATCCAAAAAGGTTTTTTATATTGTTTTTGTAAAGTAGCAACAGCTGTTATTGACAATTGTCTCGCGATTATTATTGACAGCCAAAAGGGCCTTAATTGTTTTGTTAAAACAATTGGAAAATATTAATTTTGAGCTAAGCTCGAAATTTCAACGAGCAATCAAAGAGAAATTATATTACCAGATATTGATTAAATATTTGCAAAATCTTTTACTAGAATGACTTAATAAAAGTAACGAAGAGCTATTATTTTTTTCTATGCACTATACAACCACTGGAGCTGATATTTTTTATGCACTCATGAATGTTCTTAATAAATATAATTTATCAGTGAAAATATTTGCTTGTAATGCAACTGATTGTGCACCAGCTGTGACGGGTAGTACTAAGAGAGTTGTTGAAAAACTAAAAGAAACATGCATTATTTACCAGTAAGTATTATGTTCAAAAGTTGCAGATGTCGAACATGTTCTAAAGATAGTCACTTAAATTGTAAATGATACTCTAGCACGCGGACTTTATCATCGCCAATTTGCTTCATTTCTGGAAGATATATAAAGTGAATAGATATATCTACCCTATTTATTATATAATACGACTTTTTAGTTTATTTTTAAATATTGGAAATATGCGTACCTCTGCCTTAGGTAAAGTAGCTTATGTGGCCTATGGTACAAATCGAGTTTAACATGCCTGCCCTTTAGCCTTTAAGATTTTACAAAGAGATAGAGGACTTAATGTAAATGCATTTAAAGTGTGCTTTGAAATTCTGGTATTAAAGAGAAAATTGCGTTTTATAGTTAAAACGCCTGTTAAAATAACTGGAGAAGAAGAACTGAATAAAATACCAAGCGATGAAAATTATGTAGCGATGTTTAAGATAAAGCAACGGGGAAATAATAAAAATGATTAAAAATTAATACATCTTATATTTTATCACATGATCACATCGAATTACTGGTTGATAGGAACAGACCGCCCATCCATGTCTTATATAACAGTATCTAAGCATAAAATTTCTTTCACACATTTCGACGAAAAACTCGAAGATAAGAATAAAAATTAAATATATCCTCTGATAGGTGGTTTATGCTGCAAGAATGCAGCGTTTCGTAAATGGTATATAAATTCAAGCGGAATTGTAATCGTTCGTTGGTTGCTTTTTAAAGTATGTAATTAGGTTCTGCGCGAGGCAAGGTCGAAATCGTAGCGGAAAATGCCGCAATCGGAATTAACGGCGTAAAAACGCAAACGATGTACCGGGAAAATGCACGATTTAGCGTTGTTTTTTTATTATTATTTCGGCATTTTCACTGCTGAGCGTTTCTCTTTTTAAAAGTTTCTAATGAACTACGGTTTGTGTCGTTATCATTAGGAATCGCTATTATGATAACAATGCGAATTCGGAATTAATTCGTTACAGTTAAACTGTGGATACCGAGTGAAGGTTAAACTGTGATTTTTAACGCGGATGCTATGCTATAAATATAAATTCTTTATCGAAAATAAATAATAGTAAAAAAATCTGTGCCGGAATTAGGTAACACTTGAATTGATTTGCATTAAAATACACCAAAGCCTTGTATAACACGGTTTTATATTACACTGTTTTGATATAACACGGTTTCAGAAAAAAAACAACAATTAAAAATTAATTAACATGTTCGATTCATACCCATATGGATCGCTCTACGACTAGATGAGAATTGAACAGTTACACAAGCTTGGAAAAAAATTTCTATTCGAAATTGTATCGCTATGGTTTCTGCATCCATTAAAGAAATAAATCAATCGACTTTAAATTCTTGCTAAAAAAAACTGTGGCCAGAAGTAGTCCCTGGAGAAAATGTTGTACCACAAATAGAAGATGAATACCAAAGAATATTTAACATTTGTCATGGTATTAGTGGAGAAGGATTTCGTGATATGGATATTCAAGATATCGGAGAAATATTGGAAGATCGTACGTTGAACAAAAAAGAATTAGATGATTAGAAAAATAAATGTTAGATGAAACTACCATAGTTAATGACTGAGAAAGCAGTTGCAGCGAAGTAGCTAAATGTTTCACATTAAAAACAATAAATGACGGCTTGGAATTGGCTGATAAATTAGATCATTTTTTTATAGAAACTGATCCTATGACGGAGAGAAGTTTGAAGATCAAGAGGGGATTACAGCAGATTTTGGCCCCTTATAACAAAATACGTAAAAATATGCTAAAAGTAGACAATCGCTTAATACAGATTTTTTAAAGGTTAAATCTAAAAGTCCTCTAATGATGAAAACTTACAACCGATCTCGAAAAAGATTCAAACATATAGAATTTTAAGTGATAGCGATGATGAATGAATGATATATTATATGTTTCATATTTAAAAAAATCGATAAATATGAAAATGTATATTTTTTATTGTTTATTTAAGAAATAAAGGATGAACTAATTTAGATTTTTTCTTGGAACGCAAACCATAATTTTGTATGAATTGCAAACTTTGTATAACATGGATTTGTATAACACGGCGTTTTTGTGGTTGTACTATAAAAACGATCTATGGGTAAAGCGCTTATTTTTATATAGAAGCAAAGTTTTAAACCCCGTACAATATGTGTACTCTGGATTTCGGACTCGGATCAAGGTTGCGTGAAGAGGGAAGCGGCTGCTTTATTGGACTGCTCGACGTTACTATGCTTGGTGCGAGTTCTGGGAAAGTGCTTAAAAAAAGCTTCTGACGGAAATGTATTCCGAATGGACATGTCTGATATAAATATGTTGGTCGTTATTAAGCATTCTGAATTCTCTTGAAATGAGAATTCTCGACTTCACTTCTAAAATTTCTCGAGAATCCTCGAGAAATTTTGATTAATGATAAAATGTATGGCATACAATTAAGTATTGCAGATACATAATTACATATCATTATTAAATAACCTTTTAGTAAAAACATGTCATCTAAAGTAGAATCAAACAGGCTCATTCTTTATTTTTGTTAAACAAATTTTTTCACCAAACAAATCTCAATTATTTATATTAATTTTTTTTAAAATGAGTCAACATTTTTAAGAAGTAAAATAGCAATTATATGGACAAATTTTGTGATCAAGTGAACTTTGACGATAGTTTTTTTGCCTTCTAAGTGTTGTTATTTATTATTTATTTATTAAACCTGAATATACATTTTGCTTATTGCACAAACACAGTCTTGCGTGTTATGAGCCAATAAAAAATGATTATAAATATTTGTTGAACCACGATTTGCTTATCACGATTTTAATAAGATATCGTCAATTGCTGCAATTGTACAATAGTTCAGAGGGGCAGATCGGAGAGGGCTAAATACCGGTAAATTTTTGCGATCGATTGAGTCTTTATGGGTCGAAAATGTAAATGTTCTATTTGTAAATAATTAATCTATTTTAAAATAAGTCAAGCCCGTTGAATATCACAAAATCAATCGACAGGAACATTTGGAAGGCGCGGGTCGGTACTTTTATGATTCCCCTCCAGAAAAGTTTTCCGATCACGAACCGGTGATCTATCGCTAATAATGAAAAATGCAGGCTGCACTGCCGCCTCACACGTACGACGTGTTTCCACGCAACCGGGAAACTCTGTATCGATTTTCCGAGTCTGTCGAGGGTCGCACGCGTGTCAGCGACCTGCGAGAGACCAGACTTGGCAACCAAGAGCAAGAATCGCCCGCAGACGTGACGTGGGGCGCGGGTTTGAACGCCAAAAAGCGTTACGAGGCCGCCGGGTCGGAACCGGGTCCAGATAGATACTACCCCGGAGACGAGCGATCTCGGAAGTGTCGCGATTGAGCTAATTTACGGTCGAGTCGAGACGGGGATGCGAAGCGTCGCCGACGCAACGGCCTTTAACGAGCGATAAATTACGAGTAATCGTCTTCGGTAGTGTCGATTGTATCGCCATTGGCGGTTTTGAAGCGCCGTTACGCGAAATTAACGTCTTCGAGGAATTTGATTTAATTGAAAATGTTTTAAGCAAAATGAATCATAACATATATTTATATGATATAGCATAATTTCATTCAATACACCAAGAGACGAGAATAATACACCCATCGTCCTTATTCCAGTAACATCTTGAGAATACATTACATTCTCGGAAAACTACATTTCCGACTCTCTTAGAATCTAAATTTACCCTTCTTGTATTATCTAAAACAAAATTTCGCTCCGAGTTTCCAAAATAGAACGATATTGTGTTTTGTATATTATTGTATCCGATCCTCAATTCTTTTTCGATCATAAAAACATACAAACACTAATTAAAAATAACATAGCTTTGATTCGACACATGTAACAGTTTATCTGACACGTGCGATTGAAGTAGTAAATGTGATCTTGTATACAATATACAAATTATATATCGTATCAAACGATCGTCGTTAAATTGCAAGTAAATATGAAACGACTTATTTACCCAAGAATTATTCAGATAAAATCTTGCTGAGACAAGAGAGGAAGAAATTAAACTAGGCGTCAGTTAAAAAAGTTTTTAATGCTTAGCAGACACTTTTACTTTGAGTACACCAGTTTAATTGATAACAAACTTTCAAATGTAATTTTATTTACTTTTTTTAAATTCATCATAGCTCCACTAATCATGATTAGTACCTAAACTTGTACGATCTGCTTTCGAACCCCAATTAGATCACATCAGCAGTTTTTTTGTTATCAGATATGTCGCAGCGCACACGACCGTAACAAATTGAGTTGCAATATAATTAAACTTGCAAAAATTAGACGTAGAGTTGTTAAATGGAAATTGTTGAAACTAGTTTAACATACATATAAATTCTCCGTGGGCGAAACGCTTTATAATATATGGTGTCTATGATACACGCTTATTAAAACTTTCTCTCCATATAAATTTAACGTAAAACATATTTTATTACGTCAGTGCCATTTTTGTGCTCATATTTTATACATTCAATATAATATCAATAAACGATCGCCTTTCGACAATAGGAAACAGCGCTGGCAGATAATGTACAAACAATAAATAATGACGAAAAAACAGTACACTAGGCCTCGAAGTTATCGATCACGGTAATTTACATGCTTCGAGGGGTTTCGCCGTGAAAATAAAATATAATATAATATAATAAAAAAAACCGCCACGCACAGCCGTGACCTAGTTCCGCTTTGTTGTTTCTATTCGCGGACGAGTTCGACTCCGAACTTCGAACTTGTGTGTCCCTGGGGTAGGAAAATTAAATATTTCAGGGGTCAGATCGAATGGGCGCGAAGGTCCCGAATTAATTAACGTTACGGCGGGGTGTCTTTTGAGCTGACGCAGAAGGGCAATTAAATTTGGGACAACAATCGAAAAACTTCGTCCCACATGAACGCGCCCTAATCGGCAAACGAAGCGTGTTTCGGGTAACTTATTCGAGGAAATAATCATAAATACACTTGCAGAATACATAATGCTATGGAATGCGTTGCAGCTCCACCATCTTAAATTTATTTATTATTTTTTAGGCAATAACAAATAGTCTGGTTCCACCCCGAATCATTATTACTGGTCAGATGATCAAGAACTGAAAGTGACGTTGCACTTCCCTTAATTCTTTGTGATACAAAAAGCCGAACATGGCGGTAATGAAATCACTTCCACCAGGAACAAGGAATATACTTGCTTAAGCAACTTTCAGAACCACCACTTCGCTTCCAACTTGGAATAAACAAGAGTTCAAGTGAACTCACATCAAACGAAGCAAACCGTCGCGATAGAAACGACTCTTATAAACCTTCTAACGGCAATTACCTATATAATTTTATAATAATAAATACAGTTTATTAATATTTTTTATATTCTGATAATTACAAATATTCTTATAACAGACATGTCATGAAATTAAGCTGCTTAAGTACTTCCCGAGTATATACAAAAAAAATCAAAGAGTTGAGAGTGGCTCTCTAAAATTTATTTATAAATATATATTTGGATGTATGGATTTAAGTCTAGTTATTGTGAAGGCTAAAGCTACGATAAAATGGTGCAATGAAAAACGCTACACTATTCATGACATTTAAAAGACTGAAATAGGTTCGGCAATATCGGAACCAGACACTTGTGGGTTGAACGAAGCCCATTTATACCGTCGAATTTAACTTTTTAAAGCAACTATTTTTTTATTAGTGTCGACACCACTATAATCGTAGCGATAAAATTGTTGTAAAAAACTCGCTAAAAGAGTTGTAAAACTAATTGATTTGTATTCTGTTTAATAAAGTTTTATTCGTCAGCGTAAACGTTCAATAACGGTGCATTATTTTCATACAAATTAACTATACCGTTATAAAGATGACGATTAAAAGACACGGTAAACGGATGAGCAACGTTGCCAATTATACTGATTTTAAATCTACATTACGCCATTATACATCTTTAAGAGTCAGAAAACATCTATACATAAAACATCTAACATCATATACACAGATTTTGAAAAAGCATTTGACAAAGTTAACCATGCTTTACTTGTAAAAAAGTTATCTAATTTCGGGTTTTCTGAAGATCTCATAAATCTATTCTCAAATTACTTGACCAATAGATATCAATTCGTCAAGTATTTCAGAACGATATACGACCCCTACTGAAGTACCTCAAGGATCCAATTTGGGTCCATTGTTGTTTTTATTGTTCATTAATGACATAGAAACAGCAATAGAGTATTCAGATTTTTTATTATATGCAGATGACTTGAAAATTTACAAGAAAATGCATTCGATTTCTGATTCCCTCGACCTACAGGAGGATCTCGACTATATATGGAAATGGGCTTGCTATAACCAATTGCCTTTCAGTGTAAAGAAATGTCACACAATTTCATTTTCAAGGTCGTTAACGCCGGCAAAATATTCATACCATCTAGGCGGATATTTTCTGGAAAGGTTTTCTTCAACTAAGGATTTAGGAATGACTTTCGAAGAACGTTGGAAATTTAGCCAGCACATTGCAGAGACTCGTAGCAAATCCTTAAAAATGCTCGGTTTTATATTGAGAAATGCGCGTTACTTCAGGAATACTTTAGTATTGCGCACTCTTTATGATACTCTAGTCCGCAGCATACTAGAAACTAGCTCCATCATTTGGATCCCAGGCGTAATGAATCAATGTAATGAATTGAAGCTGGAAAAAGTACAACGTAAATTTCTTCGATATTTATACTTGAAGGAATACGGGTATTATCCGTTCTTGTTTCCCAGTGCTTTTATTTTGGGAGCCCTGGGATACGTTTCTTTGTCGACTCGCAGAAGTGTTTATGTAATTAAACACTTCTGGAAATCGCTCAAGGGCATCGTAGACAATCCTTCAGTGCTCGAGCAGCTTCAAATGTGGGCTCCTGAAGGTGGTTATAGTTCTCGGTCGCGTCCACTATTCTTGCCTGTTAAGACTAGAACTGGAGCACTTGCCAACTCTTCCCTGGCCAAGGCTATTTATCTGCTCAATTCTGTCCATAGAAATATTGACATTTTCTCTTGCACATATGGAGTTTTGGTTCAGTTCGTATGGGACAATGCACAAATGTTGAGGTGATTTGTGTCTGTTGTTTTGTCTTGTTTATATTTGTATGTATTATGATGTATTTGTACTTTTGACTATCGTGACGCATTGGGTTTGCCTGACAGGTCACGATGGTTATAATTTTAATAAATAAATAAATCTGTATTATAAAATAATAAAGAGGCTGGTTTCGAGGTATCAGTGAATTATGTGTATTATAATTTACAATCAATAGATGTCACTTTGCAGCTAGGGTCGGTTTTCAATATTAGCGCATTTTTATAAATAAAAATTTGAGTCTGCTGCTGAGGTTAGAGCTCGCGGCCGCTGGCTTACTAGTCTAGACTTTACGGACTACGCTATTCCGACCTTATTCATGCACGAGAGTCGCATGAATACTACGGACTAAAATTAAAAAATAAATATCAATTGTGTGATAACAATGGTTTTTAATTAAGATTATGATTATTTAAAGAAAATGTTTTGTAAATATCTGTAATATCAGCAATGATTCTAAATTAGATTTATACGACTAGGATTTCCTAGTAAATAAAATAAACGAACAACAGAAACGAAGCATTTTCCATTGTTTATATAATATGACGCAATCTCCATTATGAAATTAACTTATTATTTTACACGTAGTGTACAGCAGTTTACTCTTATTTTATTATAAAAACGTAATCAAATCATAAAAAAATAGCCAGAGATGTAACAAACGCTTTGAGCAACATATGCGAATTTCGTGTGCGCGAATTTTCATTTCATTTCATTCAACTCTCAAGCGTGCTATCTGTTTTAAACTCAATTTCGAAAATACATACGCCCGTAAAACTTTTAGTTTTTGATATAAATATTTTGACAATATACACAACAGACGTGTGTAGTGGAAAAAATATATAAAAATATTAATAATAAACTTTAATAAACACAAGAGATCAATCATATATCTGACACGTTAACATACACTTTGGAAGGTTGCTTGGCATAAAATTGAACCTTTTTTTCATTACGCCGCACGTTACACGTTAGCGTATATAATACGGACAGACACAAGATATCTCCAGGGATTTGCGACAATACGCTGCCATCTGAAATTTTCAGCGCGATTGATATTGGAAATGAATATCGAGTTCCAGCGATGCGAAAAATTTATACTCGACATACGTGCATTTTAACATAATACAATTTAATGATACGATAAAAAACGAACGAGCGTAAATTTGCGCTTTCTTCCCGGTTAGGGGTTCGATATATTATATCACGTGACCGAAAATAGGTTATAAATAACGCGCACACATGAACAAAATGAAAAATACGGGACCCATTGTGTCGCTAATTCCTTTAGCGACGTTCTGCCACACAATCGAAATATATAATATAAATTTTCCGAATGAAAAACGAGCGCGGAATATTATTTCAAACGAGCGTTATAAAAATAAACTGCCGCATGGGATCTCTTTTGGATTCGCAAAAAAGGCCGGACCTCGTTTATAGGGTTTTCCGCAGCGGAAAAGGGTCATCGATGAAATTATTACAATGAGTGCGTACGCGGATAGAAAAATAAAATAACTAACAGTAATTGATCTGCGGATTTCCAACGCTTAACCGCCCATATAGTACGGCTTCGATTCGAATCCTGACGATAGGTTCGAATAACGATCCGAGCTCCCACAGGAGTCGATCTACTTTTTAAAGGATAAAAGTGTCCCTGGGCGACATTACTTCTGGCGGGTATCGGGGCAAAACGACTCTTGAATGTTGCAAAAAAAATCAGTAGCAAAACCGGGTAAATCCAGTGAGGTTTATATACAAACATGATTACGCAACGTGTAGCGAGTGCTTTATATTGCACAGTTCAGATAAAGCAAATTATTAAAAATATACTAATTCGAAACAGATTATTAATTAATCAAGGACGAGTAATAGCAAACCTTAACTAGAAATTATCTATTGTACATGAAGCCTTGATATTATACTTGGGAAACCCTTGAACTATTCAGTTTATACGATCGCTTTGAAGTTTAACTGTTAAATTAACGCAATATTGTTCCTAAAAGCTTATAATTTGCAAGTTTTGTGTATCAAATTATCCACAGTCGAACCACTCGATTAAAATAATTGTTATAATCTTACTATTTAATAACTCAAGACACGTAAGAGATAATTTAAATTATTTTCAGGAAAATGACAGTTACGTGTTTTTTTCCCTCTCTGATTTATAAGTTATTAAATAAATAAATAAAGGAATACTTTTTTACGTAATTTCCCATGTGTGAGAAATAACTCATTATGCTGTTACAATTTGACACATTAAACTTATAAATTGAATACGCATGCATTTAGAAAAATACAATAAGTACTCTTATGCCTGCACTACACTCTCTGGAAGTTGGCCAAGGTTGGCCAAGGTCGGAGAATATAGTGGATTATTTCGGTCGAGTTCGGTCTAAAATCTCTCGAAAGTTGTCCGAAGTTACGAGAACGGGAGGTAAAGTGGGGATAATTCAGTCGACTTCGAGCGCTACCGAACATTGTCGGCATTATTTTCCGAGTCAAAGGGACTGAAGTCAGAGCTACTCTTTCGAACGCGAGTGGTGAGATACTTCCCCTTTCGCTCTTTAGCGTGTTAAGTGACGAGAGTGAGAGAGATAATGATATGGTGTTTCGCAAACTGAGATAGAACGAGTAACTCAGTTCAATTTCAGTATGCGCGTAGGCGTCCTATGGTTAACACGCATGTCGAGCGCTGCATCGTGGTCACGTGGTCAATTTATATTACCACATGCTTATCGGGGACTTCAACAGACTCTTACTGACATCTTTGAATATTTTAGGGCACCAAAAGGGATTAATTATATTTTTGATAGTATATTCTTCTAACAGATATCGTTATTCAATTTTTTTCATATAAAATTAAATAATTAGTGGTACTTGATTTTATTAAAAAAAAACGTTTCGAATATCGTTATGTATTTTCCTAGATCGGTTTATATAAATGTCACACCATAACGAATTTTTATTTAGAATCGACGGCGACAAATTCTAGGATAGTCACAGATGTGGTGCTCGTATTCTGAAGTATCATTTTTATGCCTTATGGCATTTTGCAAAAGCCGACAAAGATTTTGCGTAAATTGAATATTTACGACCGAAAAATTTTCACTGATATTGTATTGGTGAGTGCCCACACAAACTTTTATAATTATCAGTAGTGTAATTTTAATAATGACGATTTAAAAATTGCGATTATTCGGCACATTTTTCGATCGCGCGCAAATATGCCAGCTGTACATGACAGCAGCCGTCGTGCACCCGCCGGCGCACGGAAGTCGGCAACCTCGGCCGACTTCAGTTAAACTTCGCTTCGGACAACTTCCAAAAATAACTATTTTAGTGCAAGCATTAAAATAGTTATTTTTAAATTTTCAAAACAGGATGGTGTCGACGATCGGGGATTTTCAGCTACGCACCTTAGAGTCATGATTGCGACCCTTATTCTTGCGGTTGCGACTAGAACGTCAGCGCTCAATAAAACTATCCTTACATATATATAATATGTATACACATAAAGGTCATCATGACGCATTACGGAAAACTGTAAAATCATAATGGTTAGATTTGTAATATTAATTGTACAATATTTTAACTAACTTCATCGTGATATTAAATACACCGCTCGCAACAATTCGTGAGGAAATAATTGGTTCGTGTCGCACAAAAACGTATCCATATTTGAATCGTTAACGTCCAACATTAATTACTCACCTATTTTACTACGTTCTATAATAAATATACACATCAATAAACTTCAAAGCGGCTCACGCGCACAGCAGTTTTAAATTACTTTGTCGGATAGCAACGCAACAGAAAGAAACTTAACTAAACTGCTCGCTCTCTAAAACGAAATCCTTGTTAGATACTTTCAGCCGTCTTTGGTTTAAGTTGTTAAAACTTTAATTCATACAAATAACGCGCAAGATACCCACACACACATATGTATATCCGAAACCCTAATCTGAAACCGAGCGGATCGACCTAGTCATTGAGGAACGAACACACGCGAGATTATAGAACGCAATTTTCTCGTGTCAATTGGTATCGCATTTGACAACATTTGATTGCCTTGTCCAGTCACCCGATCCACTGCTTTTGTGAGCGATCCGAATCTCGGATCCAAATTGAATTTTGCGAAGGCATTTTAAGGTACGTGTCTAGGTAAAAAGGTTATCAATCAATCTTCTATCGAGAGCGATGATAAAATGAGGAACAAAGTTTTTTAACATTAAAATTTAATGTTATATGAAAGGCAAAAAAATGTTTAGAATATAAAAAAATGACCGCTTCGTTGGGTTCTTAATGCTTATCAACCGTTTCTATATCGATTTCGCACGCGATTATGATAAATGTTATTATGTTTTTAATAATTGAAAAAATATGTAAGATAGAAGAAAAATAATTGGTGGAACATGGCCAGAAGCTGACCACCGAGAACTGATAGCAATGGAGATCTTAAAAAAAAACTACTACAAATAATCAATTAAAAACATATTTCTAATTATAACGAATCATTAAGCACATCGCTAACATGCCCATATCATACGCACAGCTTTCTTCCATGAATATAGTTAGACAAGTTGTATTTTGTCTGGCGAGTGTGACAGTTTCGTACGACCCGTTAATCTTAATGGCTTGCGACGTTTTGAACAAAGTGACGCGTTTCTCGCGAAGGTCGCGGATTTTCCGTGAAGCCGCACATTCGTTTACATAAATATGCATAATGCAAAAACATCGCAGAGTTCGAGGGGTTCTTCGGGGAAGTTTTCCTCGGTTATCTCGCCCGCTTTTCCGTGTTAAAAGTACATTAATAAATAAATAAAAATAAAAAGTCGTTCATTAGTTCGGTTTCTCTGGAATTCCTCTCACCCACCGCTTCGGAGAATTTTCCCCCTTTTCCGGGTATATTTAACCCGTTTCATCCCCTGCGGGTACTCGCGCTCGCCCCATTTCGCCTTTCGCATTAACGGGTATTTATATTCGCGGTTATATTTTTTGCTCATTCTCAATAATAAAAGACATCCATCGTCGGAGTGAAAGCGTTACGGCGCCGTTACGAATTTCGCTCATGATTCGATGCGCCTTTTAACGTTAACTTCCTTGTTGATTTGTAGATGAATATTTTACTTTGACTTGGGTTAAGAAATAAAACTAAACAATGAATTGATAATCGATACCTTAAAACCAAATGATCCAGTATTAAGAATAATTTCCGTATTCAAATCAATTCGTCATTCCATATTCTAAGCAATATAAAAAGTCAGTAGATCAAGAAAGTGTGTAAGCCAGCAATAAAATATAAACGAAGTCAGTAAATTCAATTTATTCTTAATACAAATCTAAGAACAAGTATTTTATTTTCTGATAAGACAGCCATTAAACGGTTTGAAAACATAAATAACATGAACATAAAATACGATCGGTGCCAAAATATCGGATTGTTTCAATCGTCTGCGTTTTTTTCTTACATTTACAAAAATGTATAACTTTTAAAAAAAATTGTGTTTGTTAACAGTAGTGTTATCAATGATGCTCTTTAGTAACTGAATATTTTTTGTTTCGATATTTTGAACCAAAATTGACAATGGCAGTGGAGACAAAATAATCTCAGTTTAGCTATATTATGCTTTATGAGTTTTAATCATAATGCGACAATAGCAGTTAAAAACATCTTTAACCCTTTGAGCGGTATCGCCGTACATGTACGGCGGTCGATCTTTCACTGTTTTGAGGTATTCCAGATAGTTATATATTTACATATATAACTGAATAAGTAATAAATAAAAAACATTACAATTCTAAAATATTTTTTTAAATTTGCTTTAATGTAAATGATTTTTATAGAAAATAAAACTAATAAATTTAAGAGTACGTAAATGAACATAACAAAAGATATGTTATATTAACTTTATCAAAAATATTGAGAGTCTCTGAATTGATATAAAAAAATTCCATAAATGCCGAAAAATAAATAAAAATAAAATAAATTATTGAAATTTAATATCATAAAAGTGTTAATATAAATTAAAATTAACATACTAATTCAAAAAAGTAGTAAAATAAATGCAATATAAATAATAATAAATAAATAAGAATAAAAATAATTAGGAAAAAATACGTAAAATTAACTCACTTCCAGATGTTTAATAACGTATTAACAAATGTGTTTAAATTAACTCACTACTCAAAGGGTTAACGCAATGGCAGGGATGCCATTAAATTTATAGTGTCAAATATGATTCTAAAAATTTCGTTCTAGGTATTTTGACATTGAATATCTACGTAAGTTGCATATAGAGGTTGTTAGTGAGGATGTTAGGACTGCCTGAAATTTAAAAAAATAGTAAATGTGTCATTTTGTCTGAGGAAAAACTCGCGCAGCGTATCTCAATGGTGACTGGATATGTGCAAACTTCCACACAGCGAAAATCCTAAACAAAGATGATTGTTTAATTAGCAAATATATTTTACTTTTAATTTAATTATGAAATGTAAGTCTATATTCATAAATTTTAAAATATTATAAAATAGTTTTAAAACATGATATATTTAAATAAAAATGATGTTGATATGCTATAAACATTATTTTTATTTTCGTATTGCGCAATAATCACCGAATCATAAATGATTCTAGAACAGAAATTTTTGAGTCGTATTTTTACTGAAAATAAACAGTAAGCAACGTAAACGGCAGTGATTGTACGGATCAACCCCAAATTTCAACCCGGAGAATAGGATTACACCCCAATAGGATAATGTTATGCATTTGGTTGAATATGCTCATAATCCAATAATACATTATGAATTATTGGATTATAAGAAGACAATTACGAGACATTGTAAGCTCAGCTAATTCGTTTAAAAGCGACTCTGACAATAAAAATACCTTCCCTTATAAATCAATGAAGGGTAATTTTACACCAAGGTAGCACTCACCCTCATGTATCGAAAAAGACGATAGAAAATAAATTGGGAACTCCTTTCTCATCCACCGTATTCTTCAGACATTGCTCCAACAGTTTTTAGGCGGAAAAAATATTTTATATAAAAATACATTATTTTTCGAATCAAATATAAAAAAAATATTAAAATGTGGAGCATAATTGTAGAAAAATATGCAGAATATATAATTGAATAATAATATTACACGTTTTATTTTTATTCAACTCTTTTAACGACTTATGGAACATCTTGATACAAATCCAAAGGGTTGATTTATAAATTCTCAGATCAGCATTATATAAAAGTACATCACTGCCAATTCCAACAGACTTTTAAATCACTGTACAATAATCAAATAGTATGTTTCCGTCCCGAATGATCGCATTGGCAAGACGATCAAGAATAACAATTGCGTGTGACATCCCAAAGTAGTATTTTCCTGAAAAAACACACTATATTATATTCATTGACAATTTGTTGTCTTATAGTTTAGAGGCAACTCATAATTCGCTTAGAGTTATCTATACCTCTCTTGAGAATACATATAAAATCCCTATTCTAGAGAAACATTGTAAGCTGTGGAAAACTTTATAAGCTGTAGAGTGCAACGGAGACTACGTTAAATACATATCATTCAAGTTTCTGTATATTTAAATACTTTTTGTATATACATAAAACTAGTACCAGTTAGATATAAAAACTCATTTTATTTTCTAATGCTAACTCTTTGCTTTATTGCCATCCCATGTGGCACTAAAACATACATAACATGAAGGTGCGCAGAACCGCACGATCCGCAAAATGCAAAACGGCGAAACCGCATCGACGGGGCGGGCGGACGGGCGACGTATTTATGCGGGCGATTTCGGGTCACGTGCTATCCAGGGCCGCACACACGCCTTAATTGCCGACGCAGGGAGACGTATTAATCCCGGGCGGGTCACGGGACCGGCATGCAAATGGCGCGCCTTAACCGAAATTAATAACGCAATAATAAGTTATGTCAGGCGCGCGGCGCATGGAAACTCCAGGTGAAACTTTGACAACGTTCCTGCTACGGTCCGGGTGACGACGAGGGGTGGTTTCGGATGAGCTTCAGAGTTCGTCTTTCTTATTATGTATCTTGTTTCGCGATAAGGTCTCGCGGGGATCGTGCGAAAATTGGCGGCGCCTGGTGAACAAGAATCCGAGACGGATGAAGTATGAACACTACTTGAACAAGTAGGCTCGTTATGTTTATCATAATATAATCGTTATAAGAGAAACGTTTGTTAATATCAGGTTGTGTAAGGGGGTATCTAATATATGAAAGCACTTGCTACATGTCACGTGGCAAACGCGTAGATCACGTTGTATTGCGACCTATCACGTAAGCGCGGATTATGCTATTGATTTAAATACGTTAGTAGTACTTAAATTTACTAATCAATACAAAATCAAATAAAAGCAGGTTTAGTATTATGAATGCGTTACTAAATAAGCCATATTATAATAAAGCAATCTACCTATCAGCATTGCACAAAAAAAGAGTTAACCATGATTAAATTAAATAAACTTTAAATTAAAGCATTTTCTAATAAAAAAAAATGAACATAGATATATTTATAATGCACAAAAAAATCATTTTATGGAGCAGAGTGTTGATTTAAATGCTCATATATATTAAAATAATTTTATGTTAAATCGCACCTATTTCTATTAATAACTTCACAAATATGTTATCGTTTTCTAATCAATATTTAAATATTTGGAAATTCAAGCTCATGAAAATTATTATCCACATCTCCCGTGTTGCAAAAAAGCAGAGCTTTTCAATGAGCACTATTGTGAAACATTGCTTCATTGTTTGATTTTTCTAAAAAAATATTTTTATTTTTTATTAAGTCTTCCGTTCTAACCCCACGGTTACAACGGTATCAATGCGTTACAGCGGGGTAAATCTGTACCAAATGAGTAAGTAAATCAGATATTATGAATATTAGTATTAATCACCAGCCTGAAAGTCTGGGAATCGGTGACATCTATATGAATAACTATAAATTATTATGTGTAACATAATTTATACATCTAAGCAATAGATGTCACTGCAGCTGGGGCCGGTTTTTTAATAATAGCGTATTTTTTTTATAAATAAAAATTCGAGTGACGCTGCCGGGGCTCGAGCCCGCAACCACAGAGTTACGAGTCTGAGACGTTACGGACTACGCTATTCCGTCCTTTTATGTGTCTTACAGCATTGGATATCCATGTTGTAATGTTTATTGCATGTCACTTCAAGCTGTCTATAACTAGGTGCAAATATTCTCTAAATGTCAGACAAATAATTTATTTATTTATTTATTTATTTATTAAAATTATAACCATCGTGACCTGACAGGCAAACCTAATGCGTCACGATAGTCAAAAGTACTAATACATCATAATACATACAAATATAAACAAGACAAAACAACAGACACAAATCACCTCAACAGGTGTGCATTGTCCCATACGAACTGAACCAAAACTCCAGTTCTAGACTTTACAGGCAAGAATAGTGGACGCGACCGAGAACTACAACCACCTTCAGGAGCCCACATTTGAAGCTGCTCGAGCACTGAAGGATTGTCTACGATGCCCTTGAGCAATTTCCAGAAGCGTTTAATTACATAAACGCTTCTGCGAGTCGACAAAGAAACGTATCCCAGGGCTCCCAAAATAAAAGCACTGGGAAACAAGAACGGATAATACCCGTATTCCTTCAAGTATAAATATCGAATAAATTTACGTTGTACTTTTTCCAGCTTCAATTCATTACATTGACTCATTACGCCTGGGATCCAAATGATGGAGCTAGTTTCTAGTATGCTGCGGACTAGAGTATCATAAAGAGTGCGCAATACTAAAGTATTCCTAAAGTAACGCGCATTTCTCAAGATAAAACCGAGCATTTTTAAGGATTTGCTATGAGTCTCTGCAATGTGCTGGCTAAATTTCCAACGTTCTTCGAAAGATAATATAATAATACAATCATTGAGAAGCGCCGCTTTCTTGCAACAGCTGCTTCTCTGTTTTGCTTTTACGCAAATCGATTTCCGTTCGCCACATGACACCTGGATAGTGTTGTCATATATCGGTAAAAGCTTCACTTTTGTATTGAAACATAAATTAATTAGGTCACAATATTCACTTTTACCTCTCACTTATAAAAATAATCGATTCAGCGTATCATATATTCATTAAATCGTGGTGCTCTTTGGGGTTTGTTAACAATACATGTTTAGAATGTGAAAAAGAAGATTGGCTTATTTACGTAACATTCCATATACTGCGGAAGCTGCATTTGAAAAGTACGAAAGATTTAAGTTTTAGCTCAAACAGGAATTATGTCTCTCTATATATATATATATATACATCGAGACTTAGTTTTTATTCAATTTCATCAATAAGAAATCGTTGTTTTAGTTTGCTCGTTAAGTCAACGTTACGTATACAAATTGGATCGATTTCATAAAAATAATAATAAAAAAGTGGTACACATCGGAAAACGCGCCCACTTCCGCCGGCATTAAGTCGCTAATCGTCGAAAACAAAACTTTTCCTTGCGCACCGCCGATTGCGATCCGTCGTGTTTTTTTAGTTTTATTTTTGGGAAAACTAAGGAAAATTCTATCGTGACATAAATGACTAAACCCCGGCGTGGTGACCGGCCACGTTTTGAAGGGCGACTCGAATTGCGCCGGTCACGGAAAACGACATCGATTTTCATCAAACAAAATACTTTTCGATGAATCGAAGTACCGAAATGAAGCGTCTAAAAAACAATATGAAAGTTCGAGATTCTTATTTCAAAAATGCACCAAAATTGCGGTAGGCTGTCGAAAGCTACGCTTTTTACGGCTGAGGGGAGTCGTTGTGGATGAAGGGTTGTTTCGGAGGTAAAAAAAAACGTTTACATAATGAAAGCGCGGCCCTTGACGCCGAAAATAGGACGTCGCTCTCTCGTTTCGGAGACAGGGGCGGATCGGGCGACATAATTAAACTGAGTTGCATAACTTGAACGTCGCCTCGTATCAGAAAGAGTGAAAATTCAAGGTAATAGTAATCGTTTTAAAGGTCAGAGGATTACTGTAGCCAGGGTTGTTATGTTTACGGAGTGGAAACGCCTCAAATACGCATGCAAGCAAAAATATCGAAACGTATCTCGGACTATATTTATATAGATTTTATTCGCTGTTATTATTTTTTCCTGGCGGAAAACTTGCGGAAGAGCCTGATAAATTGGTTCCACTTGAACTGAGAGAAAACGGCAAAATTAAACGATATAACATGGAACTTCTACTGAATGTATATTTTATGTGCATATATAAAAATGAATTATATTAAATGTATGATAACATATCTATCCAAAATATGGTGATAAACGATCAGTTCAATTGCACATTGATAATGATTATATATTCACTAATGCTATCACAGATTTATCTAGCTCGGGTCATAGTTTACCAATTGATTGAAATATTATTGACTCATATCTAACACCAACATATTTATTGAGCTTAATTAATAATAAAAATAATCACAAATTAAAATTAAAATTGAATAGCATAAGATTATGGAATAAAATAGCAAAAAATAATTTCTTGAATATAACACAACAATATATTATTAAAATGTTGTATAAAAATTGATGCGCGGAAAACGAGAAAATTTGTAACGCGACGCTGATCGGTTAACAGCGGGAGACAAGGACGAAACATATTTTGTACATACAATTTTTTGCGAAAAAAAATGCTGAGCCATCCTATAAAATGGTAAATTTGAACCGTAGTTATTAGAAATCAATATTCGCAGACAGACATAAAATCAGTTTTGAAGTATTTTCGTCGCACAAATAAATTTACCGCAGATGCGGGACGACTCTCGGAGAAAATACATAACATATGTCTTCTAATGCCTTCAAAGACAAGTAAAATTGGTTGAATCGAACGAACGTAACAGCCAGGCGCGCCTGCCTACAAAGCCCCCTTTTCTATTATACTTCTGCTTTGGACACTTTTGCGTAGGAGCGCCTGAACAGCGATACGAAATATTACAAATTACATAGTTCCCTAGCCGACACTCCGAACGCCACGTACATACTACAACGTAGCACTGTCTCCAGTGGAAATTAACGTGACGGCACAGAGGAGTTTCGCGCGGAAAATCCAACAAAGGACGCCGAAACTGTACACGTACCAGACGATACTCTTACACCTACATAAATAGAAGGCGAAGCATTATATAATTTGGCGAAATTTCATCTGTTCGGTGATCTCGTATCCAGATAGTGACGTTCTTTATTGTATTTTTAATAAAATAAAGATCTACCAAATATTCATACATATTGCTCTTATTACATTAAATCAGTCTGGCATTTTTTTGTATATTTAATTAAATATGTATATGTAAAAATTCCAATTATATAATGCCATATCTTATAATAAGTATGCTCTACAGTAGCCACGCAATGCACTTTATATCAAGAACTTAACGTCCAGAAGTCATTCTTGAAAAAATATTTACAAAAAGCAACAAGAGCTTGTTTGGAAACGATTAATTATAATATCAAACACTTGCCTTTCAAAACATGTATATCATAAGACTGTGGGGGACCGTTCACCTAGTGAGATAACAACGTTTCTCGGAACCATTTAAAACGACTTTCTAACGTTTTCGGAACCACTTTTAAGCTACTTTTCGAGAAATATATAAAGCGTGATTAAGACTGCTTTCTATGAAATAAAGAAGGTGAGGGTTTATCGAAAATTAATGAGTCATACGTTTCTGATAGGTTTCCCGAGAAAAACTCTCCCTCCGTCAAGCGGCAGGGATATCAACGGTCCTTGGAAGACTCCACCCGCAATATCAACCATTAAAATTCAAGCGATAAATATGACATACATATTTATACGGAAAGCTCAAGTTCGCTTTTGTAGTTAAGTCAAACCATCACTGTAAAATTGTAGCATTGTTTTTTTTATAAAGTATATGTAGTTATTGATATAATATAATTGGTTCCGGAACGTCTTCGAGAATCACGATCGCGTCCTCTTTTGATTACCGTTAGGGCTAAAACGTCCGAACTTGCCGATTCACGGCTGTCGCCACACTTGTTTAATGTCAGCTACGTTGAGCTGCTCCGGTTCGTATGATTTAATTTATATTATTGTTTTTTTATGAATTATTTTTGTGTATTATTTTAATTATATATTTTTTGTGTATTGAAATAATACAATATATTATTTTTTGACCATAGTGATACATTGGGGTAACCTGTTAAGTTACGACGGTCTTAATTTAATTTAAATAATATAAATATAAGAGAAAAAATACACATATAATTATTCTAATTTGATTGAATTAATAGCTATTGTATTTCTAATAAATTCAATAAAAACAAAAAATTTCAATAAAAACATAAAAATTTAAATTATACATTTACGATATTAAGGAAATAGTTCATACAAGTTGAATATTATATTATTAGCACGTGTAAATAAAAATATTGGACGAATTTTTAACGTCACTGTAAACGGTTGTGTGGCACATATTATTTAGCTAGTGATACGAGATTTTTCATATAAATCAATTATATAAAAAAACTGAAGAATAATGTCATTTTAAAAGCAGTGAGAAAGCACTTTTAATGCATAGCAGTGGCAAAATACCTGCGTTTAAGAAACGCACTAGAATAGTAGGAACCTCATTCTAGAATGTTTGTCATAAAAACAGCAAATAAAACATGTATTGCTTTGATCAATGCGCTAGTTTCGATGTTAAAACTCCGTAAAATAATAAACAAAGAAATACATATTACAAGCTTTCGCGAATAAATTATCTATTTGTAAAATTTAAGACCAAATATTTAAAGCCATGATAAAAACAATGCATTTATATGAGTATCTTGCATCAACATCAACTGCCGCTCCTCTTACTAGCTCAAGAACTACTATTATAGAAACGTTAACTGAAGTAAAAACACTGCCAACAGAAGCTTTATTATTATTTACAAGAACCTAGATTACAAAACGCTACTGACATATGTATAATAGACCCCCCAATAACACGGTAAATTGATAACGCGCTATTTGGGTGCGTGTAGTTGGGGGAGTAGAAAACACATTTTTTGCAATACGTACATACGAATCAGGCACGTGTGATGAGACATTCTCCCTTTGCCTCGCTCACACATAAAACGTCCTTAATTTACCGTGTTATTGGGGGCTCTACTGTACGTTATTGAAGTTAAGCACTTGACAACACGATACAATATAAGACAAAAGTTGTGTATAATATTCGATTTATTGCAATTAAATTGTCCAATTATACTGTTGGAGCAAGCTTTCATTCGGCGTGAAATTTTATTAGAACCGCACTAAAATTCGTTGCATATTATTAATTGCTTTCTGAAGACCGTTCGAAACGGGGTCAATCTAACATAGAAACGGAACCCAAAATATTCAATTAGACGTTAAACTCAATTAAAATCTGCATAGTTAATATAAGTCCTAGTGTTACGTTATACGGGCATAACGTAAAAACGTACCGCAGTAAAACGAGGCTAAAGTAGGTAATTGAAAAGGGTCCTTTTTCAGGCGGGCGTAGAATGGCCATTGTGCCGTGAGAAAGAGAGTGAAATTGTCCAGTATCCGAGGTAAAATGGATATTTGCCTCATTTTTGGATTGAAATAGGGGTGCCTCAATATACATATTGTATATTGGTGTTGTGGTTAGTTGCGGTTTAAATTCAAAAGCTGTCAGAGACATGGCAGTTGCTTTATTAATTTGGAACTTTCTTGAACAAGCTTGACTGTGACAGTAGTAAAACCTGCCGATTGAACGATTTTAAAATATCAATTATTCGTAAAGTTTTATCAATTTCTAATATAATTCAGCATTGAGATAAACATTATTTGATCTGAAAGCATATTTTGAAAATTAAATTGTTTTTAATAAACCATAAAACAAACTAACTTTGTATATAAAATAAACATAAATTACCAGCTACCCGAATCTAACCAATAATATAGTTTATAGCAATTAAATATTAAAAGTAATTTATTACACACACATATGTAGCAAAATACATTATCGTCTAAGCTTTTATATATATTTATATGTATGTATATTATTAGAATTGTAAGTTTAAATACAATAAAACTAATATAAACTAATCGATAGTTTCTTATATTTATAATAATTTAATTAAAATTAATTTATTTATTATGACTAAATATCAATATAATAAACAATAATTATATAGAATTCGAAGTAATAATTGAATCCTAAATATTTAAAAACTGCTCAAATTTATTGTTGTATTTTAGAATAAAAATACACATATTTAAATAATTAATCGAGTATTCGAAAAAATTCGTATATACTACCTCGAATGAAATTTGAAAAAAATCAAAGTATAATCTTGAGCAACCCAAGTACCTAGTAGTTTTTTTGCTCAATATGCCCCTCCTAATTCCATGGTTCTTTATGCGCCTTTATTTTGTTTAGAAATGCAAGACAATGAGACGCTTTCTCTCAACATTAAAATACTTTCACGCTTTCGATAAACATTTGTGTATAGAATGTTTATCGGCCGTGCCTACTATGACAGAAATTCACAGAAATCGTTCGTTGAACGAAACCATCCATTTATTCTGTATTAAAATCGCTTACGTTCAAGGCACGAATGTTATGAACAGAAAAATGTGTCAGCAATGCGTTGCCACTAATTAACTTATCCAAAATGTAACTTGTAATGTAACCATAACTATTCTTAATTAAACGGAAAAGGTGCAAGATTTCAATCACATTAAAATCAATAAATTTGGAAAGTGCATTGCTGAAATTAAATAATATAATGTTTAATTTTTATTGTAAGTCGATTCAAAAATAAAATATAAATTGATATCCAATGCTCATTAACGTATATGAATAACTAATACATTGTTTTTCATCCCTAAGTTTATGACCTCATAATATATCATACATAATCACTCAATATGACTCCTGCGAGGCACATTTTGTAATTACTACGTACGAAAGCATATTAAAATTCACTTGAGACATCAAAGGAAATCGCACCATTTCGAGCAACTCGACCCTCGCGCTTGAATTACAAAAGTGTTCCTTTTACAAAAACTATCCTTTGAAACAAAAATACACTCTTGCTATCTATCTCATCAAGAAATCACTAGTGTATAATATATTGTCCTGAGCACAGCCGTACCGAAAAATCTCATCTCGCCAGAGTCCAATCCTGACAAGTAATAGAAAACCTTCTTTTTTGTCAGCCTGAAAGGGTGTGTATTTTTCATATGATTTTTCGAAATAATGCATGACGTTTTAAAAAATTCAAAGGGACTACGCTACGCTCCTTGCGCGTAGGTTCTTCAGAATAATATACGGACCATGAACGGCTTCCGTTTACCGCATAATAAAATAACACACGCAATAAAAGAATATAAGTCGAAAATTAAACCGAATTTCATTTTCGCGAACGCAGTTACGGCACAATAACACGCCCTAGAGCGAAAATTAAAAAAATACTACACAATACACAATTGGATATAGTACTAGTGGTAGCAGATACATATTAAGCCGAGCCGGTTCTATTATGTCGCGGTCCACTTTTGACTGGGTCTGTGTAACAAAACAGCATCCCAAAAGTGGTATCAAAGAACTTATTAGATACCGGTTCGTGACGTCAACGCCGGTGATATCATCCGTTCGGCGAATAGGCTATATTATATTCACTATCCTAGATAGAACTGACGTTGTGCATCGAAGCACATCGCTCTACTTGATAGTTTTTAGAAACGGAACGAGAACACAAAGGAAATTTTATAGAAGTAGCTCAAAAAAGAGCATCAGGATCGACTTCAGTCGTTATTGTAACAAAAGAAATGATGGAGAGGCTTGTTAAGAGTGGAGAGGTACTTCGCGAATATAAAAACGAAGTAAGCTTGGTATCACGAGTTTTATTCTAATTTTATATTTATACGGAAGACATTGTATACACATGTATTTAATTAGTTTGTTATTAAATTTCTAAGTTTACAGATTTAATTTTTATAGTTAAAAACTCCTATCTTTAATTAGGCATAATCACTCATTTTAGCATAAGAAATGACACCCATGCAATAATTATATGAATAAACGCTATATTCGTCATTTTATCTACGGTGATAATCAGTTCTGACACAGAACAAGAGAAAGCGTCACTTTCGAAGCTAAACGATAACATTTATTTTTACCGTCGAATTTCAATGCGTTATCAGGATTAAAGTATTATATATAAACATACAAAATTATACATCAGAACATATTTTTTTTTAACAAGAAATCACAGTCAGTTAGCAGCTTTTAACAAAAGCACATCATTGATCCGTTTTCGTCGGATAAACCCATCAACCTTAATAAAAGGTTGTAGTACATAAACGTGATATATCATACTTTTTGCAGTATGTATAAAACTGGCAATGACTATAGATTTATAACCATTGAAAACTAGAAATCTAGATTTACTGCCAAATTAACCCATGTTTATTTTTTATAAAATGGAGTTTTATTAATTAAATACGTCAGATATTAACCCCGTAACATTCGTTTCAGAAAAATGTGTCATTGAAATGTATTTAAGTAAGATGTAACAACAACAAATGCACGCCAAATCGCTTTTGAAAACTCGAAAAATCCGCGTATTACTGTGCTGTGTATTATCTACACATCCATAAATAAGTGATTAAAAAATCGTAAAAAATTAAATGATTTATGTTTGGAGTCAATATGTGATAAAAATGCAATTTAAAATAAGAAAAAACATCGACCGCAACCACAAATGGTCGATGGATTGCTCAGGCGGACGCCTGAGAGCGACTGGCCTCCGCTTGCACATCCAACCGTGTCATCTAGGTCATCCGACCAGTCTCACTAAGGGTTTAAAAAATTAAGGGTTTTTAATATGTAATAAAAAATAGTATGTAAACACAAAAATTAGAAGTTACAACTGAAGTTGCCGCGATCTACGACTTCGAGTAAGCGACCACACTGTCGCAAATTTCATATGGCGTCCGGACGGCGGCCGTGAATGACGTCCGGACGGCGGCTTCTTTGCGCGCGATGAAAGTGCCAAATAATTGCAATTTTTAAATTGTCATATTAATAAAATTACGCTACTGATAATTATAAAAGTTTGTGTGGGCACTCACCAATACAATATCAATGAAAAGTTTTCGGTCGTAAATATTCAATTGACGCAAAATCTTTGTCGGCTTTTGCAAAATGCCATAAGGCATAAACATGATACTTTAGAATACAAACACCACATCTGTGACTATCCTAGAATTTGTCGCCATCGATTCTAAATAAGAATTCGTTATGGTGTGACATTTATACAAACCGATCTAGGAAAATACATAAGGATATTCGAAACGATTTTTTTAGCAAAATCAAGTACCACTAATTATTTAATTTTATATGAAAAAATATAATAACGATATCTGTTAGAAGAATAAACTATCAATAATATAATTAATCCCTTTTGGTGCCCTAAAATATTCAAAGATGTCAGTAAGAGTCTGTTGAAGTCCCCGATAAGCATGTGGTATTATAACTTGACCACGTGACCACAATACAGCGCTCGACGTGCGTGTTAACCATAGGACGCCTACGCGCATACTGAAATTGAACCGAGCTACTCGTTCTATCTCAGTTTGCGAAAAACCATATCATTATCTCTCTCACTCTCGTCACTTAACACGCTAAAGAGCGAAAGGGGAAGTATCTCACTGCTCGCGCTCGAAAGAGCAGCTCCGACTTCAGTCCTTTTGCCGACAATGTTCGGAAGCGCTCGAAGCTGGCCAAGTCGACTGAATTACCCCCATTTTACCTCCGATAACCTCGGACAACTTCCGAGAGATTTTAGAGCGGGCACAATCGAACTCGAACGAAGTAGCCTCGAAGTAACACACTAAATTCTCCTTCCTTGGCCAACCTTAGCCAATTTTCAGAGAGTGTAGTGCAGGCATTAAAAGGCCGGCCAGGAGTCAACACAAACAGATGACACCAGAGCTCGCCTTGCGGAGGGCCTGCGTCCACCAATACCGCGTCTACAGTGGCGACATAATCAATAATTAAATTCTACTTTGTATGTATCTAAAAAACAATTTTGTGATTATAAAAAGGCGAACACCTACACAAGATCCTGTAAGTTTTACACCCATGTATATTTTTACAATTAATTAATTACCAGTATTACAAGTGTACTCATTAAAAAATCAATGAACAGTACGTAAAAAAATATCCGAATCAATCTAATTATAAAGATCGCTCAATCTAGTATTATTGTTGTATTTATTAATAATAACATCACTTATATGAATGTCAAATTATTCACGAAAAAATATATTAATAAAATATCCTAATAAGAATTGCAAAAAATATTGTTTCGATAGTGGGAAACGAATTATAAATAGCTATTTCCTGTTAGCTTTTTACACAATATTTGTTGATATAAAAGAAATATTTGAAAGTATATATTTTAAGCATATTACTGAAAAATCAATTGCTACTGTTGAAATCGCTTTTTATAGCACCGAGGTCACTAATAAGGGGAAATATAAAATGTTGTACGTTATATTGATCGAAACTATATTGCTATGAAAAGTATAAAAAGCTTTATGGGCTTAAGCTTTAAAAAATGATCTTATCGGTAAATCCACTAATGGTTTTCAGACATCATAAAGATCGAAAAGGTAACTTTCCAGTTCGTTAAACGTTGTAAGATGTAATTTATCGTGGAGTGAAAATGGTAGTAAAGAAAGGTTTGTCGTCACTAGATACGTCGAATGAAGAAAAGGTCTCGTACAATATGGACGGATTAAGGATCAAATCTGCACTGTCAATAGAGTTTAAGAGAAAAATTGCGAGTCACAATCTTCTCTTTACATTTGCGGTATGACCAATTTATGACTTTATATTTGAAGGTATGTATATGTAGGGGTTGTTGGTTCGATTTGAACTTGCGTGAGAATCTGGCTTTAGCACAAGTTCAACGATCGCCACATCCTTCGTGGCGATGACACGAGATTTGTTGACAGCGGCGAGATTGTGCCACCATCTGGTAGTCGCTTTACCATAAACTCGTATCAGCAAGCAATCATCGCATCAATCCATTCATCTCACGTACCTGTCTATCTTGTCCAGCGACGGCGGACACTGCAAGATGGTCTGCTGTCCCTCCATTTCGACGACGCATTGTGTGCCGAGCTCCAATTCTGAAACACAGATAAGAATTAGTCCCGCAGGTGAGACAATTACGGAATGGGTTGTATACGTGCTGTGGCCCCCAGAGTAAACATTTGCTTTCGCAGTCGGTCGCTGTGATTTATCCTCGGCGGGAGACGCAGAGTTTACAGAAGGGGACACACGCAAAATCACACAAGGTAAATTGTTAATTGGCCGGTCGGTGTACTGTAAACAAATGAACCGCACACAGGCGAGCGCGAACTGCTCCGAAACTTTGGTGACGCTGATCGATCATGACCGGAAAATGCGGGTGAAAGACCAACGCACTCTACATATGAACTGAAAAATAAACTTGTTCGTCGACATATGTTTTTTTTTTAATATTTAAACTTACAGCAAAATGGCCAAGACGTTAGGTAGCAAAGGCCGCAGTGTAAATTGTTTGCTGCTGTGCTAAAATCATTTTAGGTTTGATGCCTAAACACATTATATAGAAATGATCCGTCCTATTATGCTAATTGTAGATAGACACAAAAATCTATCCCTATCTACCAATACACAATAAGTAATATTTAAACAACGCTTCATTGAGTAGATATGCTGTCAGTCGTGCATAATTATTATTTTATAATATCATTATCACCATCTAGCTGAATGATACATATTCTTCTGAATTGCAGTTATCAATCAATGTACAGCACTTAATATGCTTCTAATTACAATAATGACATCCAGTTATCCACCCTATTCTTATTTCAAAATACCACTACTGTCATTTGATGTATTTTCCAAGTTCTAATGCATTAACTAAATTAGTTAAGAATCGAATTTTTACATGTCTTTTCATATTATAAGTTTAGGACGTATCATGAATGTCCTCAAAAGCGATCTTTGTTAAGTTTTCTTCCAGTTAATAAATAATAATTCAGCTTGATTCTGTTTAAAATTATACAAGGAATAATTCATACACAGTAAACCCTCCAATAACACGGTAAATAAGAAACGTGCTATCTGGGTGCGTGTAGTTGGGGGGGATTAAAAAATACTCATACAATTTTTTGCAATACGTACATACGAATCAAGCGCGTGTGGTGAGATATCCTGCCTTTGGCTCGCTCACACATAAAGTAACGGACACCCACTAACTGTGTTATTGGGGGATTTACTGTACCTTGCAAAGAATTTTTTAGCAGAGAAGAATTAAAATTTAAGGAAGATTTATGAAACGCTCTTGTTATATATTGTTTCCCGTGACCGTTTCATAACAAAAAAATATTCATTCAATGAAACGGATCAAAGAATATGATTTTTACAAATTAAAGCCAAGAACTGGAAGGAAATGAAAGACAACAGCCCAGTAGATCAAATGTTGATTCGCGAGTACCTGTAAAAACCATCGAAAAACGTCTTCAAAACTGGCTGCTTAAGTATCTGCAAACGGAAGACCATCCATTTTTTGCGGACGGTAAGGAGAAGACTTGGAGGTTGTTAAGCCCGACACAAACCGTGGCTTTCAGAAATAAATAAAACTCGAAGGTTAGTTTTAAATGGGCCCGAAAACACTGAGATTGGACATTTGAAGATTAGGCGAAAATCATTTAAACCGATGAATCCAACTCTAATGTAATTTTAAACTAAAATTGATTATATAAAAAAAATATTAAAAACTTCTGATGCAATATTTTTTTTCAATTTGTTATAGTACAATATCTAGCTGATTGCGTGGAACCCAAAGTCAAATACAGTGGCGGAAGCGTTATGGTCTGGGATTGCATGACAGCAGAAAGGAAACCTGTACTATGAATAGTTACATTTATATTTCAATATTCGAATCTATATTAATGGATTCTTATGCATTAAAAATGTTTCCTTTATAATAATGAAATACATTGCATTAATTTGCAATATTTCATAATAATTAAATTAAAGTAATTAAAAAATAAAAGTGTAGAATCGACGAATTGCGAGATCAGTGAATATTCCGGATACCGACAAAAATTAATTAAAGTCGGCGGTGAGACAATTCACAACATTCGTTATGCTGATGACACTGTTGACAACCTTCCAAAATCATTGGTTAGTGTAAATACAGAATGTTAAAAAGGGCCTATGAATAAAAATCAATAAACCTTTTTTAAATCGCTCTCACTGCTGAGGATCGTGTTTTTTGTTTCTTAACAAAATAATTTTCCTTTACAAATTGTCACATTGTTATGACGGTTTCGGGAACGCGGCGAGTAAGTGCTCCCGGGTAAATAGGGTTCGTCAATGAGGGAATATCACCTATCAAGGAAAATACAATAGATAGGTCTCGTAAGCCTGGGAAGACAATCCATCTAGGAGAAGGTATCTCTGATTACAAATCTGATAGTGAGCAGCAGCACTAGTGTTCCATTACTGTTACATTGCTGAAGATGATGACATCGATAAGGAGTGGAAAAAGACATTCACAGTGGTATGGCTGTGGAACTGTGGTACAGAAGAAAACGGAAAACCACTACACTATGTTCCCAAGATAACCATAATGATGAGAAACAATAAAACTAAATGTATGGTAATAAGCAAGCTCCCCGTGGGCCCGGTAAGCTTAAAATTATACGGAGATAGAATTGAGAAAGTGAAGCATTTCAAATGTTTGCATGTTGGATAAACGACAAAATGAAGAGGTTAAAGTTTGAATCTTTCTTCTTATACATTTTCTTTATTATAGAATAAAATGTATAAGAAGAAAGAAGATTTCTTGGTTGCGAAACATACGCCTTTTGTCTGGGATGACAGCCAAAGAAGTGTTTCGTGCAGCAAAGGACCGGGAGGGATACTTGGAACTAAGCAATAAGGTGATTGCCAACGTCTGGAATCGGATTTGCAAAAAACGGCGTTTTAGCGATGTGCTAAAAAAAGTTTAGAATACATCCTGAACGGCACAAAATTTTTTTTAACCTTTCTTTTGCTGTGATGTACAGCGAGTGTACATGTAATTTTATTAAATAAATATCTCGATAAATATGTATAATAAAATAGTTAATATTTTCGGTATTCCTCCGTAATACACTTTCATAATAAATTAAATATTTACAATATATAAATAGTTATCGAAAATAACAAATATTAATATTATTTTTGTAAATAAATATTTATTGCATTAAATTTCTGCATTTATACAAAATAATTGTGATGTCTCGTTTTCAGCGCTTATACAGGTTGATCCAAAGTTTATTATGTTGGCAGCACTGTAAATTAGACAGCTGTCAATAATCACGCGTGTTCAAAGTGGCGGCCACATTTTTCATAATTAATGAATTGTCAAAATTAAAGATATCCTTAAATATGTGTTTTTTAAATGTTTGGAAACTGAAGTTGGATCACTCTTCATTACAATAATTGTTACGTATATGATGTACACTAAGTGTACATCATCGAAACGGACAGATTTTTTTGCGCCGCAAGGGTTTATAAATAGCGGTTAAACATCGTGTTAATTGCACCTGCTCAACTGATATTTAAACACAAAAAAGAAATTTTGATTTAGAACCAAATCATCCAGATTGGTTAAGGAGTCGATAGAGATGAAGGTTTTTCATATCTATTCCACGGGAAAAAACACGAGAATTCAGCCCGAACTCTTGTGCTGAATTGATTCAGACATTTTTAAAGTCCAGAAAGAACATATGCTTCCAACCAAGCAGATATCTTGAATCGCTAAGACTTTAATTCTATCTTCGAGATGACTTTAAGACTACTAAGATGCATCACCATAAAAAGAATAATTCAGCAAATATCAATATCATAATATCCAATAATTGCACAAATTGTACTAAACTAAACCTTTTAAATTTGAACAAAAAAATAAAGCAAATTAAGTATCACACAATACAACTAGAAAGCGTCAATATCTATTCACTGTTAATTATAAATAAAACACACGTGTAATGAACACGCTCAATATTCTTAATAATTTATTTAGTGAATTCAGTAAGTAAAGTTATATAGTTTATATCCAAAGAAACACCACATCCAGTTACAAAGTAAAGCGGCTACGTCTTTGTGAAAAATTTGTTTTTATCTAGATCTGAATATAATATAACGCTCCATAATTTAAATAGCTAATTAAAATCCTAGTAAATTTGGACTTGTTTTCATTAATATATATCGCATAATATATCAACTGTATATTTAATTTATTTGTATTGCTTATTCTACAAATGACTAAGTTCGTACGTCATTAATAATGAGTCACTTTAATAGAGAGTGCATTTTAATACGTTTATTTTTTAATTTCTGTACATTATTTAACAGTCAAGTCTTTACAATGATATATGATATAAAGTATTTATAATGTGATTTTTCTTCGCAAATTGACTTCCTTGATAGTTCATAACTCAACTAAACTAGTTAAAACAGTGTATGGCGTCTTTAATTTATCAAGCACTTGTGCCTGCTTTCAAATTAGATATCTGCAGACTATTGACATACATCAAATATTACGAAAGTTGTAGATATAATTTCAGCACACCCGAGAGAATTTACCAACAAGTTAAGAAGTTAGTCCTCGAGTGGCAGAAAACCATTGAAGCAACATTTCAATAATCAATACTCATGTAATTCGGTTCAATGCGATCGATCGATTTCGTAGTCGTTGAGTAATATTTCTATTGTTGGCGATTTCACACAAAAAATTAGCGCAATAAATGACACATGTGCTCAGCAGTTTTTTACGTGCCGTTTTACTAGACCCTATGACATGTCACGATTGTGTTTTATCGCTCATAAAGCGACGTTTATGCAGATTTTTATTAGTTTTCCGCCAATGCAACTCTTTATGCGCAAAATCACTGCGAGATTGGATTAAAAACCGCCATTCCTTGCAATTTTAATGCGTTCCTCTACACCAGGAAATGTATTCAGGTCATATTTCTAAAACAAGTCTCATCTCTAATGCATCTCGCGTTATTTTCTAAAGTACACCTCCGCGTCTCTTAGTACTTTAACATCGTCCATAAGACTTCCATCTTGAGATTGGTATTGTCGATCGGACTTTACAGCGCTGTAAAAAATACATATTTCAATTGCTGAAAAAATTCCGTCGGCGAAAGAGGAAATTTCGCAAAGAAATTCAATTTGCTCGCGGTCTAAATGCGAACATTCAAGTTTTTAAACCAGCATTCTCTTTAGTTTTTCTTTTTGTTCGTTTACTTTTTTTCTGCGGTGCTTCTATCGCTATATTTTCGCCAGAGGTCATTTTTCTTTTTTTTGTGATACTGTTTCATCCGACTGTTTAAAAATTCATTTGAGCGCCTGGTGCTATACTAATACATTATAACCAGAGTCCGGATCGTGGATGTACGTTTAACTGGGTTAAGCAATCCATTCATAAATAATGGTAAATTATCATTTAAATATACATTAAAACTTTCATTATTAATTTTCAAGCCTTTACAATTTAGTACCTAAAAACTTTTTCATGGAATATTAATTGGTTTAATTATACTTCAATACGAGTGACATATTTCCCAAAATACATAGCTGATATATAATACCTTTCATTCAACAATATGAAAGTGTATATCTGAAATAAGCAACATAACCACCAGAAACCCTTGAGTTTTTCGGAATTAGTAATTATTATATAATTATAATTCTTATTGATCATTACAGAACAGGTTTCCTAGATTTTCATAATCTCACGGATAAACATCGTAATAAATAATTAAAACTAAAATTGTAAGCTGTAATGGACTTCTTAGTAGTGGTTATTGATTGTGTTTACATCGTTGAAAGCGCGTGTCATTGTGCAACAAAAGACAATTAATAAGTAAAAATAAATTTTTACATAAAAAATATTAAAATATACGGCATTCGGCGTGTTGTAGTTGAATAATAATCGCGTTAATTATTAACATACTATTTTTTCCCCAGTTAAATTAACTTAAAATCTCGAGTGTTATGCAAAGCGGGAGACGAAACGGAAACGAAACGAAATTAATAATTTGATCCACACGAGATATTAAATGAAATTTTGGTAGATTCGATTCACTCAAACCTAATCTAATTATAAGACTCTTTCTGTATTAATTATATCATTCGCTGTGATTCAGAAAATTTCTAAAACCGTTACTAAATTATAAGATTCGCAACTTCAAAATACAGTTATAATCTTAACAAAATGCAATTAATAATTGCAAATCATATGAGTTTGTAAATTATTTTTTAAAAAATGAAATATAAGTATATATTATTAGTGTGTCTATATAAGATTTCTATGAAATTTTGCCAATCTATAAATTAAATTTTAATTTTGGCTACTTGACAACATTTTTTCTTTTACTAGCCATTTTTTGAACCATTTTATTTTACAGTTAAAGTACTACTTGAAGAGAATATTTATAGCGAATAAAGTGGTGATATTGTCTCTGTGAGGTTTAGATGAAACCGTGAATATTGTCAACAATAGCAAAGGTCTTAAAATTGAAGGCATGGGGAATTATGTAACTTAATTTAGTTAATTATAGTTAGTTTACTAAGATCGATGAGATATTTGGTTGAAATATGTAGTTTATACATATTCATCAAACCGGTAAATGCGGTTAAATGTCACTGTAGAATTAGCGGTAAATATATTTCTAATTACTAGTCGATTATTTATTTTTTGCCTTTTAATGTAATTTTATTAATGGAGTAATGGAGTAAAGTATTTATTTAAATACTCATATCATTAAATTGATTCCCTGTGAAATCGCATACGATCAGAATTAATAATTATTATACCAATCGATTAGGATCATTACAGATTAGGTTATCCTAAATTTTCTCACAGATAAATATCGTAATAAACATTTAAAATAAAAATCGGGCTAGTTACATATATTGATTGAAAGGTATAGTAATGGTTAATAATTAATAAAATATAAAAAAACTGATTTCAGTTTGATGTCTCGCCACTAACTTATTATTTGTTAATTGTGATTACTCCGTTTTGACGCATTGGGCTAATGCATGTCAAGTTGCAATAGAAAATTTATAATAAATAATAAAAAAATACCAGGATTTCAGCTCGCCGTTAATAGAGAAAAACCTAAATTTCTCGTTGCACGGCTCAATATAATAATATAAGTAATTCGGAGAAAAACACGTTATTTTAAAAAAATCAGACATTACTAAAACAAAATATTACTTTGCTGCGTGGCTCAAATTTTAAGTTAAAATATAAATTAATTTTTAATAATATAAAATTTCATATTATCTTTGTGCAGCAATAATAACGACTTATTAAATTAAATAATAAACAACATACTACTGATATATACTAATCAATAATCGTTTATTGCCTACATATCAAATAAACGATTAGGCACTCAAATAAGGATTGAAATCTGTCTAACTACAACTGACATTTTATAAAATATGCTTTGGGACGTTCGTCTTACTGTTTTTGAGTATAATAATATATTTGACAATTTATATTAAATTGTCAAATTACACACACACATGAAAACGTCTTATGTCACACGCACAACCGACTCAACTATGACCTTTCAGTTTGAACGATACATTATCACTGTCACACGCGACTCTTTGTTTTGTTTTGATTCGAAGCAATATTAATCGTCCTTGTTGTTCTTCTTATTCTTTTTCTTCTTCTTCTTCTTCTCATCGACGGAAAAGTCGGAGCGATTTCATCTAGCGCAATCTTATCTAATCACCTGTTGTAAACACACACGCGTATAATAATCGGTTCACAGATATCTACGAGCATATGACACTGGTGGGGTGTAAAAAATCGATAGGGGGCTCCGTCCGGTGACGGATCGTCAGCGGTGCATTGCGTCTCACCTCGCCTGTTGAAAGGGCGGACCCTGACGGCCACCCTGATCTTGTCGGTGGCCATTGTTGTGACGGTGAGGTTCGACAGGAATCGAGTTCAAACGGGCGACGGAACGAACAACGCGGACGCGCTACTCGCGACGAGCGACGAGCCGCGGCCCGACATGCCGCGCCGCTGACGGCGACTGCCCGATCTCACTCGCCGCCATCTTGCTTTTTCACTCAAACGAGTCGGTGCTGCCAGCAGAAATAAATTGTCAATATCGGTTATTATAAATTCAATTGTTTTTTCAATTACCTGGTTTAAAAATAATAACCTGAATTTCGGATTATATTATATTAAGACCCTATAGTTTTCCCGATCTAAAGAAAATTAGGAAAGTGATTTCTATACATAAAAAGGGAGGTAAATACAGGCATCGACATTTGCACATTCTACTTTCGCACAATTCGCTCTTTTACATATTTTTTAAGACTTTATTCGAAAACGCAAAATATGTTGGCTTCCGTGCATATGTACAATTTAAAAAAACAAGAATAAAATTAAGGAATACGATACAAATTATGAAAATATATCTATAAAGATTGTTTCCAAAAGACACGGCATAGTGATGGATAAATAATTTTCTTGAATAATAAATAAATAGTAAATAAACTCTTTGTCATCATTATTTGATGAGGAACATCAAAACGTTGTCCCTTTGAGTTTTTCAATTACTTACGCTAAGGCTCTTAGTTTGCATGATAATTGGAAGACTAGATTAAAAGAAGATTCTAACACGGTGTTTCAAGCAAGTAATTGTTAGTTTGGCAAATTTAAAATGAGATATTCTTTATATAATATTGTTGGGGCCTATTTATATTTAGATTTCAATATGGCCAAAACTTGGCGGCACTCTGGTATCACTGGCGTACCGTTTTTTCTCTCTACTGGTAATATTCGGCGCATCCGGACGCGCGCCGTCGCGCACTCGCACCCCGTATATTATATTTATAAACATGTAAACATTATCAATCGTCAATAAGTATCGTTCGTCAGCTGCTCAATCTGTGTCTAGTTGCCACCCGTCGCCAAAATATCCTCTACTGATGCGACACAGCCTCTGTAGTTTTTTCAACTTCATATTTGTGTGAAAAGACTGTTTCATTTATGTCAGTAATAAAAACCAAACAGAGAAATCTATTGGATGTTAGTTCAACGCTTCGTCTCTCAGAAAACACGCTGCAACTACGTATATCAAATTTGCTTGCAAAAAAGCAGCAGCAAATGTCGCACTAACAAAAAATTGTAATTTTATAACATTATATAAATAATATTCTACTTAACATTGGTTTTTATTTTGGGCTGACACCGGTCCGCAAAATATTTTTCCCATTCTCGCCGGGCCGCGGATGTGAAAAGGATGAAGAGCACTGTGATAGAGAATGATGGTCTGGTGTTACTTTGATATCAACACTAGTCAAAATATTTAAAATCATACGTCATAAGTATGCTTGAAACTTATCAAAGAATGTTTTTTATACAATCAATAGCAACGAAACTGCTCTGTTTAAAATCTTATATTTTCTAGCAAGCAAATAATGGTTGGGAAAACATGAATTCTTTCCTCCATAAAATGTGATAGACATTTAGAACTTTCCCATATTGAAGCATTTGCCTGTATATATTTTCCTTTGCTCGATATTGAGCAAATTTTACAATATTTAAACGGAGCAGGGCCGTAGCGTAGGAGGGGCAAAGGGGGGAATATGCCCCCGGGCGCTGGATTGAGTTGGGCACTAAAATTAAGTTAGTCCAGATTCAAACAATATATTTGATATTGCCAGGAATCGCATGGAATTAACTGTAAACTGTGATTACCATGGTTTAAATTTGACTGAAACACACTCACCCAAACAAAATCTAGTGGTGGGTACATTTTTCAGTACATTTGAAAGCACAAACATTAAAACGCTATTTGCAAACACGCTGAAGCACAAGAATAGAAGGTGTCATATTTATTCATCAAAGACATATTAATCGATCTTTTAGAAAAGGTCCAGATACGACATTTGAAACTAAGGGCTGATTTAAACGCTGCCAGTTGCTTGCATGCCAGCTGGAAGTTGACATGCGGGTCACTGGCACATGACGACTGGCATTCCAGCCTTAAGGCTGATTTACACGATGCCAGTCGGCGCGCCAGTGGAGATTTCCAGTCACTGGATGACAGCGACTAGCACCGTGTAAACGCTTAGCACCAGTCACTGGAGAAGCCAGTGCGCCACTGGTATGCCAGTAGCTGGCAGCGCTAGCAGAACAAATATTTTTGTTTTGCTGGCACGCCAGTTCCCCCTTCCACCACACTACCGTACTGGCGCAAGGTGAGTGGCGCTTTTTGCAGCAATAATTCTTTCAGTTGCTGGCACTGTGTAAACGGTAAGGCGCTAGAGGACTGAAATGCTAGTCACCGCATGCCAGTGCCCCGCCAGTCAACTTCCAACTGGCAGCGTGTAAATCAGCCCTTAAAAGCGATGTGACACAATTGCTATATTTTAATTTCATTTTTTCGCTTAATTTCTGGGACGTTATTGCTAAGGCGATTGCAAGTTCCTACTACGAACTTAACAAAAGCAGTAACTGATCTTGAATCTTTGGGTTTAGAAATAATTTCTAACTTTTTAATTTCTCATGAGAGTTCGTTGACACCCAAATTTTCCGTCATCATCACTAATCAATAAGCCGTGAATGCTACTCGTTACATCGAAGTTTGCGAGTGCAGTTCCAGGCGATGCTTCGTCATGTTGGCAATGAACTAATCGATTAAACGCCAGACGAAATACACGTTATATGATTGCAACAGATCACATTTAACGAGCGCTGAGATTATAATAATAAAACTCGCGCTTAATAAATTATATAAAGTAATCTAAATAGTTTATTCTTATTTTCATTGCTTTTATGAGCAACTTATACTTACGTATAAAAATATATAATAAATAAAATTTAATATTTTTCGCTCGTTACATCGAGTTGAGAATTTAACGAATATTTGAATTCAAAGTAACGAACGACGTTTCTGCAATTAGTTGTCATTCTGCGCATCGGAGGATAGCGCTTAAAAATGGCGAACTACTCGGAATTCGGGTGGGATATTCTACTGAAGAGTGTCGAACCACCAGTGGAAAACGAGAAAGACGCGCTGGTTCTGTTCGTGCACTGGAATCTAGTGAAAAACCAAATTCTTTGCCTCGGAACTGGTGACGAGGTTTGTTCTCTTGTTTCTTTCATTATTGTTTAACTATTCATTCGAATTTAAGTGTTTTTAATTGCATTTATATGGCAGGGTCTACCAGAGGGTGTTGTGAATTTATTTTTTATAATTCCTACTAATAAACCTTACCGATACTTTAGGTGACCAGACGTCCTCTCAATAAATTTTGTCCGTCTTTGCCCTCCATTTACCCTTCTTCGTCCTCATCGAACAAAAATATCCGAGGTGACCTTTTTTTAGCTTCCGTAGCATCCCTAAATAAACAACAAACTTTCTCGAACAAAAATTTCCGAGATGACCTTTTTATTTTTAGTGTCCTCCTTTGATATTTACAAAATCTGGTTACTATGTCATGATCAAGGCTTCAATATGAAAAACTCATCAAATCATTTTCACTGCTTTCTATGAAGTTGAGTATTTTATTGAGTATATCATCTTGAGTACTTACTGGTTTGAATCTAATTAGATTCGTCCTTCAACCTCTATGTATATTGTACAAATAGTTTATAATATAAATTTTATGTAGTATGAACCGACGACATAAATAATTTATAGATAATTGTTAATCTGCTGTTAGATGCTTCTTTTGAGGCGGAAGCCAGTTCTGAATGTACATCATCGGTTAATTTTGCCTCATGTGAAGCTTATGTCAGGTCTGAAGAGGGCCAGATATTGGTTAACTCTTCAATTTATTAACTAGAAGAAAACACAGAAACAAACATGTGCATCCTAATGAGCCATAGTTTTTTGTGTATTTTCTAGATTTATTGCGACAAAGACAAATGTTAAGGAATGATTCATAGAAACAACACATACAAGTTGTTCTGGCCCTTGTTCTTTTTACACAAATGATTTCGAAGGCCCCGCACAATTGACGACGAAGTTTTGGTGGAGCTCTGTTTGGGTATACTAATTTTACAAATATATATAAAGTCTAAGGCGGCGTCCTATGTGAGCGAACTCGACGCTATTGCAAAACGAAGCAGCTCGACGTGAAAATAACAAGCAGTCGCTGCCGCTTAAAGTGTCCTACGTGACCAAATGCTTGAGGGTGCGATGCGGCGCGAAGCGAACACGATCAGTTGGTTTGATATTTTCAAACGCGATCAGTTGATATATTTTTACACGCAACGTAGATATTTATTCATTATTTTATATTTAATATATGAGTTTTCCATTAAAAATCTGTTCTGTACGATCATGATCAATGTACTATGTCGAATCAAAACGGGTTGATAGAGAGACGCGAATGCGGCGAGGGCATGTAGGACAGCGAAGCCGTGTCGCGATCGCGCTGCTTCACGTTTGCGTCCAGTTCGCTCACGTAGGACACTATGTAAGACAGCAAAACTGACCCCAGAATTCGTAATTTCAGATTTTATGATAAAAATAATATTAACGTCTGTTTTTATTACGTTTTTACTTTGAACGGGGCCCTATATGAGTGAATCAGTTGCGTATGCTCAGAGCTGACCCTGCTTATACTGATGGCTATTTTACGCAAAGACTTTCTAAATATTGATAAACTATTTATTTTTTCCCATATATTTAAAAATATCCACATGTCTGATTATATTCAATGAAAGAATATCATGAACCAATTGATTTATTTATTTTGTTTTTTACCAACTGTACTGATTTTAGTAATTACTTATATTATTTAGCAAACTCTTTTAACCCTTTATATGCCAGGTGCAAATAAACTCACAACACCATCTACGGTTTTTAAGTTAAAAGTTTGGAATTATCCTACACACTAAAAATTTCAATTCAACAAATACTATTGAGTGAACATTATAAAAAACTTGCAATTAAATATATTAATTTTTAATTAACTGATTACATGACGTTTTATGACACTTAATTCGGCATCTAAGGAGTTAATATATAAATATATTTTTAGATTTTAAGCAGCAATGTTGCTTCTAAAAATAATCTATTAGAAAGGATCGAAAGGGTTTTCACTAAATTTTGCAGGCAATACATTTCAATCTTTAATGAATCTATTATCCACCCATAATCAGTTAAGACTTGCGAAAGACTCGTTGAAATGGTCATAAACCTAATAGATTTGTGTCTCTCAGTCTTGTTCTGTCCAAAATTAGGTCGAATACTGGAAGGGACGATGGACTTCCCTCCACTCCTCAATGATATATATGGTATACAATAGGGATAGCCAACTTGTTTAGGATTGTGGTTGACTATATTTTTTTCTGACACTACGATTGACATATTTTAATTTTAAATGGATGTTTTTATGGAATACGCAAATTATAAGCTATTTTATTATTATTAATACAACATTTATTACATTTTAGTACAATATAAAATATACATAACCAAATAATATTTAATGAAAAGATTGGTACATCCATTTCTTCCGCCACAATAAGAAAATTAGGAGAATAATATTGCTTAACACTAATCTTAAAAAATCTTCTGTGTGCCTATTCGTTAAACTCACCCGATTATTTTATTTTCATTTTAAGATAAAAAAAAGCTGATTAACATAAGTATGTAGATCAGAAACACGAATTAAATATTCACAACATCTTCTATTTAAATATTTTTCGTTACAAATATATTTGTAGAAATATTTATTTAAAGACCAAAGAAATGTCACAATGAAAAGTAATAATTTATTTTCAATACTTTTTCCTTATTTTTAAATTAATAGGAAACTCGGGTTGAACTTTAACATGTAACATGTTGAATTGGTTCTCCAAATTCCCTTTCTTAAAACGCCACGTATCAAACAGCAACATTTCCCTTCAACAATGATAAAAAATAGCCTAATTCCCATTTCTCATTGAAATTATACAGTTATGAAATTATACATTCTACCTTGCACACAATAATATTGTTATTCTACCCTTTGGTTACCGATCGCTGTGTGATTCACAAACATCCTCATCTGCGATTCCCAAGAGCTGTCTTAAACTAGCATTATAAAAGATGTGACACTTGGTAGCAGAAGGGAAATGCCGGAGAGACTCCACGGAGTCACAGTAGCAGAGACACGCTAAGAGACTGCATTGACACGAGAGACATCAGTGGATTGTTCAAAGAGTATCACGAGAAGACATCTCAACAACTCCTAGCTGCTTGATCGAATTCACAGCTGACAATAATACAACTCAACATGCCAACAAAGACTCTCCGAGTTCAAAGATCTGCCATTTCAACTCCACCACCTGTTATTGGCATCTACATTTCTCTATATATGTGGTAATTTATATATGCTAATAACCGTTACCAGCTTTTCTGGCGTCAATTTGGCTGCAAAGTCACACTTCAGTCTCAAAACCGATTGTGAATATGTCGATACATTGTGTCGCGATTGACTTGTTGATCCTGAAACTATTTAAACATTTTAGAAGCACTTATAGATAGCACTATCAAGGATTGGTATGTAATATGATACGGAATATGCCATATAGTACACAAATCTGCATTTCAAAAAATTAATATCATTACTAAGTCTACTGATTTTTGAATCATCACGTTATGAAATAAATAGTCTAGTAACTAGATAGTAGTCAATAAAAAATAGTCTGTTTCTACCCCGAATCATTGCATTGGCCAGATGAACAAAAATGCAAATGACAAAGGACGGTACTTTTTAGGTTAGCACAGCGCTATGTCTTGAAACCACCAATTATTACTCTCCGCTGTGTTTCCTGTGCTGTTCAAACCCAAACCTATTCTAAACAAATCAACCATTATATTTGTTTAGGATAGGTTTGGGTTTGAACAGCAAATGGACGATTCGTTTCCATTCTATATAATAAATTCATTCAGCATTTATTTCATAAATTAATTGCTAGCAAAATATTGAAATATGTGAAATGTTGGAGTGGTCCAATTATTTTGTCACACCACTGTATATATATAATACTAATAATTGCACAAATTGTATGTGGATTTCATAACTGAAAGATACACACATATAAATGAGAGGAAAATTTACTTACTGAGAATAAAATCAGTTTTACCGAACAAATTGAGAACATTCAATTGATCTGTGCCACTTTGCGTTTCAAAACAGAACAAATACGAAAAAAAATTAGCACCAACAGTTTTGAGATAATTGAAATCTGTTTTCAAATTAGTGTTATACAATCGTATAATTTAGACTATTTTGACTAATCCCTTTTACAAATACTTTAAGATTGTAAAATTCAGACAGAAATATTGTCTATTTCTTTCCCAACATTTTTTTGTAGATATGTGATATTCTTTATGAGCTGAATTTCTCTCATTATTATAGAATATTTTATATCACATATGCCTCGATTTCAATAATTAATCATCACAATAATATTAAATCAATCAATCAGGATTATAATAATATAAAAGACGTAATAAATATAATACAAAAAAAAATTTAATTTATATACTGGAACGTTCTATTTCTAAATTTCACTATATGATATATAATTATTAAACTTAAACTTTTACTATATAATTTCTTTAAACAATATATTTTTCTATTGCACAATTGAACTTCTGAGAACGATACATTAGCACTTCTTATTCAATTGTTCTGTTATTTCGTGCTTATTAATTTATTGCCCTCAATGGTGCGTCAACATAAGCGTTTATTTTGTTTAAACAACATTGCCTTATCTGTTTACCTAAAACTGTTTGTTAATATAATTATAGACTGCACAAACCGAAGACTGTAATTAATTCGTAAGGCATCGAAAAACCCGTTTCTTTTAATACAACTTCAAGCTAAGTGCGTGATGGAAGATATTGGAGATTCGTTGGCTAAACGATGCACATAATCCGCATTAATGGTGGCGGAGTAATTTTTAACAACTCCATATTAGCAATAAATAAGTAATCATTTTTGATATGGAGTACAGATTCTAAAGGCTCAAATAATAATGTTTGACGGACAATACTCAATTTTTCACATATGTCTCCAAACCCTGAGAAATGCATTTGTGTGCAAAAGAATATGGAAATTAAAGTATTATTTTTTAATTACAATTGCACAAATTGCTTTTCGCAAAAATATATGTGTATTTTACAGAATACTTATAATATTACAATATCAATAGTTATCATATATTTTTATTTTGTTACAGAAAGAATTATCAGAAAATGAAGTCGGAACAGAGCTCATTCCTCACGATTGGAAGTCCAATGAGAAGTATTCGCTCCGATACAAGTTCAATGGAGAATTATACTTGTTCTTCATGGTTCCTTCGGGTGATACACTTGTTTTCAATTTGCTGGTAAACATTCATTCATATTTAAGGTTACTTTATGTTGGTCGGATATGTGCATAATTGTTTGTTTTAGAAAGCCTCAGATCTGACGTTAAGCAGCTTCGCTTGTGGCACCAACACAGTCATTTCATTGAACGGAACACTATCCAGTATGTTCGAGGACTATAAACAGCTGTTGTATTCGATCAAGAAGAATTTGCTGGAATTTGTGTTAGATAAACAAACTACTTCAACTCACGTTCAGACAGGTATGTATTCTATTTATCACTAATGGAGGCTTATTTTCAAAGCAAATGACATTATAATATTTCCTGAAGAACTGAACCGCCGAGATTTCTTATATATGTATTTATTGCTAATAATTTAAATACGAGATTTCGTATATATCTACTACGGCTTTTTCGTGCAATAAGAAATTGAATGGTGTTTTGTGTGCCTTCAATTTAGAAGGGACTTAAATTATTATCTTTTATTTGTACTAGAGCTTTACTGTAGAATCTGAATATGTTAAGTCTGTTCCGTTGATGAAAACACTTTATTGTATATTTTTTTATAAACTTTAGTTTTACGAGAACATAAATATGATCTTTGATATCTCAACAATGAATGGTATTTCTCAAAACTGGTACCTCTGTGGAGTAGGACGGCACAAGATGCACAGATGTATCAGGTTGTGCTACATTTTTTGTATGCTGGCAAGCAATATGTTTATAAAAAAACATGTGACGTTCCTAGATATTTTATTAAATATTTTTGTAGCACATGTGCATCTTAAAATATGTTTCATTTTTGTTGCACTGTAGATAAAATATTATTAACATCTTAAAAGATTCACGCCAGCTCCCTTTTTCTGTACCCAATATTTAATAAAGAATTGTTCTGGTCACTTCTAGACATTGTTTATTAAATGTTTATCAAAACATGTTTTTAACGAGTTCATCGTGACAATTGATAGTCTTCAATGGGTACCTGGTAAACTACTACGTTACGAGGAAAAAATGTTTCCATTTTTACTAGCCTTGTGTTTTCTAAATATGCCCGTACTTGCCGTGTTAGAATGTACGCTGAACACCGGAAAAATCCGCACCAGTGTCAGTATGTCATAGTATGCTGGCGATGACTTCTTGGCTTTATACAATTAACATTTAATTTAATTATATATTCATAGTTACTCTTTAAGGTCATGCTTAAAATTCTGGTTTGAAAGTAAATGATCTACAATTATGGTCTTCAAAAATGCTGACTTTATCTTCTTTTCCGTCATGCTTTATTGCAAAAGCACTTATGTCAGATGATTTGCTCTTCGTGAGACTAAGGGATAAATTGTTCATAAAAATTCTTCATTATTTTGGACTATTTAGGTGCTCGGCAAAGAAATATAATATTTGAGCATTTTATTCAAGTAGTGTTCATAAGGCTGAAAAAATTACTCAGGACTGTCATTCGTGAAATCAAATTGCATATAGCTGTATTTTTTAAGTAGTTTTTTCTTTTAAAATCCAAATGAGTTTTTTGCTCTCACTCGAGGATTAAATTTATATACTGTAATATGCTCAGCTGCACACTAGAAACCTGAGGAAAATATAGCCGCTTTTCTTCATCAATGCAATATAATAGTCGACCCCCTATAGCGTAGAGATTGGGACTTCGTTATAGGATTACTACGTTATAAGGGGGACTAGGCAAATACAAAATTTGAGGTTAGGTTTTTTTAACTGTTTTTGTGAATTTAACGAAATCAGCAAATCAAACATTTTTTCCCTTTTTATGTATTAAATGACCTTGTATTTAGATTATAAACTAGAGCAAGTGCCCTATGTTCTTTTTGCGACACGCGCGCTAAGAATGTCCTTGATTTTGCGAGTGCCAGGGGAGTCAAACGCAACAATTTCTTGAGCTATTTTTTTTAAATGCGTACGCCTTTTTAATACCTTTCATTACTAACAGGATAATTTTTTTTATTGTCTTCTGTCTGCACTTCTCGAATTTTATAATATGGTGCTTGACATTTTTCTAATTGTTTTTTTAATTCAACAAATTGCTCTGTGGAACAATCGTATCAAATAAATTATTGTATTTACATGGGTTTTGCATTTAAATTTTTTAATAAAAAATTAGCTAAGCTTTGAAAGATTACATATTATTTTAAATGCACTAAAATTTTAATGTTGTATATAAAGTGTCTCATATCATATATCTAAATCTATTTTATGATTCATTAATACTTTTTTAGATTTGTAATAGATAGGTATGTATTACATAATTATATAATTTTATTATAAAAAAATTAGAATGGTTGAAACCCCCTGAAAAGTATATATATATAATGTCCATAGCTATACAAAAATAAACATTTTCTTACTGTATTGTGATGAATATTCCTGGAATGTTATTGCGCGGCGATGTTTCGCGTCACAGTATACGTCTAGCGAAGTCAAGGGACAAACAGTAACAAAAACTACGCTATATGGGGGAACACTATAAGAGGGACTACCGCATACGCTATAGGAAACTTTGTTATGGGGGGGTTTACTGTACTTATCTTAAAGAAACTTATGATACAGCTTGAATTAGCATGTGATTTTGTGTACAAATCGATTCATATCTAATGCAATTGTGTTTTCAATGTCCATATAACCAGATCCCATACTTTTGTGAAAAATGATGATTAAAACTCCGGACTGCATTTCAAAATTTAAGATCTCGATCAATTATTATATAAATATTCAGTTCAATCATACTTTACCTCTTTCTCTCCGTTGAATTTAATTTATGGTATATCTGCGTGGTGTGAAAGTCGCTTTGATATTCGCTGATTTAGTTTACAATAAAAAATTGTTTTCAGGTTTTCGTAATATGTTGTATGTATATATATATATATATTATTTATATATTTTTTAAGTTGTAGAACCACAAAACAGTTTCCCCATACGGCCTCCTAACCCGGAATGTGAGTATTTTTCTTTCATTAAATTATTATATTATAATATAAATTATTATTTAAAGTAATCAATTTTTTATTTTTAGTCTGGAACTATCCCGGGTTAGTATTTTTTATTAATAAACATAACATTAAAAAAAGTTTATTTTAATTAATTTGCAATTCTTGATGTAGAAGAGAGCCCTTAACATCATCAGCTGATTATGGAATCGGTGATTTGAATCCGTTACTTGCCGGTTACGGTGGAAACTTATTCTCAATCCCTCATCGCCCTGAGAACCGAATGTAAATTACATTATATTATTTAATCTTGTGCGACATTTTGTAATACATTGTTTTTGTATTTCTATTTCCAGGCCGTTACCACGTCATGACCCCATTCTTCCGTTCCCCCCAAGCAGGCCTAATAACGATCACTTCAGAATGCCAAGATTCGGCGACGACGATATAATATAAATATACGATTGTAACATTTAAAATTTTTTATCTTATATAGGCTTCAAAAATAAAAATTTAAGTAAATCGCCACTTTACCATTTATTATGAATCACATAAAGCGCATTTTTAAGACAAAAATTGATCATTATTATTCTACAATTAATATAAACTTCACATGATGCTGTTACCGTTACGGTACATAGAAATCGACGTCTCGTTTCGGTTAAATGTTGTTTCACTCTGCGGCACGATTCTTGACTTATCGACATACTCATCGCAATCTATTGCACATGGTATAATTTGAGTAAATAAAAAATATATACATACATTCATGCGTATATATATATACACATATATGACTTTTCAAAATACATTTTCTCGTCAATAAGTAAAAAGTGAACACACCATACATTTCTATAATTTATTTTTTTAATAACATTAATCCTATATTAATATTAATGAAAATTAATACCAATACACAATAATATTACTTCTACTGCATTTTATTTTATTTATATATTAAAAAAGTCCACCTGTTGTAATCGATAAATACATATAAACAAAAATAACATACAAAGAAACGAAAAAAATAATACACAAATGAGAAGATTTAGAACGAAGAATATTACAATTCATCAATCCGATCGTCAAAAATGCAGGTGCTTTTGGGCATTATCTAGACTCCGATTATCACGTACAGTCGCGATGGTAAAAAAGTGGGATAAACGTCAAAGACTGGATCGAGAGGACTGTAGGTGATGATCGGAGTAAGATGCCGCATTAGCACCGACGCATTCACCAAGAATAAGTTTGTAAAACCTACTCAATTAAAAATTATGTACATGTACGAAAATATAACTATGTTGTATCTAATGATGAAAAATTGTTTTTATTCTCTTTAATAATTTCACTTCAAAAAGATCAAATCATCGAATTGTATATAAAAAATCAGTCCGAATTATAACTAGTATACAACAGAATAATTCAGAGGCTATCCGACGTTAGTATAAACCCTTACGAATACTGGATTACAATTGCATGATACGATAAAAAAAGGATTCCTCTTTTAAGAATAATACATTTATTATATAAGCTCCAGTCTGTAGATAGGTGTATGTTTTCGTTTATATAGAACAAATGAGAAAAAGCAATTTTTCATATACATATATTTATATCATCAATATTGTGAATAATTAATGGCTCGTTAACACAGCTAGAAGTTGTTCTATGAACACAGGATGTGGCATTCTTTTCAATTAACTATCGCATACAATTTCTTCAACATATACATAATTTACACATCAAACTTTACCTAGACATACAATTGTGACTCTACACGTTTATGTTTATATATGTATTTAATATAAGTGAGTGAGAAATTTAAAAATAATAATAATAATAATAAAAAAACAATGTCTTCTCTTCGACAATAATACACCGTCAATAAATATATCCTTTTATACGCAGGAATCACCACGATAATTTAATGGTAGTAAATGTTCCTCTCTTTTATATTCAAACGAAGAACAAGTTCACCGCTAATAATTCAGGAATATCATACCGTACAAAGAATACAAATACATGAGATAATTTTGACGATTATTTCGATATTGTTTAATTTTTTGCCTTCAATGCACCCCTGCTCTACTATCAAAGTTTATTGGACACAGCAGGAATTCTTATGACCGTTCTTGTGCTTCAGTCTGGACTTTGGTCGATACTTCTCGAGAAACTGCAGTTGTTTAGTGTTCAATGCACCACGACGTTTTCTAAAATAATACAATGTAACATTAGTTTTTTTTAATAATGGATTTTTTAATATGAATTGTTATCGAATACTAACCCTCTTATCATTTCAACGGCTTCTTCGTATTTAAGACCAAGTTCCATGAGAGCTAGAGCAACCATAACAGGAGCTCGACCGAGCCCAGCGACACAATGAACAGCTACAGAAGCATCGGGGTAATCTTGAGCTCTGCAAAAGAAGAATTACATTAATACATATATCATGTAAGACAGACTGAATATTCAGCTTTGTTTAGATTGTTTAGAGCTAAAATTATAGGACCAAAACTGAAACTTTATTTTTAATGTTTAAAACTTTTACGAGATTTTTAAATAAATTGTATTTTGGATTTCCCCGAACTTTTATCGCTCATTTATATTATTTTTGAGTTACTTGGCCAATTTTCATGGAGAAAATATTTATAAAAATTATAATTCCAAATCGTTTACAAATGTTTAAGTAGAAACTACGATTTAATTGTGTATTAGTCAATTAATGAATTTTAGTATATTAATTAAAACCAATCTTTAGTTGACTTTTTAAAAAAAAGTCGAAATAGGTGTAATAAAATATGGTTACGAGTAAAAAAAATAAATGATACTATAAATGTATTTATGTGATAGACGTAAAACTACCGTGGCTATTACCTGTGAGTAATTGCGAAACATTTAATATATGTGGCTTAGGGAAGGGGTGTATGCAGTTGTATACCTGCCAAAAAAAAACGTTATTGACCGAAGAAATATGTCTAACGTGTATGAAATGGGACAATCGACACAAAAGCTGGATGGAACAGTAAAGGCAGTGGATTATATAATTTCCCTAGATTTTTTTCATATCTTTGGCTTTAATTTGGACTCCTAACTTCATGCACCTTATAATTAGAAAAAACATCAGATTTTCTTTAGCAATTTTATCAAAGCATGTAAGATGAAATTAAAAATTAATACTATTATTAAAATATTTGAGAATATTTTTTATTAAATTTTCCGTTGTAACCTGATAGGCGTAGGCCCAATGCGTTACAACGGGGTAAATTTGTACTAACTAAGTAAATCAATTAGAAGTAATGAATACCTTCAAGTAAGTATTAACCACTAGACTGAAAGTCTTTGAATCGGTGACATCTATATTAATAATTATAAATTATTACGTGTAATATAATTTATATCCAATAGATGTCACTGCAGCTAAGGCCGGTTTTTTTATAATAGCGCATTTTTTATAAATAAAAATTCGAGTGCCGCTGCTGGGGCTTGAACCCGTAACCTCAGAGTTACTAGTCTGAGACGTTACGGACCACGCTGTTCCGTCCTTTATGGATAAATGTGCGAAAAAATGCTTGGAGTGGCCCTGTAATAGTTCTTAATAAACTGAGAAAATCTGAGTCATAATTAGGAAAGAAAAAAATCAATTGTACAACTCAACGAGCAAATAAGTAATCCAAAGTGTATTTCACAACGAATTGACTGCAAACTCTGAATCATTAATCAATTCCAGTACTGAAAGCTAAAGGGTGCAACCAAATAATACTATTTATGTAATTACTGTTCATTAGTAGTGTTCTAGCTACAATTTTAAAATAAATTTTCACAACATGATGTTTTATATTGTAACCCTTTGAATAGTGAGTTAATTTATACACATAGAAATGAGTTAATGAGTGTTCTTTTATCATTCATTTATAGTAGGTACATTGAATTTAATATAAAATATTTTTTACTATATTCATTATATCGTACTCTTTAATTTATTGGTATTATTTTCTATAGAAATCACTCGTATTAAATCAAATTAAAAAAAAATATATAAATATGTTTTTTAATTATTTATTTTATAGTTATATATGCATATACATATGTAACTATTGGGGGTAGCTATCGACCCCCGTACATGTACGGCAATACCGCTCTTTAATTATTGACCAAATTTTACAGTTATATAATTTATTTTGAATTTTTTTCTTTTTAAAAATATACATATGATATAAGATGATTTCGAAGGTTATGTTTTTTCGCACAGTACTGTATTTATTAGTGCATATATGTAGATCACATTTAGCGTTATAATAATCTTTAATAAAATTGAATTTAAACTCGAACCAAGAAGATGAAAAGGGACATCTTGAATGTTGCACCACATCGTCAAAATGTGTAGTTAGTGGCATCTTTTTTGCATAAACATTATCAAAAAGCTGGCTCTTACAGAACGATCTTCATCTGAGTCGCAGCTATATAATAAAAATTAGTTTATGTTGTGTCACTCATGCTATCAATCAACCAGGAAGCTGAGAAGAGTCACTGAGTTTTAATCAAATACTAAGATCCTCATTGAAATATTGACACAAATAGGATACACACACAATTTAAAACAGTATGAAAAGCTAAATACAATTGGAATTATATTTTTTTATAAGAAGCACGACTATAATGCCAAATCTTCTGTTGAGTGATATGAGCAACCCTTGACACTAATGAGCCTTCAAGAAGACTGTCATTGAGCTCATTTGGTAGTTGCTAGACTGATGAATAAATTCAACATTGGGTAAAAAAAATTCCCCTTGCTGCTAATATAGGTAATGCTCGCAGCTATGAGCTGTGTGGCTCTTACCCTTCATAAAACATGAGTCACAAAAAAGTCGATTTTTATTCATCAATTCAGCATTTTATCAAGCCATTCCTTAATTCTAGACATATAAACGCTAAAACATTTGTTAGAAAAAATAACACGTCGATAGACAGGTATTTTATTATTTATTTAAAAGAAAAAATCTTCAGATAGTAGCAAATAACAACATAGAAAAACCATCGGAAGAAATAAAAGTAAATTTGCAAGCTTGTTTGAAGAAAAGTTTTATTTTATTGTCTACTATTTTTAATCCAGGATTTGAGAACAAACTTTAAATGAAAATAAGATTGAAACAGGTAAAAACGAATTATACGATTTTCTACATGAAAATATATTCATCTATGACAACATAAGCAACTTCATATTCTAACTATGGTGCTCTAAAATGCTACAATAACCAAACAAAACACAATTTAGAGTTTAATCAGAATTTTACACAAAATCCATCAATACATAAAAACTCTTGAAACCCTTTTTTCATTAGCTTCGAGACACACGCCTAGAAATAACACATTGTTATTGTTGTAAATATCCTATGTAATTATTGAATGGACGCCTACAAATGGCTATCTGTGAGAGACACTTTCACTAAGGGTTGTAATGGAGGCGGAGTTAAAAAATAACACGATTGGTCCTAAATTGGACTTCGCTTAGTAGACTTGTGGTATAAGTCTGTAACTATTATTGACTACACTCAAGATGGGTCTTCGCCTCCTTTTTTTTTGTTTAGTAGTCCATTTATTATTATTATTTGGATGGATATTATATTAACTTGTCGCGTTATGGCCAGCGACACTCGGTGTTGCTCCCAAACGGACCCATTCAAGTACCGACCAGGCCCAATGCTGCTTAACTTCGGCGATCAAACGAGAACCAGTGCATTCAGCTTGGTATGATAAAATATATGTCGCTGATTTACAGATTTAAGCCTGGTGTCTTACTACTTAGTGGTTGCCGATTGTGTTTACTTCGTAACGCATTGTGCAAACGTGTTATGTTAGATTCACAATGAATAAATAAGTTTCATTAAAGGACCTCAAGACTCAATGGACCACAAAGAGCTAGAGACTAGAGAAGCTCAATTTTCACAAACGTGAAGCTCTGATACTGACACTGACCTAATCACAAAACCTAATTTAATATCAACTGTCGCTTTTCATACTATTCAGATAGGAGTTTGAAGAATAATAAATATGCTGAATTATATGCATATTGGCATTCCAGTATGATTTGTCAGCACTATCGACTAGACTAGAGAAAACTGCTTTCAGCTAGACAAATCTGTGCTAATATTAAGCTTATAACGAAAAAAGTGCTCTATAAAGTTTCAGTTTTGGTTGTACAACACAATAATAATAATTACAACTTGCCTAATGAAAGGAAGTATTCTCTATTATAATTACAAATAGTAGTTTATAACATAACTTTAGGGTGCAATTTAATAAGAAATTGTTTTAGAGTTATGTGCATTAAAATAAATACTTTGTTCCTTAAAACGAATTGTTTGTGCATTCATGTAAGGTAATCTTCAGAGTTTTCTTCGAAAAAGGATTCGTTGCAGAGAGTTATTCATAAAATGTCACTGTTCTGATCAATCTGTCCAACAGTAATGCACAAACAATTTGTTTTATGGAACAACTATTTTATATATTGCTCATTTAAATTGTCGGTAAAACTGATATTTTATATGATTTATCATCATTTAAGCAAATATACTCACTTTTGCCTGAGTGTTTCGAACCATTCTTCGACTAAGTTAGTGGGTGGAAAAGTACCATCGTCGTAAGCTAAATCTTTAACTTGAATGCCTTCTTCCAACAATGGCCCCACTTCGTAACTAGGCTCACATACGCGTACGACGGTGCAGACGTTATGCTTTTTAAGTTCCTGCAATGCACAAAAAATAAATAAATTGATTAATATCGCAAAATATAATACAATCAAATGGATCTCGTTATCGATACTCTACCTTTATATACGAGTTTATGTTATGATCCGATGGTCTGTCAGTTATCAAAAACTTCATTCCCTTAAATTCGATAAGGGCAGGAGCCGGCCTGATGTCAGTCTGCCTCATTGTAATATTTATATGATAACCACCAACTTAACAGTTATTTATAATATACGTAGAAAAAAATCACTTATTGTTTTGATAAAAAAAATAATTTATAAGTCCGATATTATTAAAATATGTAAATATACTTTTAAGAAAATCACAAATATGTTTTATTTATAGTCCGGTTCACAAATAAACAAGGAGGTAAGCACAAGTCAGTCTTTCAATTTACAATCGAGTACTAATAGAGTTGATTTATTTTCTCTTGTTGATGAACGAAGGCATATACGTATTCGTAAAGTTTAACTCGTTGATGGTCCACGTAAAATATATTCGGCGGAGCGTACGTGCGTACGCGTAGGGACGTCGTCGTCGAAAAGCGAAATTAAACAACCACTAACTTTGCGTCGCAGAAAACAAACACAGACAAACTCAAAAACGAATCACATCGAAGGTCGAAGATTTTCAAGTAAATACATATAATCTCATACGATGATCACATAGAATCACTACTACTGTAAAGTCACAATTGTCTTCCGAAACGTCGATATTACTATGTAACTCTTCCTTGTCTCCGTGGGCGGAGACCCGTCGGCTCCCAACGGCCACTAATGATTATGATATGCTTCTGCTGAGATGGTGATTGCGTTCACGATAGGTAACTGCGAACAAAAAGTGAAACATACATTAGTTAGCGCACGAGGTATCGATATAGGTAATTGGAGAAGAACACATCCAACCATGATGATCTTATCGGATGTGACCGCAGCGGATGATCGTATATTGGATAATTGACCACGGCCATCGAGTCGCCGCTCAATTTTCTCATCGTCGGTACGGTGCAGGGTGAGCCTTAACTCTTCGGGAGCGACGATGTTGTCGCCTCGGCTCGCGCGCTACTTGTGACGATTTTAATAATATTATTCCCTTTTCCGTGCCAACTTCGGCTGGCCTCTGCCAAGGACTCGCCGATGAGTGACAGCTTGCGACGCCATTTGACAAGTCGAGCGACGAAACAAATCATCGAACTATGTGCATTCGCATAAAAAATTTTCGCTGCACCGCCACAATAAACAAGGCGAAGCACCGAAAGACGCCAGCCAAACCGCACATCTATCTATAAACGATGACTCATCGCGCTCAACAAGAGTTGGACAGATTCGAGCAAAATTTTCAGAAATGCGAAAATAATTCATTTCGCGACGCTTATCGGTTAAAAGCGGGAGACAAGGACGAATCTTTTTTGTACTGCGATACTGAAATTTCGTTATTATTTACTATTCAGAACATTAATCTACTTCACCACTTCAACAGTCACCCGATTTTTTAAATTAAAGCAGTCAGATGATGTCGCGCATCTGCACCCTAATAATTAGTTCATTAAATAGATGTTTATGGTATTTTATTTCATTACCTTCTACATTTTTATTTTACACCGGGTTTCCAACAGGGACGGAATTCGTCCCCCTTGAATTTGGACAGCAAAATGCATGTAATGAAATACTATCAATCTTAATTAAATCAAAATATTAAAAAAAAGACCACCGTCTGACCAACTTTAGCCCCTACCCTAGAAAAAGCTGTAATCACGTCCCTGATTCTAAGCCAGAAATTATCGGGCTATGGCCAAAAAACAATTATCCCTTCTCAGAAGTCAAAAATCCACGTCAAAAGCAATAAAATCGTACTGTAGCAGTCGCATTCCCACTGCGACGGCACGATTTTATTGCTTTTGACGTAGTTTTTTTACTTCTGTGAAAGGATGATTGTTTTTTGCGCTCTCCTATTAGAGCAAAATTCGATTCAGATATTGCTCTATTCGATTCTCACTTATAAAAGGATTCTAAACAGAAAAATATGTCATTTAATGAAATACTATAAATTTTAATGAAATGGAAATATTAGGAAAATGACCACTGACTGACCAATTCTCCCCCCCCCCCGCCTCACCCGGAAGAAGCTGAAATGACGTCCCTGGTTTCTGAAGAGGAACAACAAATTGAACATTATACTTAATAATAGTTTTTTGTTTGTTTCTGTTTTTATGCTATAGTTATTGTTAAATTTCGATAAAGTATAAACTGACTAGACAAACTATGAGTTTTAGTTAAAGCTTACAGTGCTACATTTCATATACTTTCACTGGATAATGTGTGCTTTTACTAATGAGTGTGTGAACTCTCCAACAAACAAAATTTGACAACCACCTAATCACGAGCGACTAATTGTAGATCTAATAAAAAAAAATAGCAGGGAATACCCCATGAATAACTATCTGCAACGAATCTGGTTAAAAAGAAGATTATATAAATTAGGAACACGGTTTACCGGTTTAAAATAAATAATAAATTTATAAATTATTCGATTTAGAATACTTTTACAAGCACTAAAAAGTAGAACATACGTTGCGTTTCAATAGTCAGTTCGAGGGCTATCCATAATTGAAAAGATATGACAAGTTTGGGTTTACGCTCCTACTATTAGCTCAAAATCACACAATACGGACAAACGTTCGATATGCTTATAATTACTCCTGTTTATATTTTGAACAAATTTATAGAAATTAAAATCATTAACATATTTTTTATATTTATCAATCAATCAGTATCGTGAGCTTTGGAGCTAACAGTAGGGGCATTTATTTCTCAATTATAAACGATGATGATATGGATAGCTCTCGAACTGACATCATCCCTCCGCCAGCTTCTCCACCACCGCTCGGAGAAAACATCTCGCCATTTATCGTCTGTCGCCACATATGTAAATATAATGTAATACAACCCTAACCAGATTCCATTAAGCGTCTCACTGGCTACGAAGTCACATCCCCAGGGTTATCAATACACATGGAAGCTGAAGCTGCCGAAAATTTTAATTAGAAGATGTCAAACTTTTCTCGAAATTTTCACAAGATCATCAATATTTTAAATAACAATATTACATTGGTAGTGCCGGTGAGCTTCATCGATACTCGCCAATGTATAACATAAAATTTCGATACAAATATACATTCAGTAATAATTGCAGATGATTTGACTTTGAGTGACTCATAATAAAACAGGGAATGAACCATAGCATATCAACTGCCCCATGAGATGCAAGTTAGTATCGTATGATAATTGAAAAATATATTACAGTATATTCATATTTTAAGTGCGAGACCCGATATTGATCTTAGATCTAAACACACAATGGCCTCCACTCATACGGCAACCTTCTAAATGCGCGGATAAGTGTCACTTCCTGTCGATGCTATTGGCATGAGTCGGTTTAAGACAATGCAATGGCAATCAGAAACAGCGCAAAGTAACACGAAAATCAAGATATGTTACACAAAAAGACGATCATGTATAGCAACAGTGATCAAATCAATCACTGCTTCGATTCGTATACTGCATTACACTATAGTTTGCGCAGAAAGCGTAAATATTGACCAAATTGACAAAAACAGTTGTTCTAATCGCACACATATAGATAAAACTGTCAAATGTTTACCCATCGATACAATGTGTAATTAGTTGCCAAGTTTCTGGCTATTATTTCGCGATAAGCGAGCGTTTCTACGAAAAGCGTTAACAACGTAAATAGGCAGTGATTCATATCAAGTACAAATAATGCTAGTCGAAGACCTAAAAGGCGGATTCAGCGCCTAATCAGGAATTGCTCTGTATTCCCACGATTCTTGCGCTTCGGTGAATAAATAACTATTTTCTTAACACCTAAACGAAACGACCTTATTGAACATCGTTCGCGTTTCAAGGGTAAACGGCTCGGTACACGCGAAGTGCCTGCGTGACGCCCGATCGGACGACGACGATAATGGCAAACAACGAAGAAGTCCTACGAAACAATGGCTAACGCACACAAGGAAATTGAATAGGCGTAATTGCCTACGATATTCGTCAAATTTAAACGAAATACTTTTTCGGACACTACTAGAAAATCGATTAAAACGCGGCGGACATTGCACGTTATATTATTGGCTGCAAGTCGCGGCGTAACAAGCATTCCTAATTAAGAATGTTTCGCTGGCCAAAGTGTTAAAATTAATCAAGTGGAAGTGTATTAGATCGACGACGGGGGCTAATTGCGTCTTGAGCTTATTTGTATATTAATTAGTCGCGAATCAAGTAAACACGAATGGCGATTAAAATGGCGCAAATTATGCGGGAAAGAATTGATTAATATACTCAATTCCATCATCACATAACATGCCTGTACGAACCCAATTTAGGTATATATCTAGTCAAAATAAATTATTTATAAATATAAAGCACAGACAAACAAAAAGGCACCGTTAAGTATAGGTGTAATGAACACGTACATTACAGCACTTTATTTTGCGAAAGTATACTTCTACTAGTGAAAGTATTGAATTAAAAATTATAATGTGTTATATTTTTATTATAAATTATTGTCATGTTGTGGTATTTTTTAATCATTCTATTGGTATTTAAAAAAATATTATATTGAACAGATATTCAACCTGGAGAGTGATACCAAAACTGCGCTCATGATTTTGAGTTAAATATGTATATAAATAAACAAAATAAGTAAGAAAGTGATATTTTACACTTTCCTCAACAAATTAAATTAAAAAGGTAAATATTAATTGCACTTGTAATTTCAAATGGTCACCCTATTATATGATCTCACCAATACTGTGACAATGAGCGTTCATATCTTGGACGGACTGTACGTGTTCGTAAATCACAGAGTTTTAAGTTCGTCGCGTAATGCTGCAGCGAGAATTTCTTCGTAATAGGGTACTCCACAGCATCCTTGCTCCCGATCGCATGTAATAAAACAGTTATCATCCGTTGAATTACATAAAAATTGAATATTTAAATTTGTTTATTAAAATGGAAGAAGGGGGCGAGAAGAAACAACGATACATTTCTCGTTACACGTTTTTATATCTACACCATAACATTTTCATCACAGAAAAAAAAGTTTTTCAGAGAAAAATCTTGAAATTTCAAAATATGCGTTTCAGTATTTATGTATTGTATTTACGTCTTAAGTCATAAAGTTTGAAAGCCACCGTTGATTTAATTTCATAATTCAAAAGGTGCTATAAAGAAACTTCAAAGGCAAGTAACCAATTTAACAAAGTTTATTAGGGAAAACAGGGCTGAATTAGAACAAATAAAATATTTTACTATTTAAATAAATTAAACACTACTGCTTTAGAAACAATTAAAATTTAAAAAAATACTGGTAGAACAAGGAATGTCATTGTAAATTGACTTGAAAATAAATAAGACTGTAACTAGCTTATAAGGGCACTTTGACAGTGTGTATTTAGTTCTTTCTGAATATATTTCACGCATAAAAAAATACTAGATTCACAGTGAATTGTTATGAATTTATTCATAAAAAATATATGCGCAATTGTATGTTATATTAGTTTCACCAAAAACATTAGAGAATCACAGAAACCAGAAACGTTTGTTCAGTTTATGGCGACATATTATATGTGCTGAAGATATGCATATCAAATACCAGTTGAAATTGCAGACAATCCAGATATGATAATTAAAAAAATATACATCAAGACCCGATTATCATGCTCGTGTATTTAAGAATGCATTTAAAAAAAATCTGAAAGGTTTGGAAACACGAGATATGGGTTACACGAATTGGTGTGACACGTTGGCTGCACAGGAAACGAGTACGTCCTTTTCGCATCGTATGGACGAAAAATGGATACGACATTTACTGTATAATTGATCATATTGTTTGTTGACAAATTCGTAGAGCAATATAATGCAAAATAATAACTGAACATTAAAAAAATATTACGATATTTTTGTAGTATGATAATGGTTCTCATACAGTAAAATCACTTGAGAAAAAATTAACGGACCGGGATTGAAGGGTGACGATAATTCTCCATAGCCATTGGATTTTTTTTTTTTTTAAATAATGTTTGTGAAATAAATATGTATGATTGCAGTATTAAAAAAATGTATTTAATGTAATAATCATGTAAAAATAAATCAATATATGTGTACACACTACATATCAAGTCATTTAAATATTTTTTTACGACTAAATGTAAAACATATTTAATTACAGAATGAATGCATTAGCTAAAACTGTTATTATTTTTTCTATATTAAGTTAAACGAAACATGTATGTTATTAGAAATCATTTCAAAGCTTCATGGTTTGTCCGCTTTTTAGTGTTTCACCATGAAAATATAATAGATATCTTTACAGATCATTCACACTAAGATGGTACGATTTTTATTTTAAGTATTGATTAAAGTATATTCAAACTAAATTTTGGTCAATAGGAGAGCGCAAAAACAATTATCACTTCTCGGAAGTCAAAAATTCACGTCAAAAGCAGTAAAATCGTGTCGGCGCCGTCGCAGTGGGAACGCTCGTTACCGAGCGTTCCCACTGCGACGGCGCCGACACGATTTTACTGCTTTTGACGTGAATTTTTGACTTCCGAGAAGTGATAATTGTTTTTTGCGCTCGTCTATTGGCCAAAATTTGGTTTTGATGTAATTCTTAAAAATCGTAATATACTGGTCTTTGTCGTAGTGTGAATGATGGAGCGATTTTGATATGGCTTATTTAAAAAAAATATTTGTGTGGGTTCTTCTTGTTGAAACTCGCGCAATAATGACTATAACCACGATTTAATAAGGATAGTGTAAAGGAAAAGACCACATAAAATCCCTCGTTACGTCCATAAAAAAGTGTTTCACATAAATAACACGTAATTATTCTCTGATGCATTAAAAGAATATTTCTTTGTTGCGAAATTGGCACGGAAAACAATATATCACCCGACAACAAAAAGCAATGTACAGCCACAATATTCAATAGTCCATCAAGCAAATGTTACTTTCGATGGTCGAAAAAACGAGTGCAACAATTGGCTGGATAGTTGTGATTCGTCAGCGAGCTTTGCAACCCTTGATACTTAAGGCTGGTATCTAATGAGGAGAGGTTAGAGACGGCCTGAGATGGTGGATCATACGGTCAGGGCCAGAGAGGGACTCTTGGAGACGATCACCGCAGCGGAGAGGAATGAACCTCAACTACACTGGCGCTGTCACAAGTACAAGACCTCCGCATAACATCATCCCTCCACCAGCTTCTCCACCACTGTTCGGAGAAAAACGATATTCGCCCACCATAGTTTAATAAATTATTACCAGTTTTGAATAGCGTCTTTCTAGCTGCGAAATCACACCCCATAGGGTTAGAAAACCTTAAATATTTGTATTTAAAATAATGTTAGTGAAACAAAAGCAGTTCTAACATAGAGCATTTTGCGTCAAAGCCTAATTTTTTATGAACGAATGTAATATGTTTTATGGTGAACGTATTTTATTTTTTAACGATACTCGTTGCTTTGTAATTTTACAATAAAAGCAAATAAACATCAGAGTACATGTCTTAAATTATGATGTATATAAGCTTGCATTAATGAAATAATTTGCGAGCATCGCCTGACCCAAAGTGACACTTGTTTTGTAAGTTATCAAAAACTTCTAGAGCACCGGATTTGTGTCAAGACACAGAAATAGTTTATGAAACGGTTTTAACAACGACTCCTTATTATTCGCTCATTAGTCACTGCGAGCTACTTCATTGCAATGCAATTTACTAAATCTGCGCTTCGATTAGCGTAACGCAAACTATCTATAAAAAAAATTCACTCAGCTGGACATTATGCCAAAAAGCGAATACGCGAGCGAGACCTGCCAAAGCACTTTGAGGCGCCATCTCGATTAGCATTTTAAATGTGCGTTAAAACTCGATAATGCGACGAAAATATTAGCGATGAGTCGTCAGAGCGGTGCGAGCGAGATCTGAATACGAAATTTTCACTCGAGCTCTTTCAGATATTTGCGTTCATATTTACCTGAAGATTTGGACGAGAATTTTAATGTAAGCCTAGTTTCTACACAAGTTCGCCAAAAGATATTGAATTCGGAGTAGAAGCGAAGTCACGAGATGGAGAAGTAATGCCCCGTTCGTATGGAGAGCAAGTTTACATAATTGGGGAATTTCACTCGAGTGTGAGATTTAAGATACAAATTACAATCTCAATATTTCAACATGACGGAATTGTCATCAAAAACGAAAACAGTTGACGAAATCGAAGAAAAGTAATTAATGTTATAATTTTGATTGACGTTGATAAATACTGTGGTTGTGAAAGTTTCGAAGAGGGTATAAGTAATTCTAATTCAACTCTTGGAAACTGCAGTTTCCAGGTTTATAGATGAACTTTATACACACGGCACTAAATAATTGTTATCACTATAAGCTAGCTGCGACTCGGACGAAGATCGATATTATCAGTGTCCTGGCGGACCGTACAGTACGGGAATATAATAAAGGACTCTCCTGTTAAAAAAATAACAATAAAGAATTTGTTACCTAAACTACGAGTAAGTGACCGTTATATTATGTATATATCAATAATAACACTACACAAATCCATTTTATGCATTACACTGTCTGTTCCAAAACCACGAGAACTAGTTATATTAGTCAGAGCAGGCGCTAACAAACGCGGGGTCTGATGGAAGACTTGGTTGTAGCCCCCCCCCCCCCTCCAAAATGTGTAAAAATTAATAGATGATGATTTATACATGTCTTTTTTTATTTAATTTTATAATAAAATAGCGTTTTTTAACATCATATAATTAGCATAACCCGGAACTCGATGTAAAATACAAAAAAAATAAAAATTCATACTAATTTATCTTAGGAAATATTTCGCAATTTTATACAACAGCAAGTTTTAAATTTTCTAAAATAGTATATGAAAAACTAAAACTCAAAAATAAGTGTTTATTAAGTATATTTTATAAAACAAATTAATAAATTATTAAATGTATTATTTAATTATAATAATCTACAAAAAGAAGCATTTCAATTTAAGTAAATAACATACTTGAATTTATCGTTATTTTTTATTTTATTATATATTATAATCATATGTGCCTAAAACATAAAGGCGCAGTCTTAAATTGTTAGAAAATATCTAAAAACAGTAGATATTTTACGTTGAAATTAATTCGAATAAGTATTTACAAACATAATATATTAATCATTGTTCGATTTGCACCAAAACACAATAAAAAATTGTAAATATCTCAAAACACTACGCCAAAAATAATATAATTATAATACAATTTATCACAAACAAATTTTCTGACATTTTGTGGTTGCAAAATCGGCAAAATTTTGCACGATTCAAGAACTCCTGATGACTCAAGATGACGGCTTGGTTGTGCAAAGTGGTTTAGTTCTAAAAAAAATAAGTACCGGAACGCTAATCCATTTTGAGTGATCAATGAGTTTAGTTTATGCGAACCTGAAGATTACTTGTACATGTACAAGAAAACTTGTCGTTGTTGCATGATGCACCAGCGTATAAAGCGAATTCTTAGACAATAAGGCTCCCTGTAATTTCTGGCTATTCCCAAAAAATAAGTTGGCGTTAAAGAGTAAACGCTTTGACACCATTGATGGCGTCCAAAATGTACGACCGAGGTCTTAAAGGCACTTTCAGAAATTTTCTACGATCGTTTCTAACGCTGTATTGTGTATTTTTAATAAATGAATATAATATTGCAGAATAAGAAACGTCTTTAATTGGCTTTTTGATCAGTCATCACGGATTTGGGACAGACCGTGTAGTTAAAAAGAAAGCATTCGAATGACATTTTGACTGTAGATTATAGCTAAACCCGCTACCAAAATTGCTCAGTATTTTTTACAGAAGTATCATTTAAGTCATCTCTATTGTTTTTATAAAGCTGAGGAGTCGTTGAAAATTATACTGGTTCTGACTCCTAATCCGGATTTTAATAAGTAAAAAAAGTTTTTCCTGTGGATAAACACATTGCGAAGTATATATTAAGTTCTTTTTAAAAAAATACGAAATAAAAAAATGATAAATACATTATCGATAGATAGAAACAGAAAACAATATAAAAAAGGAGTCGGAGACGGCCGATTTTAGACAACTCCGACTCCGCCTAAAATGCCATAAATCCACGACTCCGACTTCAGTCCAAAACTAATTCGGTGCTGACATTAGTTTTTTTGTTAGCTTGTGTAGTTTTTTTTTATATTTGATTTTATAATTTGTTTACGTCTAATTGTGACGCATAACTGCAATTAGTTTTTTGCTAGATTGTGTAGGTTTTTTATAGTTAATTTTATGATTTGTTTATAACTACTTGTGACGCATAGCTGTATATATTAATTTTCTATTGCTGTGATTTAGTTTAACAAGATTTTATAAATTACTACAATTTATATTAAGATACTTGAAAATAGAGAATCAGTTAAAATATATACATACATAAATCCGTTTATTCAATCTTTGTGACAAAATTGTAATCATGTACATTAATACACTGAAATTTAAATTGCTTTGAAATGTACTTTGCATCATAATTTAATATTATAATAATATTTTATGATGAAATTATTGGCAGTAAGAATATGTTGTCTTATCTTTATGGCAACTATGTTGTTTATAGTGTAAGTAAAACTATGGACTTTATTTTAAGTATGTGTATGAAAGTTCAGAACAGTGATGCGTGCCAGCAACGCTGTGGAGTTTTAGTAAGGTGTGTGTTCCGTGACAGACTCCTCGACCTCACGCGCGACAATATTTTGTTTTGATTCACAACAGAGACATGGGTAAGAAGTTGGCGATACAATACCTGAACAATTTGGCGTTGTCGGGGCAGCAGGCGGTGGCGGCAGGCAGCAGGAGGCGGCATGAGGCGGCGGCCGCACGGCTGCCCAGTCTATTTGTGCTGGGCCTGGCAGTATTCGCTGCTGTCCAGCCTGAACTCCATCAATGTTGCCAAAGAGCACACTTCCAACTGAAAAATAAAAAAAAATCTCATCAGATTTGATATTACGAGATGCACTTTATTTTGGCGGATGAGTCAAGGGTTTATTTCAAAGCGAACGTTTGCCCGGTGGCGTGTAAAAAAATACATAAAGATCGGCGCACAAAAATGACACGATATTGAGTCGTCAATACGCGATTGTCTAATTCGGGAGAGCGCGGGCACTAAAACGCGGAGCTTTTTAAAAGTTCGCGTGGATGCTTGCCAAAAGCATTGAAATTATTTTCTTTCATCCTTGAATATGCGAATTTCGACCGAGTAAAGAGCTGCGTATATCATCCAATACCTGTGTAATGAGCTAAAAAACGACAATGAAAAATAACGCGCGACACACGCTATTGATTATAAGCTAGTGATAAATTGTTCACACGCCCAAAAATGGACGATATAATACGCTTTATGCGAACATCGTGTTTACTGTGCTATTAACCAATAAAATTAAATAATAATGGAAAATAAACTAATAAAGCAAATGGTCTGTAGTGTAAAAAAACGTCAACAATTAAAAATTTTATGCGTAGTAAAATATCGACTAGGTTAGCTATTCTATTCACCGCTATACAAAATTTAAGCTGTTATTTATTTATTTTATGCCGGGAAACGCATATATGCGTCATTCATTGATTCTTTTCTGATAAATATACAACTAATACCAACTTAAATGTGAATTATTATATTATTACAATTCTGTTGAGGCATATATTCATTACTTAAAATATAAAAAAATTGATGATTCTTAAACTAATGTTTCTCATAAGAGTCGCGATCGCGTACCTTATTCTTGCACGTTGTGGCCAAGACGTCAGCGCTTGAAAACGCTTTTATTGCACGAGCCATTCAGCTTCTTAAGAAGCTCACCAAACACAATGATTTATTATTATTTTTTAAATGTTTAATTGTATAATTATTGTTTATAAAATAGAATAGCCATTATAAAGCATTGTGGAAACCCGATGATCATAGGTTTGGTGAATTCGCGCTACGAAGAATAATAATTTATTTAAATTTTAATTATGAAAATACTTAGCAATACTTTTAAAAAAAATATTATTAATTTATTAAAAAAAAAATGTATTATATTTCTTTAAAACAAATTAATTATCACACACGAAGCAAAAAAAAAAACAATGTTTTTTAAACCTAATTCGAGTTTGGCCCAGCATTAACAAGTGAAGCTATTAAATTGTTGATCTTTGACCGGTGTTACTGTAACGAAATAAGCGAAAAGGACGAAGCCATTATCCCTATTATTCACTTAATTCTAAATTATTAATATTACATACTTTTATTTAAGTAATACACAAAAGTACGCATGACTTCATCCGTTTACAAACAATGTATTGCATCACAACAACATCATTAAGATAAACTACAGATAACTTATCAACATAAATATGTAATTGGTTAAAAATTATTGATTATTATAATCCACATATTTTTTAATAACAATACAGCATAAATTGCATTGGCGGTGCATTATAAATTTTAAGTAAGTCTTCTTGATTCTATATTGTATATAAACCGTTTATATTATATATAAAATATAGAATCAGGACGACGTCACAATTTTAATCAAATAAATATTTGAATTTAAACTCTAGAGTAATTTACCCGCGACGTTTGTGGCCCAAAGCTCGCGTCTGACGACCATAAATTAAAACACAAACTCGAGATACGTGACTACACGAACGAAGCACAAAGTCGACTGTCGTCCAGCGACAAATTTCTATTGTTTATTTTGGTCCGAGAGCGCTCAAATCGACGGCCATAATCGTTATTTAATCGTTCGCCCCCACCCCTCATAAGTTAAGAAAAGACAATGGCGGCGCGCCGTCAGCTGATCGCTTTGACGTTTGACAGCTGCGCTTGCTCTCTATTTTTTTTTCAAAAAACCAGTAGAGGCGCAAAATATCACAGTGACGCGCGTCACATTTTTATCTTCAATAAAATTATACGCACTAACCAAACAAAAATAGAGCTCGAAAGCAAAACAAACAAACAAACACTCGGGATTATAAATCAAAAATGGTATAAACAACACTCGAGAGTTTATAAAGAATGCACACACAACGCGGGGATAAAAATTTTTGATCGCATGCCAAAATTATGTTAGGAAAAAAAGACGTTCGTCGAACGTAACGTGCACGGTTTTATTATTTAATTATCGACGGATTTAATGCGAGAGAAGTAAGGTCTCAGAAAGGCGAAACGACACGCCAAATGGGTCACGGGGTTAAACGGCGGTGAAAGTGACCCAATTTCGCTTTTCATGGAGCGGTAGCGGAAGACTCGCTTTAGAGGTCTTGTAAACAAATTCCAATCAAAAGTTTATTTTTATGCGTAGTTTCAGAAACATCTTTATATCCGCTTTACGTCTCCAGTGAAATATTATTTTAAATAAGAACACCCCTCAAAAATAAGAATTTAGGAATACATATTCACCTCAATGAAAGTCTTATTCTCAGAATAAAAGAAACTGCGCATATAGGCAATCGCTTTTTAGCCCCAGCGACAGCGCGTTAGTTTGATCCTTGGAAATTTAGTGGCAATGGATCACTTTATGGGGGAACAATACTCGTTCTGCATAAAACAGTTTTATAAAAACAACGACTATTATGCGCTCACTGCCACACAGTGCGAATCAATGTCTGAGTGTTAATTTAATTAAATCGTGGCTCAGAAAATTCGAGCAGACAGGTTCAACGCTAAATGAAAAGAAAACAGGTGAAGCGAAGAGAATGTTGCGCAAGTTAACCAGTCTGTCTCAAAAGTCATGTTTACTTGAATAAGCCACCCACAAGAACCCAACTAGGCGAAAATTCATCAAGAGATAGCAAACATCCCACGCGCTTTGTTTCATAGTGTTACAAAACCTAGATGCCAGATTCGAGGAATGCCATTTAAAACATGTTTTTTCCAATTGTGTTTTTTCAGTGAAATAAACATTTATTATCAGACGATCTGTAATTATTTTTATTGAATTTTCAAAAATGCATAAACTTATGGCCCACTCTAAATAATTAACCGCGTAAACTCAGCTGCGTCAGTTCTTAGCATGTAAACTGTATCTGAGTAATAAACATAATATTGAAATCAACCGTAATCGTTATGATGAAAATAGTCGCGAAAACTTTCTAAACACTATTGATTTATTTGTATTAACGATTTCGTATCTAAGAGGACGTAGCCGATTTAGCCGAATTTTGAATCACCGCTACGCACAGTCTAACAAGATTTTTATTAGACAATAACAAATAGTCTGGTATCACCCCCGAGTCATTGCATTGGCCAGACAATTATGCACTCAAAGGGGCGTTGGATTTTCCCTAATTCTGAGAGGTATGTAATTCGTACTGAATCACTTCTTCCAGATCTTCCGACTTGGAATGCACTAAAATAAATCAGCCAAACTTGCGCCAAGCGGAAATATTCAGAATCGATATAGACGACCCTTTTAACTAAAGCATCTGAATCCCAATACAGTACTAATATTATATTTAGGCGATAACCCCATATTTTCCTTAAATTCCACTACTGCCAGAAACAAGTGGTGATTTTTTTTACCGCGTCATCGTCAGAAACCGCAAACAAATATAAATCGGTGAGAGCAAGGTCTGAGCTATGCGGATGATGGTTGATTACGCCCTACTCTCTTTGGCCCTAAAAGCTGTATGAAACAGCGACTCATGTGACGGAATTAATGTGCATAAGAGCAAAGCTCAGAAGCAGCTACATTAAAATAAACAGAATTGCTTTTCATTGGGGTCAAACTATTCAGTATGCATCAAACTACACTCTGGAACAAAACGCTTGCAAATTAACCTATATTTGGCATAGAAAATTTATTTATATAATTGCGGATTCCGTCTCTATAAAGATTAGACAAGCCGGAGAGTAGTTTCGTGAAGGTTAATGCGACAGCGGCTATTGCTCGCGAAAACCCAGGTAGGAGGTCGGATAGTTTGCGCAACGTCTCAAAATCTGATCGGGCTGAGATCACAGATATCTATGAGCCTAGGCTGCTTTCCAATGCAAATGGTTGGCTACCCAATAGCATAACTCCAAACGTCAAGGCATTTGAACAATTTATTGAATTAAAAATACCATATTTCAGTAGGCAAAAATAGCTAACCAAAAAATTGTGGTGAAAATGAGGATCAAGAGCAATTTAGTTTTCGGCCTATTCGCTACACGATGGTCAAGCGGCTTCATTTCTCGTAAGCTCGAAAAGCAAGATCTTCCCGCAAAATCATCCATAAAGTGGATGGGCACAGCTTCAATTGTTGTGCACTCCTCAATAGCAGAAACAACTTCTTCGGTGCGCATTGTACGACGTCTCTGCGGATGCGTATTATCGTATAATAAATTTATTTTTAATTTATAATGAGCTTGGAATTATTATTTGCCAAAAAGCAATTTATTGCAAGGTTTTGAGAATTCATTATATTAATTAAATTATGTTTAATAACAGTCGCTAAAATTGCAAATTTTATTCAAGCACGTGGACTTAATCATCAGCAATAAGATTCAGTTTTTGAAGGCATTTAAGTATTGAATACAACTCCTTGAAGTGTTAAATATGAATGGGTGAGTAAATAAAAATACGTTCCCTGTAGACATTACAAATTGTACTATAATAGTTATTAGTAATTCTAAACAAAGAAATTATAAAAGAGAAAACAATCATGAAATGAGTTTAACTATACTCATCAGTTTATGGCATCATCTGAATTCGTAAAGCATGAATTAAAGTTGCGAATATTTTAATAGACTCAGAACTTTTACACGTAATTAAAATATTAACTCATATTTTTTTAACTCAAAACATTTTTGACAAAAAGTTCCGTTAACATGTAACCTTAGCCTCTATACGAAGGAAAGAAACGCGTAATGAAAACCGTCTCGATTATTAGCTTTGTCTTTTGAAAATCATCAACAATCATAAATGTTTTAACGAACAGTTTTAGTTTTTTTGTGTTGTTTTGATTGAAAGCCGAAAAAATAAACAGTGTTGTTTATAATGCGCGACTTGGGCGGCAAATATAATAATATATCATCAGCACCCACGCATTTTCCAACGCGGAAAAACTTTGAGGATCACCGATCGGCAGCGTTTGGCAATAGAACAATGCCGTGCTCGTTTCCTATAATGAAACTTCTTCAATTGAACGTTTGACCCAATCGACCTACCTCGCCTTCGCGGCGGCCTTAATAATGCAAAGTATAATACATTTTTGACAGTCAAAAGGAACATCACTTGACTATAATTTACTCATTAAATCATCCTTGTTGCACAAAATATATAACAATGTTAAAACAAATACTATCAACTGTCATATGATTTTTATTAGTCACAGATGCGCGTCCATAATCTAATAGATTTAAACTATTTATTGATAAACGTAAGACAAGGATGACAGAACACATCAAAGTGCACGACATGATAAGATTGATGATAAAATGGGGTTTGGCCTCTTTAATCATTTAATAAACACTGATATAAGGACAAGGACTATTCTCGGAGAAAATAATGGCATCCATGCACTCATTTTGCTCGAAAGAGCATAGTCACGAATCCGAGTGACGCAAAACAACACGGATTTAAATTAAATCATCTGTATTTTCGAGCCACTAACGAAAGACCGAACATTTGATTTATACACTCTCCCACTCGGAAAACGTAACAAAAATATGGAACGAGGCGAATAAATCGATATCCTTCTCTAATTCTGTCGATTGGCGAAATATTAGCAATGTATAAATATTTAAATTTTTCTTTACCCGTATACGTACACGTCGAAACAAAGTAGTAGCATGTGCAAATATTGCTTTGTAAATAGCCTATTTTGGGATTTACATATGTTTACTTTATCATCCAGCTACCGCAGCTTACACAGTGATATCTTTAGACGAAAGTGGGTATTGTAAGAGGAATTATAGTGGTGACAGTCGCCTTTCAGAAACAAATATACGTTTGTTTTATTAACGCCTTGGTAACGCATTTCTCAGATAACAAACAGGTCATGATTGGACGTAATTATGAGCTTCAAAAGTAACGAATTCAAAAGTAACGAACATTGAATTCTGACAGTGATAAGAAGTGCACAGAAAGAGTGGGCCAAAATGTGTTACATATCAAATATATACAATAAATGCTCAATGGGATTTTTTGTTAAACATTACTAGTAATTTTGTCTTGTGTGATTAAAAAGACTAAATTTTAAACAAATAAATGTATGTAATTATATCAGGCGCGTACTGTGAGCGAACGGGAACGTGCTCGCACGCCCTTATCTCTCTCACTCTCGTGAATTAACACGCGAGCGAACGGAAGGGAATGTATCTCACGTACGCGCCTGAATTATATGCGACTCCCCGCACATGAACACGATTCCTACTCCTACTGTTGGCATTCAACCTCAGACCACACTGCTACAACCATTATTAACCGTATGTACGACGTAATCAGCGAGACTGGTTTGATTAAATCCGAATTTAATAAATTATTTCACTCTTTGCTTTACTATAAAACGGAATACTTGCACCTAACTACCAGTATGTTGTATCTAACCAAAGAGGCTTTATCATTCAATGTTTGCATATTTAAAAAAAATATGACCGCTTCTTTAGAATTTTAAATAAATTCCTAAAACTAATCTATTGTGGTACAATGCATAAAAAATTGTCTATACAGGTGTTTCTATCAATACATCAATATGCATACTGTACATGAAAGATAAATTTGCAGATTGCATCTCTTCTATGCATATTAAATTCTACAGCGGAATATAGACATAGTTTTTATCGGTACAAAGAAACGCGTGTAGATTGTGTAGCTAGCCGAAAAAAAACTTAACGACACACGTACGTACATTTGCCATTTTTTTGCAACCACCTGTTATATTGCGGTAGGTCACGTGTCGCGTTTCTGTTTTAAAAGCGAGACAAAGGAAACGCGGAGTAATTGGATCTGAGATAAGTTACCGCTCTTTATCACAAAAGTGCTTGTTTGCTGTTCGAAATCACCAGACGAGACGTATAATACTATCAAGAAGATAAATGCGTTCGTGTTTCGTCTGCTAATCTGCTAATTAATACACATACCTACTCCATAAATTATACGTAAACGTGGAATGCATCAAAGACGCATTATTAACATTTTATTTTATAGTGATAATATGTATGTTTCAATAAGGAGATAAAATGCTATCATGATCCCAAAGCACGCTTCACTCGACGAACTATATTGAAAAATATATATTGGAAAAGTTTCTCACAGTTATGATGATCGATGTAGCAACGAGTCCTTGGAAGTTTCTTCTCAGGGAAAAGAAAGTACTTTTAATTCACTGCGGACGGCTTGGTCTGAGTGGCAATTTAACCAACGCAATCAAACTGCAACTGTCGGCTATAAATACGAATGAACCGATGATGCTGCGTTTGATGATGAAAAACATATTACTGAATTCTATGAACTATCCTATTTAGTTGTCGTAAACAATTATAACTCGCGGAGACGTTTGCCAAATATAAAAAGCAATTTGACGCCAACGAGCCAAGCATTTTTTTTCGCTTCGTTCTAATGGACCAGACCACATCTTGTTAACGCTGCGTATTATTTACGAATATTTTAGATAGTTTAGAGACTTTGATCGCAAACATTCAGTGTACATTCTTCAATATGTATTGAAGCGAGGATCAGTATACTAAATTAAAAGTTACGCGTGCAAGAAGCTTATTGGCAGAGGGATCAGACTATGGTTCAAGCATATTGTATGCTATTTTACAATGTATGGAGCCGGGGCTCGCGTAACACCGAGCATTTATTAACGAGGTATTTCTTTCGGATTTAAATATTGATCGTCATGGTTGTTCATAAAAAAATCATTAAAGTTATAATAATTAATAATACCGAGATTATATTTGAAGAGCTCAATGACGAATTAGTTTAATATTTATTTTACTCTGTTTAATAATTTATTAAAAAGAAAAAAAGTTCAATATCATTGTGGGAAATACATGATATGTAAGAAAGTATAAAGAATAGGGGAGCATCTTAATGATGGATTAAATTCTGAACTCCCTGCTAAAAACTAACTGCATAAAACAGTCCGAATACCTTTTTCCCGGATTTGCATATCGCTTTTGGGCTAAATTTTAAATATGAGCTAACTGCTATGCTGTGCTTTATTACTTATGCCAAAGCTCTTGAACACGTCTCAACTGGCAACGTGATTATGATAGAAATGGAGGTTCTCAATTTAAACCAATTTAAAATCTGTGGGGTCTTACTCTTACTCACGTTGATTCACTGTGACCAAAATGATCATCCATCAACAAAGGATTGGGACCAGAAAAATCTTAAATAACACGCAAGGATTCTCCGGGGCATTGAAAGAATATTTCTTTGTTGCGCAACGGTCACGGATATAATAAATCACCGGATCCACAAGATTCCCGTTGCAGTATACGACCTTGGACAATGCCCATCAAGCAAATGTCGCTTTCTAAAGGCGTATACCTATTTCGCTGTTCTAAGAAACGAGTACATCTATTAGCTGGATGATCGCTGCATGATTGTGATTGGTCAGCAAGCTTTGGAGCCCTGGATACTTGAGCCTGAAGAGAGGGCAGTCACAAGCAGACACTCGAAAAGACCAGCAGACGCCCGCCGACCGCGGACAACATACTGTCGTAAGCGCTCACATGCCGAGAGGGACTCCTTCATACGAGCACCACCGTAGCAGGAAGACCCCACATACAAGACCTTTCACGGACATCATCCCTGCGCTAGCTTCTCTACCACCACTCGGAGAAAATATGTAGGTCGCAATTGTAACATAATTTAATAAAACTCTAACTAGATTGCACCCAGCGTTTCACTGGTCACACCCCTAGGGTTCTCGAACCCAAAAATCTAGAGCAATGTATGAGTGAGACGTTTTCTCTCACTAAAACTAGTTAATTTCGATGTTGAATACATATATGAGAACACTCAGGGGCTGGAAAAGAGGTGGTCAATTAATAGATGTCCAACCTAAGTTACACTGATGACATCACTTTTTTGGATTTTTTTGTGAGGCCTTCGAAATGGGAGATAATGTTCGCCTTTGTTTTTAAAGAATTTCTAGCAATTCAAGTTAATATGTTTTGTTTTCAGGCGCGTCCTTTCGTTTTATCAATTGGAGTGATTTTTAGGTACGCGGAGCGCGACCAACCACTACCTCTTGCATACAAAATTATGAGGTTTAAAAAAGAAATTTCCTCCAAAAAGACAAAGAAAAGTATATAGTAAATACATGGGATTCTGGGGCTGAATAAACATAATTTTAGTTGAAGGTGTAGTAGTTAGCCTATCTAAAATCTGAATAAGTGTGACAATAGATTCCGTTTAAATGTATCTAAACATAAAATTGGCATAGCGAAGTTCACATGAAATTTTGCAAATTAGCGTATGTTTTGGAACTATTCCAAAATAGACACAGCTAACCGTGTAGGTGTTTTAATTACTTAATTGCCACTCGAGTTTGTGTTTACAATATAATATTATGTATAAAATAATACAAACAAGCAAATAAAAATATGACGCGTACGTTTCTATGCGAATTTTTAATTAAAATTTCAGCTGAAGTCGATCGTTAAAGCACGCCAAAAATTAGACATATTACGACGCCATTCGAACATGTTTGCAAATATTGCGCAACGTATTAAACCGAAGCGACGCGAATTCCGCACCTCTTTTGAGCTCGCTGAAAAGCTGGATTCCGGACCTATTTCATATTTTCAAAACTCGGAAGTAAAATTCCTCTCGATACCAAGGTCGCCCTAGCGTTCTGCACATTGCATGCGCGGTTACCTCGACCGTATGCGAAACCGTACAAGTGGCAAAAATCAAGACACGCTAGGTGTGAGTCGCGTGACGGACAATGTGTTTGTGGCCCATGATCACGGCCGGCGCAGAGCAAGCACTATTTTCGCATTTCCCGGGAAAATCGCGCGAAAATAAACGAACGGGGAAAAACGACAAGTAAGCCGGTTCTGTGATGACGTAACTCGTCAAAGTGCTCCATGTACAAATCACTAGGTGATAGACGTAGAAGAGGAATTAAAAAATCATCGGCGAAAGTGGCGACTCACAGTGCAAAATCGCGCATCTCAAAACGGCAAAACGGGTCGCAGCTTTCTCGAAACAAGTGTGTCATCTGAGTACTGCTACAACGCGCTAGTAGAATGCGAGTAGATAGATGGCTTTCTGAAAGTCAAAAGGGGCGAATACCGTAACACAAATACGGCAGATACAAGCTTATACACAAGATGTCATGCTCATAATCGAATGCTTAAAAGGTTTTCGTAAATGACACGTTCTTAAACTGGGATCAGTGTCCAGGGTTTCAAGCAGGAACTCTTTTCTTTTAAGTCGGTACGTAATTCTATATTTAATCAAAACAAACAATAAGCACTGAGACACGAGCCGACACAATACAACCGTATTATGTTACCGGCGCCGCTAAGAAAACAAACTAAAAGATAAGGAGATGGCAATAAATAACATACGTAACTAGTGTGGTCGAGTAACTTTTTCAAAACTTGTTAATTAAAAAAAGGTTCCTGATTTGTAACAGTTGATACATGAAATAACTAAAATGATTCACAAAGTTTTAGAAATAACAATGTAAATATATGTACGTATGCAGAGGTCACACGCAACATTGTTTGCAAATGTATAAATTTTCAATAATAATCTCACCATTGAGTTAAATTTAAACTTTAATCTGGAATCTTTGATATATAAATATAAAGACGAGTCTCTTTTGATGCATAATTATTATCAGAAAACTCCCGGAAACCTTATCTTTTTATATTACTGATTAAAACATCAACTTTATAACACAAACGACCATTCCCGCACTTCTACGTTTTAATATTAGTCACTGTACTAGCATTTGCTGTTCAAAACTTTTAATATATACATTTATTTTAAGAATTAAGTATAGATATTTTACTTGACCGAATTCTTATATATTTGTTTTAATTTTTCAGACAATGCCTGTTTTATTATGTCGTCACTTTTTCGCTTTTCCCCTCTTTTATTAAAATCATATTTTTAATATAAAATGTGATTCAACTTCAGTTTCCAAACTTAAACAAACAAAAATAAAACAGACAACATAAATTCAAAGTTGCACCCGATGTGTGGCATGTTGCGCCGTCTTGTTGGAACCACGTGTCTGAACCACATCAATATTCTTGATTCCGTGCCAAAAATAATCGGTTATCATGCGCCTATAGCGCTCACCGTTGACTATTACGGTCCGACCTTCATCATTTTCAAAATAGCAAGGCCCAATAACGCCGCATGACCACAATGCGCACCAAACACTCACTTTTTGGACATCTATCGTGAATCACATAAGAATTCTCCTCGCCCCATATGCGGAAATTTTGTTTATTAACATACACAGAGTAGTGGCAATTTGCGTCATCAGAGAAGATTTTCTTTGAAAAAATCAGTATCAACTTCCTACTGCTCTATATGCGAATTGTTTGCTCAGTAGGACGATAAAATTGACCATAATCTGCTCATAAATTTCGATACACAGAAATGTTATTTCTGTAGAGCAATTGAACAATTTTAACGCGTTGAGCGGTTGTAGCAAAATAATATTTGACACTTTGAACATGCGTGGTTATTGACATCTGTCTGATTTACAGTGCTGCCAACATAGGAAACTCGAATTTGATCAACCTGTACATATATGTAGAGGTCACATGCGCCATTGATTTCAAATGTATATATTTTCTATAATATCATCATGGAATAAAATTTAAATTTGAACTCACAGAAACCTTCAAACCTTTTTTTCTAATTTACTGACTAAATTAACAAGTTTATAAGGCAAACGACCGTTCCCGCACTTCTACGTTTAAATATTAATTAATATATTAGCATCTGCTGACAAAACTACGTTCTATTTTCGTGTAAATATGAATGCACTTTTAAAAAAAACAATAAAAACCACATGTTACACTTTTTTTAAATTAAATATAAATTTTTTCACTGATTGTTATATTGTGTCACTTTTTCACTTTTGAATGCCCACTTTCTTGGAATCATATTTTTATATATAAATTATATCAATATTATAAATAATATATATTTCCGTGTTGCTATATTGCAATCATAATATAATTTAGATATAAAACTAAACATTTGTTTGAATGTTTAGTTTACGCTGGACAGAAAAATAATACTTAATTAAAAAATCAAACAGGCATAAGGAAAAAGTCTGATTTATAGTATACAACTAATTCATGGATTGAGTTTAGATATAAATAAAAATACAGTTTCCAAGACATTTTTACTCAGATCAATAAATTAATTTAGATTAAGTGTGCCTGTATCGTAATTTATGAATAGCACGTTAGTATCTGAATGGTTGAATTGAGTCCAGAATGTGCGAGTCTAAATCCGTGGCTAACCATAAGTGCACGTTTAAGAGAAATCTGGGGCGATTCGTGGAGATATCTCGATGTTATAAAATATTTAAAAATACACTATATTGCATAAGATTTAAAATTAGTTTAACTATACATGGTTCGCACAGGTGTTTATTGATCGCCAGGGTCGTATAAATGGAAGGAGGTAGCGTGTATAGAATTGCATGAGATACCAAAATATAGTTTGAGTATGAATAGTTATGTTCCTACATTCGTTGTATGGGGTATATAATAATGGCATTTAAAAAGCTACAAACGCCAAAGGTTTGGCCTAACAAAACATTAGTAAAATCAGCATTTCAAAACACCAGACTTTTGAAAGCCGTAAATTATCACAAAAACTATGTAAAGCCTTTTCAAAATTTGGTTCAAGAAATATATAAACAAAATGCTAAAAAATACTTATGGTATCGATTTAACTATCGGACACAAAGGGGTTGATGTGAGGTGAATCTAAACAATAACGCGATTGGCACTCAATTTGCATTCTATCCTATTCATATAAGCTTCCTCGAAGAATCAGTATAAATGTACAATTAAACAGTTTTTTCCGGTGTCTAACTGGCTGCAAAAGTTACACAAATTCCGAAAGTTGTAGGATAACAACTTTACTTGATACCCATTACTTATGTTTAATGATAATAATAATATTGTGTAGTTATTTAGACACATCGTAGAAAAAGTGTTAGCACACTGCAAACGTTTCAAGAATAAATATTCGTATTACATATATGTGAAAAGGGGAAATAATAAAAAAAATTCAATAAAACAAACTAGACATTAAGAAAAATTGCGATGAACCGAGATTCTCACGCAAAAGAAGAAATGAAATCATTATCAATAAGTCACGGATTATTTTACTATAATATTAGAACGAAAGTGACTATATATGGGGTTGTACTTTTAGTACGAAATCTGACCACTCTCGACAGAGGCAACTGTCGCAATCATCAAGCACAGCTGTTGGCGCTATATCAAACCTTCGCAGCAGACTTTTAATCGAAATCTTCGACCCAAACTTTGCGTTTTAAGATACATATATCGGTTACAGAGCGTGGAAAATTTGTCAATTTGTTGCGAACGCGTTGACCGGATGGGCGCGCGTTTGTCACCGCATTCGCCACCGTTGTTCTCTCTGCACCGAGGCGAATAAGTCAGCTCGTGCGAGCAGAATCGGATACTGCACGCGGCCGTAATTAAAAGCGAGATACGTCAACGTCCAAAGCCGCGCACAATTGACTGCGAATTGAGTCGCGAATTCTAGTGCGACAGCAATTAAAGCGTGGCGAAGCACTGAAATTCGATTCCAGCCTCCTACTACAACCGAGCGGAATGTAGCAGAAGTATTTTTCTGACAGATCATCGGAAACAAGCGTTGAACAGGTGAAGGTGAACAGGTCGCAATGATTACTTCTATTGCGTTGCATGAACTATTCAAATATCGAATATCAAAACATTCACATGGGAAAATATGTATTTCTATTACTACTTGGCACAATATGATAATGCACAGAGCACGTACACTTACATACAAATTTATACAAATGAAAAATAAACGAATAGCCTCTTGTTCAGTATAGAAGTAGCCCAATGGGTAAGACGGTCAAGGTCGAGTTCAAATTAACGCCTCGGCCATGGGAAAATTTTAACATTTTAGTTGGCATGTGCTAAAAGTACTAAAAATACAAGAAAACGCGCATGTGCCTTCGCAATTTGTCCAACTAATACGTTATCAGTCGCAATACAAACTATGTATAATTTGGAAGAACGAACAACAAGCATGCCAAACAATTTGTATTGTTTTAACATCGGACACGAAACCATTAGTAAATATATATTTTTTAATTTACGAGGCAGTATAAAGCAGTTTTACTGTAACAAATTCGCTATGTCTATTATTACGTATTATAAAATTAAAAGAAAAACAGCTTCGAACAAAATTATAGCTTAATTTTTAATAGTCTCGTAAATTGAAACTTGTTTACTGAAAAGCTTGGATCTTGCTTCTGTAAGTAATAATCATAAAAATGAAGATATAATTAAAGTGGTAACCGAATTGCGGAATTGTCTTTACGATATATACAACATTAGATTATAATTCGCATTTTAGCACAAGCTATATTTAATATATTTTACACATATTATATAAATAACAACATTAATTTCATCAAACAAGAGATGTTAAACGTCAAAACATATGCTTAATTTAGGACAGTATATATGTAAATATATATTACAAACACAGTTTGCATAAAGGCAGCCCAGGTAGGAGGTCAAGCTTAGCATCGGACCGCTGAATCGAAACTCCCAGCTTAAAAACAAAACCGACTCCTTTGTCAGTGCCCATATAATTTATATTATACATCTCGATAAATTCAAGTATGAAAATAACTCGGGGTCCTTAATAATGTAGTTAATATTATATGTTCGTGTAACATCGATAACGATTCATCGCCTGAATAAAAATATTATCTAAATCGATACAGCGAAAAATAATTTATTGTACGTAACATAAACAATATTTATTTCTAAGATAACGAAGTTTATTCCTATATTTTGTTCAATTTCAGACATATTTTAAAATAATTCTGTTCACTGTCATGTGTCGAAATAGATCATGTTTCCAGTATGTACTTGTTTGATTGCGCTTTACCAATCAAAACAAGTCATATTCATATCGTTTTGATCAATTGCCTTAGCAGTGAATTATCAAGGGAAATCGGCGATGGTGAATTGCGATGCTTGCAAAAACATATAGAGTACTGTGCAAAAGTTTTGTGCCTCTCTGTGAATAAATAAAATCAAAGCTTTTATTATCATTTCACAGTTGTCGAACAATCAACACATCTGTCTTAAACATAATAACAGTAATTCTTTGCCTTTTATATGAGTTAGGGGACTTCTTTCGAAGTTATACGAAAAAATGCATTTTACGATCGGCCAACCTTAAACTTTTAATTGCATTGTTATTAAAAAATAAAAAATCTTCTTTGGAATAATTCATTTGTGTTTGTATCCTCGTGTATTCAACAACGCGTGAAGAGCAAAATATCACTATTTAATTGCTGAAATTATAGAAAATTTAGGTATTTTGACAAAAATATTTTTTTTTCATTTTACAACCAACCAACAATTAAACACTGGAGGGTTAAGTTCGGGGTTGTTTTTCAGCATTTGGAGTTGGCGATTTAATCAGAATCAAAGGAAAATTAGATGCAAAACGGTATTGGCAAATTATTAAAAATCATGCAAAACCATCTGGACTTTGTTTGATAAGCCCTAACATTTATTTTTAGCATGATAAAACATGCCAATATAGTTAAAAAATATTTGGGTAAGAAATCAAATGAAAACCTTATTTTGGCCCCCACAAAGCCTTGATCTATATATATAATTGAGCATTTATGGAATTGCTTAGATAGAACAATAACACTCCAGATGAATAATTTAACGTTCTAAAAGAAGAATGGTCAAATATTATAAAAAACTATTTGAAAGTGTACCTGAAAGAATTAAATGCGTTTTGCGTGCAAAACATACTCGATATTAGTTTTAGTTGTGTTTTATACATTTTTTAAAAGTAATTTGGCATTTACTATGTTGCAAAATATATGTTTAAGCTATAACTAATTTAATAAAAAATAAAGTTAAACTATTTTTTCATATATTCCTCTTAAGAGTATAATTGTGTAAGGCTGCCCAATACTTTTGCACAGTGCTATCGAAATATATTATCACAAATTAGGTTTTTCTAGATGTTTTAAATTTCACGGGTGAATATCGTGATGAACAGTTGATTGAAAACTATTGATTCTAAGCTGCAATAATAGTTTATAATTAATAAAATAGATGACATTGATTTTAGTCTGGCTATTTACTTATTGATTGTGTTTGCATGGTTGCAGCGCTTTGAGTTAACGCCTATCATCTTGCAACAGGAGATTTATCATAAAAATAAAGCTTTAATTTCCTCGATATAATCTAAACAGGGTTTAGCAGATTGTGGCTGCGTTGGGAGATAAAGAGTCTGCCGGACTGAGCCGGTGGGGGTGAACTTCATGTGTTTAATTCGAAAATCAACATCCAATAAAACTGTCGATACGGCAATATATAGGACGCTGCGCTGCGACCTACCCCAACAAATTCGCGCATGAACGCGCGCACCGGGCAGCAGTCAACGTATTCATGAATACACTGGACAGATGCTGTTTTTTTATGTATTCACACACATCAGAGCAAACACTCTTACAGAGGCGGGGTTACGAACTTTACTCTCGCACGTTAGCACAAATATATTTTTATCACACATGTGCTACACTGGTCACAAGTCGACAGTGGCGCTGCCGCACCTGTTGAAGGATCGCTAAGATAAACGCCAAGACCTCGTGAATAGGCTGCTGCTGCTGATTGAAGCCGATCGCATGTCACACGCCGGCTGCTGTTCTCGCTATAGCGGTGTCGGTGATCGAGTCTCGCGGTTTATAACACGAACGGTGGCGAATGGTTCACATGGCAACTTGGCCGGAGACGACGCGCGCGCTCCGACGACCGAAACGGAACTGAACACTGTCTACTATACGGCGAGTAGCATCGACGCTCCTACTGCTCCTCCCCACTCCGCGGGAGTTTTTCCGCGAATCGACTATTTTCGCATTCCGATGCCGCTTTTTTATTGCGCCGTCGATCCGAGAGTGACGTTCGCGATTCGGGAACTGTCAACGGCGATCGCTGACCCTGACTACACCATCGCGCAAACCGTGGGAATGAACGAAATGTGTGCGAAATCGTAATGTATCCCTGAATTAATTTATTTAACAACTGCAATAAGCCTTTTCGCTAAAATAAAGCCTTCTCTATATAAGGCATGTCTACAAGGACGTCATTTGGGAAAGGGCAGGTGGAGGCATTTGCCCCCCCCCCTTGAATTTGGCCAGGATAATACTAAGCCAACACAACTCTCAGGGGAAAATAAGCGAATGAAAAAGTACAGACAGACGTCGTATCTCGCAAGTTGCTCCATAGTTTGTCTGCATTTCGATATTACATTATGTTTTAAAAATACGATTTTTATCGTTACTGATATTTCTACAGACTTCTGATATAAGAGTGTTGGTCAAAGTATATCCAAACTGAATTTTGGTCAATAGGAAAGTGCAAAAACAATTAACACTTCTCAGAAGTCAAAAATTCACGTCAAAAGCAATAAAATCGTGACGGCGCCGCGCAGTGGAAACGCTGGTTAACGAGCGCTCCCATTGATTTTTTTTAAATGGACATAAACCATTAACATACATAGCACAATTTTATATAATTAGTATGTTATAAAAAACATATTACGAGGCTCATTTCATGATACTGTGTGGACCACACAGTATCATGAAATTACTCGCGTAATTACTATAACCAAAAGTGATTATTAAATAACAGTGCGATTACACAAAGGCTCTTGTTACGACCTGAACTAAAGGGTTCCCTCATAAATAATACGCAAGGATTCTCCGGTGCATTGAATGAATATTTCTTTGTTATTAAACAATCACAGGCAGTCACCTGGCAGACACTCGAAGAGACTAGCACCAGAGGGAGATCAACACCACCATACGAGCACCTCAATAGAGAGATCAACTTCCACTACACTGTCGCTGCAACGCCACCTACAATACCTTTGAGGATCTTTCACTGACAACATCCCTGCGCCAGCTTCTCCACCACTGTTCGGAGAAAACATATCGCCATTCATATGTAATAAAATCTAATAAAATTCTCACTAGTTTCCACTTGCGTCTTACTGGCTGCGAAGTCGCACCCCCTGAGGATTAGTAAAATCCCGAAAACACCTTTAAGTGTCCAATGCACATTGGCGATTTTCTTGATGACTTTTATAGGGTCATCCGCGATCAAAGGGTTAAAATCCGTCGGTTACGCAAATATTCTAATAAGAAAAACGACGGCAATAAGCACATAATTACAATCCCAAATACTTGTAATCGATCGTCGCGTCGAAAATATGCAAAAAAGAAACCCTTCATATAAACGAAATGTATATAAGAACATACATATCGCATATCATTCACTACCATTCGGAATTCAATTTCGACAAAAATCTTTATCGAGAATTTCCCCAATTACTCCCGGCTTTGTACACACGACCGAAAAAGCAGCCGCTTCCTTCTTCATATCAACCTAAGCCCAGTTATGACGTCCGAAAGTTATGGTTCAACCCGACCTTCGATGACGACTGGACTTTTTAAATGCAAGCAAGGCTACAAGAACGCGTGCTTATAATAATTACACAAAGTGTACGTGGACTCAAAACCTGATGTACAATAATAATATTGTGAAACTAAATAACGTTGGCTTATATAAAAATAAACAAGATAATCATATTGAGGAGTTGTGACAGATTCCAATGGTTCCCATTAAAGGGTATTGAATCCATATTTGGATTATATTAGACAAAAAGAACATTCTCAGTAAATGAATACATTTCTATTTTCAAATTAAGCCAAGGACTAAAACAAACATGTTTCATCTTTGTTGCAAATATGACCAGACCAGAACCTTCTTTTTTTCTGCGTATTTCGACGATTCCGACCACAACATACAACACAATAATACATCACCAATCCTCAATGATCAAGGTGTTAAAACTAAAAATCGAGGGTATAGATTTTTAGGGGGGCGTAGCCCTAGGGGGTGGTTGACCTCGCAGCCAATGACTCTTCGGTGAATCCTATTAGATTGCTTATTAAGTTATAATTACAATTTTGACTATGGACGATTTCGGCGTGACGTTTCTCGCGATGAAGGTGTGCAGGTGATGATGTCTCATGGCTCTGTGGCTGCGTGCGGCGAGTGTCAGGTGTGATCTTCAGGTCTGTCGGTTAGGGCGCGTGGCTTGGTTCCTCCGGATGGCTGCTGGTAGATCTTGGCTCTCTGGTCGTCTCGTCTCTCAACCGTCTCGTATCTCGGACGTCTCTTAACCGTCTGCCCTCTCCTCGTCGGAGTCCGGGCTTATATCCTTTAGGGGGATGCTAGCTAGCTGGCCAATCGCGATTGTGCATCGATCTCCTAGCCAATCGCTGCAGTGGCTTCTTAGAATTCGAGAAATCGAATGTGTATTTCGAAAGCCAGTTTTTTGCTTAGCTCCAGACTTTCGAATTCTTCGGAAAGGGTTTGCAGTGTGGTGATTGATTGCGTCCGTACCGTTTTGTCACAAAAGGGCTTCTCTTAACGACCCGTGTTGTGTGGTCAAAAGAAATCCCTCTTGTGCCAAGATGTTTGTCTCATCTTATATATAATTGTTCTAAGCCGTCGTCGCTTCCGGACGCGCATAACTTTAAACGAAACATTCTCCGTTCAATTATCTACTCTGTAAATCGTATCGCTTTGTATTAACGGTGTGTAACAATACACGTAAACAAAGGAAATATATTTAATTATAATAATATATAATAATAAAAATTAAAATTGAATTTGTTCCGATTGATTTTCCAGCCGCCGGTAATGCGTTCTGTTGTTTCGACCAATCAAAAATAAGCATTCAAATATTCAAATAGCATCGACCAATGAAAAATAAGCATTCAAATTCAAATAGATAGTACCGTGACAACACTTTTAAATAATTATTATTTAATAATAAAATTTTGCTACGCGACAATAATTTTCATTAATTCGTCATTTGACTGAATAAAAATGAAATATATACATAATGCGTTGAGGATTAGAAGAATACATTGATTAAACTAGATAAACAATCATAAAATAATCTTCGTAATGAAATTTTCAAATTTTGAATTCCCGGCGACGGGCTCCGAGGCCTAAAAGTGAGTTTTTGCTTTTATAAATAATCGGATTGCAAATTAACTAGGTGTGTTATATAACTATGAAAATTAAATATATACATAATGTGTTTAGGATAAGAAGAATACATTGATTAAATTAGATAAACAATCATAAAATAATCTTCGTAATGAAATTTTCAAATTTTGAATTCCCGGCGACGGGCTCCGAGGCCTAAAAGTGAGTTTTTGCTTTTATAAATAATCGGATTGCAAATTAACTAGGTGTGTTATATAACTATGAAAATTAAATATATACATAATGTGTTTAGGATAAGAAGAATACATTGATTAAATTAGATAAACAATCATAAAACAATCTTTGTAATGAAATCTTCAAATTTTGAAATCCCGTCGCCGGGCTCCGAGGCCGAAAAGTGAGTTTTTATAATAATATCACATAAACATTATCATTGCTTTCCGATTTTATACACATATACGTTAGATTTTAAGAATTTTAAATTAACCAGTTATGTTTTAAACATGAACGTGTAATATATCCTTAGTATGTGAGGATTGAAAGTTAATGTCGATCAAATCGGCGCTGTCGGACAGCTTATAAATGTGTAGTTTCTTGGATGTTATCTAATAAACGACATTTTACAATGATTATAAATATGTGATTGCATACCTGGAATAATCGATAGCCAAAATATCTAAGAGTGGGTTATTTTTAATTTCGATGTGGCAAAATATGTACAATTTTTGTTCTGTGCCATCATTCCTCTTTCTGAATAGCCAAATTTAAGATATTCAGTTACATCAAACTTATGTAGTATGTTCTTTATAAAAAGATAATACTTGCTGACAGTGACTTCAACACGAGAAGATTAACTCTTTGTTTATATATACCAATTCTACGTTGTAGCCATATAGGTCATCAAATTGTTCCATCATTGCTTCTGAAAAATAATTAAAAAACAATAAGACTCCTATCAAGAGTAAACATTGAACACATTATTACTACTAATATAATCCATAAATTAAATTTAAACGACAACCAAAGAACACAATTGATGGATGTACTGTAGAGGATTAAACACGTAGATTGGCATCTTTTCATCTTCTACAAAATTGTCACAATATGTCATATATTTTTTATTATTACTAGCATTGTAATATGTTTAATTAACTTCGGTATGTATACCTTTAATTGCCAAATCACCGCTGTTTGTCTTTTAATATTAGATCCTGGAAAGTCAATAGTAATTTTGTTAGAATAACCGTGTTATATTATTCATTTATAACTAAACACTTACTGGCACACCCGCAATTTATAGTTTTGTCTATAATTTCAAATGCTGCATCACTTGAATCATCTTCAATTGTCACTTTGTAACAAAAATCCCGCGATTATAACATATTTCTTGCCAGATCTGACAGAAGAACTGTCAAAGCAAATTTGGGAAGTCCCGCGCTTGAGAACGAACTAAATTGATTTTAACGAGCGAAATTGATTTTAACGAGCGAAATTTATTTTAACGATTTAAATTGTATAAAATTTATTAAAATATGTATAAAAATCATCAAATACAAAAAAAAATGTTTTTTAAAATATTTTTTTAGTTTATAGATTTAAAATATAATATAAATAATGTGGATATGTATTAGCTTCTCTATACAGAAAAAATATGTACCTAAATTTTGGCGAACGTTGGCAATTTAAAGTTTTAGTTTTTAGAGAATTTTTAAAACTTTGCTTTAAGAAGTATTTTAAACAAAAAGGGGCAAAGTTTCAAAATAAGTACTATTCATTACCAACCAACTACTAAGCGCACAGTATTGCAAAAATCCATCTTACTGACGCCTTTGAAACTAAACTACACAAAAATGTATAACACTAATTTAAATATTTTTTAAATTAAAAGTTTCAGAATAAAATTTCAATATTTATTCAAAATATTTTTTTCAACATTAAAAATATTTTTTATTTTATTATGGATTTTAAATATTAATCATTTATTATAGATTTTAAATATCATTAGTTCATTATTAATTTCAAATATAGTGAAAACTTTTTACACTCATTAATTATTAAAATATATAATGCTGCGCAGAAAAACATTTACTTTAAAAAAGATGTAAATCAAAATATTTTTTAATCAAAAAAGACAAAGGTTTCAAAATTATTAATATTTTTAAAACGCACTTTTGGTCTAAAGTAACAGATTAGGTGCTTGATATCTTTAGTTTATTGTTTCTTTCTCATTAGTAAATGTAATTAAAAACTGACTTTTATATTTACACATAAAACATAGAAATATTTTTTTTAAATTATAAAGTAACTTATGATGTCACCAAAAAACTTTTTTATTACGAAAATTTAAATTTATGATATAATTATGTTATGCAGCGTTAAAACTGGCACTCAAACACATAAAATACCCTAAAACACAATCAATGACTTATAATCACTCACATTGCACTAACTATATATGATCGATTGTGTTGTAGCGTTAGTAAGGTGTAACAAAATATTTTTTCATATCAGTAATATTTTTGAGCGGATGTGTAACCGATGCTATTTATTATTATTATTATTTATTAAACTGTAAACCTACTTTTAAATGATACAAAATGTTACGTTTTAATATTATTTTTTATGTTGAAAACATTTTGATATTTTTTGTTTTAATAATATTTAGTAAAGTTACAAACCTATTTTAAAAAATATTACAACGAAATCTCTTTGTAACGAATACCGAAATAACAAAATTCCCAGTATAACGAATCTTTAATTTGTCCCCGTAAAACTTTCATACAAAATGTTTTCATTGTAATGAAGACTAATCTCAGTATAACAAAATATTTTGCTCCGAATTTAAGAATGACGTTATAACTTGACAAAATATTTCTAAGAATTCAGTTCATCATTGACTTGGCGTGTGCCAGATGTGTTCAAAAGCGACATTACAGGTGTTTCGTTGACCCTCAAACTTTTTTTATAAAACATTTTTTTCACAAATTTTATTGTGTTTCATACATTTTCCTTAAACAAGGACAAAAAACGATCTGTCAACCTTATAAGAGATTATTTTGATGCTGTAGTAATATAGTAATTAAAAATAAAATAAAAATATATCATCTTCCTTACATTCAATATAACGAATTTTCAGTACACCAAAATTTATTCATTGGTTTCGTGAGCTTCGCTGTATTGAAATTTAATAGTACAATTTTTAATTTATTATTATCTAGCCAAGTTTTAATCCTATTCATAAATGATATACAATATTTAGATTTATCATTAAATATCTAAGTTTCAATATAACGGTAAAATCTAACGTTGTAAATCTAATAAATAATATAAAATGTTTTCTTCTAGAAATATGTAGTCAAGTTGTAAACCTATTTTCAAATGAATTAAAAATGCTAAGTAGTTTTTTATAGATTGAACTATTTAGTCTATCAATAAAAATCCTAAATAGTAATGTCCAATTTGAACCATTAAATTTTAAAAAATATTTAAAAAAATCAGAACGAAGCAAAAATTATATTTAAAACCCAAAAAGTTGAGGGTCCGGTATTCGCACACTCGCTAGCTATCGGTACCTCACGATAGTGAGGTACCGACAGCTAGTTGTTAATGAATGAACGTTTTTGGTCACGGTCATTAACAATAAGACAGTCGCCCTTCTAAATGTGCCTATATGTGTGGTCGCCACAGATTCTATATTTCTTAATTCAAATAATCGTTTCACACTCACTTTCACATAATAAATAAGACTAACTATTACTATTGCATTAAAGAAGACAACTTTAAATTATAGTTAAATTTAATATATTCGCCACAATGTCAATACATATTTATTGGAGCAAATAATTGTAATACTGGAATTATACGCTCGTTCGTTATGTAATTCTAAAGACTGAAAGTGCTGCATCCAAGTGGGACACTGACACAATCAGCACGTTCAAATATGAAAGCGATGAAATCTGAAGAAAAAAAATTTAACGTTACTTCTTCATTGTGTCGCACACAAACGTCAATGTGTTAACAATGTTTCAGCACAGTTATTTCCGGATCCGTCGCGTCTGTCTGACTTTATGAAGCCAGTACGTGCACAGTAAAGCGGTGCCTTTAGTGAAAACCGCAAAAACTAATTTCGGTCGTACCGCCGAATGATCTACAGGAAAATAATTCATACCCTGATTACATAATGAAACATTACGCATCAATTATCGAGCGTATCTAAATCCGGCAGCGTAGAAATGATAATCCGACTCATTGAATAAAACAGGTGATATCGATCGCGAATACATACCAACAATATTCGCTGTCACCATGCCCATTATCGCAAAATTTAGAGAAGATAACGACCGGATATATTTTTTAAATTACAGTTATAATATTGCGTGGCCACTCAAAATACACCAGTACATGTTCACTCACTACATAGAGGCATGTCATAAAATTGTGATCTATTATCATCAGTTTCGCTCGAATCAATCCAATATTTAATATATGTCTACTTCTTTTTATACTGCTCGGTCAACCACTTCTCTGGCCTACTGCACTGCGATAGCGTCCACGTGATCCGCCCCTATGACATATGCTTGTTTACTCCTCTCGTCGCAATATTCGATCAGCTCACTGCCATTTCAGCTTTGCAACTTTGTTTTTCTCTTATCCATATCCTGCTCTGCTTGTAATATTGACCAGTGAGAGAATTTATGAACTCAACTGAGTAACAAGGAACTTCGTCCTCAGCAATTATATTGGCAATTGATTAAAATGAAGGTTCTGCAACTAGCATGATCTCTTTTATCGATGAATTATTTTAGTATATTTTTATATCGATTTCATCGTTAACCATTCCATTACTCTTTGAGCTACTCAAAGCTTATGGATGGACTGTTTTATGTTTTACGTCAAACATCACACGAAACATGGTCGGCAGTGTTGAATAGCGGATGAGTAAACGCTATTCTTTTTAACTATTTTGGAAGCACCGCACCCTGCCTTGATTCTTGGTTTTATTTCCTTAGTCCAACTGCTTATATAAATAAATAATGAAATACACAACCAACACGTGTGAGCGTGTTTGGTAGCGTTTAGCTCGTCGACCTGCTACAATCTAACGTTCTTGAAGAAGCAAAGAAAAGCGAAAAATAATAACACGATAACGACCGATAACCCAAATAGCTAAGCGACGAGTATGATGCCATTGCACACTGTAACAAAAAATTGCAAATTTTTCATAAAACAGTACACGGAAAACCCAGATTTAGATAATATACCTATCTACACACCATTTAATCAAATTCCAATCAATAAACAATGCATTATTTAATAAGATCGAATGACTCATATCACATTCCAGTTAATTAATGCTCCATTACCGAATTCTTTGAAGTAATTTACTTTTTCTGCGACTTGCAAACTCAAAATTAATAATTTAAAAGTTCGAAATGAGTCACGTTCTCGACAGCCTGACAGGATGAATCAAGGACTCTCCTTCATTTCGCTCTATTTCCGGAGCATGTCATTCAAGTTTCGTATACAAACGAAACGTATACAAAAGCCCTTAATAAGATTTATCACATAGGGAATTACATATATGGTATCATTTATTGTAGATCGTAATACACGTTTGTATTTATGTCCAAAAGCTTGGCTGGTTATGTATACAACGAACGTAAACATAGGAATATTCATACAGTACTACAATATAATAACGAGTTATGAAACTAGTTTTGAGAATAACCAAAAATATTTAAAGCGTCAGAGCAAAATATGTACAACCTCACAAAGTATGCGTAAGCTACACACGGGTAGTTAAATCAAACTCCATTAGGCAATTTACGATAAAATACAGAACATTAATAATACTACATCCACAAAATATCACGAAAATCGATTAGGCGACACGTCAGCTCGGGAAAAGTCAACGAACGACGATTTTCTTCCTCGGGCGATTCACGGATTCGTGACTCACGTCGAGTTTTCCGAAATGCTGAAAATTTTCATTACGTAACCAAACAATTTCACGTCGTTTAGTAATGAATATACGATTTTAACCGCGCACGTATATACGTCACCGTATAATCCGATCGATTTTTTCGAGATTATTTTCAGCGCAGCTTTATTATTCCATGCACAACAGTATCACGTGGCTAATATTAGATATTTACGTTTTCATAACGTCGACAATGTCAAATGCACCGCGTATTGTAGCGGCTTTCAAGGTTTACTGAGAATGCGCAATACTACTGTAAACGTACATATGCATTTTTAATTGTAACGCAAATATGATAGTTTTGCACAAATTCACTGAAAGCGAATCACGGCCAATTTGGAATAATTTGTGTCACAATCTATAAATGTACATACATCTTTTTTATAAGGCAACAAATTAAATGGTCAAAATTTAAATAATCAATTAACAGCCTGGTCATAATTATATTATTCAAGGTCAGATTAAATATCAAATGGTTACAATAAAAATAGCATGCGATCAGAGTAAAATTTTAGGACAATCATATGAATTAAAAAAGATATTATAACATATATAAATATAAATGGGCAATAAATTATTTATTTTAAAAATATCCAACGCTCGCTCGCACCTAACCTGTCATAACAGGTTTAGTGCGAGCGAGCGAGCGTTGGTCAGAACATTGAACACCCAATAAATAACTTTCAATTAATCTGCAACGGTATTCAAAGCGACAAACGAAGCGGGAATAACGACAAAGCGGCAGCAGAGAGCACGCTTGGCTTGTTGTGTTGACATCTCATGGTAATGTTACGAGCCCAAGCAAAACACCTTGATAATGACCATGTACAGCTGTGGCCAATTGAAAGTTTCATAGGCAATATTTCACGAATTCTATTATTAAAATGTATTCTTTCCTTAAAACTTGTTCTATTTTATTTTTTATGATCAAGTGCATCTGTGGTAATAATTTACACGATATTTACTTGTAAAGCCTACTCAGTTGCACGTTAGCCTCGGTTTTGTAAAGAAAAACACAAAATTATGGAGAGATCTAAGCATGATCACATAAAATCTAAAAAATAGCATATCTCGAAGAAAATGTTTCAATTCTAGAGATAGCGCGAAGTGTGGGGTTCTGTGGTTCTGCTATTCGAAAATATATTAAAAATTATCGCGAAACAGGAATTTTAGAGAAGATGCAAGGGGGTGGTCGCAAGCGTATGACGTCTGCTCGAAAGGATATCATAAAACATATCGATTCAAAACTGCTGCTGAAATATAAACAGAATTGCAATCTACTTCAAACTCGAATATTTCAAGACAGACAGTGAATAGACGTTTGGTTGAAGCTAGCAAAAAAACACTACTTACTGAGAAAATGAAAAAGAATCACATTGAATAGGCAAAGCTCATTGCCATTGGACCATCGAAGATTGGAGAAGAGTGGCTTTCTCCGACGAATCCAAATTTAATCTGTTTGGAGCAGATGGTAAGCGACTGTGCGCCGTAGAAAAAGCGAAAGATTTCATCCCTTACGCATTATTTGATTCATCAAGCACTCACCCTATGTGATGATCTGGGGGTGCATGACAGCTTATGAATTTCACACAAAGTACATATTAATATGTGACTAGATTCGATACATATTTGTCTAGGCTCTAGGACAGGACCGACCCAATATCAGTAGGGGTCGATTTACACGTGGATCAATCGAGATCCTGAAATGTATAAATACATTCTGACCTAGATTCGAGAAGAGTGCATAACGATCATAAGCAGCAAAACGATATTTTATTTTAAAGCAATGAGATGTTTAGGGGTTGGTCTGTGGGGACACGTGACACGCGGTTTGACGGACGAAACAAACGCCATCACGTTGCGAGAGCTTACGGCCAACTTTGTCACGAGGGAAATGTCATTGCGCAATTTTAAGCGTTCTAAAACTAGGTTTCGATTTGTAATATTCATGAATCGCTTAAAATCGCAAGCTAAAGATCAGCATGAAAGATTAGTTTGATATTTGTATCGATCGCTCGAGTCGCATAGACGAAAGGAGGTAGCGTGCCTATCTACTAGAACCTAGATACGTTTATATGTATTTAAATAACATACTTTATATAATGTATATGTATATAAAAAATAAACATTATATTATCATATCAAAGTGCTCCTTTTAAACAGTTTAAATCAAGTAGAAAATGTTTCAACCTAAGTGGAACTTGGCTTTACAAACAATATTGCCTCTTCACTAGACTAGTGTTTCGTTATCCTTGGTTGTTATTTTTAGCGAATATAAAACAAATGGCTGGGTCTATATTTAGACTAAATAGAGATGCGGCAAAATTAAAATGCTAAATAATCAGTCGCGCGTGCTGTGGTATAAAACGGTGCATTTGGATGATAGAATTTGCATTCTTCAGTGATTTTTGGTTGATCTTTTAAATACCAAAAGTGATAATGACTCTTTTGCTTTCATAGAGAAACAGAATACATATATTTAGTACTAGTGTTTGTTTCCATGGTGCATCTTTACATGCAAATGCAAAGTTACTGTAATTTTGCTGTACATACATATGTATAATACATAAAAGTTTGATATTTGACAATAGGAAGCTCCATCACGATAACAGTTTTCTGGCACACCTGTGCTTCATCAGGCTCCCTGCTCTCCCGACATGGCTTCATATGAATTTTGGCTTTACCTCAAGCTGAAAAGGGATCAGATTTCAGTCCAGAGAAGACAGCATGCAGAATGCAACGGACGCTTCCGACGGTGGCAAGACCGTTGTGTGTAGCAGCCCAAGGGCTTTGCAACTTTGAAAGATTGTTGTATCTGAATACGAGTATTTTGTATGTATAAAGGTTAGATATTTAATGAACATATAAAGGTCGGCAACCTTTTCCCACTCGCAGTTCAAATCAAAAATTACATTCAAAGGGCAAATTTTTTCAGCAATGGAAAATGTTCTCAAAAGTGTTACTTATGAATATCTAATTTGTAATGAATGCGTGAAGCGAGGCTAAATATGCAAATATTGTAGAAATTTGCCATAATTGTCCTTTAGAAAGACAATCGATCAATGCCGATCAAAACACGAGTGAAATCGTAATTTCGGAACACTCAAGAGTTTGAAGAGGGACTAAGTTTAAAACATTATGTTAATTACCGTAAAAAACTCAAGAACACCATAACTAATATTTGACCATCAATTGCCTCGCGCACCAAATACACTATAAAAAAACTGGTCGTTATCGGATGGTCGCCCTTTAAATGTCCACCCGTAAGATTTACTCTTGTTTCATAAAATTATAGTACAGAAGTGTGATTTAATGAAACGACTATCAGACACATCAAGACTCACTCAACTCGTCTCCGATTCACTCGCTCAGCTCACTCCGAGGAACCAGAGACCAGAGAGACTCCTACATTTTTTTGTATATTAGTCTATTTTTGTACAATAAAAAAACAGTATATTAACACATATAAGTCTAAATGAGTCGCACCACAAGGATATTTTCACAAAAATTGGCGTTGCGACCGGTAACTCGTAATCGACCATTTGGCGACCGCTGCGATGTAACCGCAGTATCCGGCGACAAAGCCGCATTTCATCTTTCAAGCCGCACGTGAAAGAGCACTATCACGAAAAGTCTTAATCAAACGGATGCAACATTCTCCCTGCTTTCAGTTATTTATGTATAAACTACGTGTTGATCAAGCGTTAGCACGGCACGGAAAGTCGAGCCTCTTCCACTTAAAACCCGTTAAACCAAAATATTATGAGTTATATAAGAAAAAATCCTTCTAATAAGACAACCAATTTATAGTTACTGAATAGTTGTGTATGAATATGCGCCCTCGGGTTCTCAGCAAACTTTTGAAACCTGCGGCTGTGAGATTGCAGGGTTCTAAGAATATTTCATTAGGCATTTCTGAGTAATTTCAGCCTGCAGAGATTTTTTTACATCTCTCGCGAGACTACTAGTCTAAAATTAATACAGTTGGTCGAGAGTTGCGACTTTTGCCTGTGGCGCTAATGTCGCAATGTCGCTATCTTCATTGAGAATCGAATTATCGACTGGCGATGGAAATAGATTGTTTGTTTGGTTTTTTAATGAATTACAAAACACGCCGGCCGACTTTTGACGTCATCAAATTACGATCGACAAATGTTTTTTTACGGTCGGAAATCGGAACCGTAACAACACTTCGTCACTAAAGTGGTTGCATCACTCCCTTGCCCTTTGAATATAATATGAATATATTATAACACATCACTACTGCTTGTTTACCCAGTGCAGATGACAGTCGTCAATTACAGATTTTGTACATAATGTGACATTTATGTAAAAAATATGATAGTGCATAACAACCAGAGCTACCTTGGAATTGAATTAATTATATCAGCGTACAGCGTTCGTAATATCATTAAACTAAATTTTCAGCTGAAATTTGGTTTAATGATATTATATTCCCTATTTTTAAAATCAAATTAAAATTCATATGAACACATTTTTAGTCCTATACCTATCTACAAGTAAGAAGCTAATCCACTTATTGTCTACCTATATAATTTAACAGGAATTATAAAAGCCAATTTGAAAACGTTTCAGCGTAAAGCTTCGTTTAACTAGGAAACTACGTATTTTTGTACATCGGCTTAACCCATTACAGCCTAAATAATTTAATAATATTATAGTCTTTATTCAGCTTTAGTTAATATAGAAAGGAATATATCGAATCTGTCGTTTCTTTGAATAATAATTTTTCAAAAACTGAGGCTTATTTAGTTAAATAACTTTTTTATTTAATTAAAATTCTTTAGCGAAATTTTATTATTCATAACATGTGCTATTTATTTAAAAATAATATTGAAATTTGAGTAAAATATTCAAAAAACTTTTTTTGAAAAGTGACTTAATTACAATTGGGGTCCTCAACTTCAAGTTTTTAATTATTCGAATATTGAATAAAAAATGCATGAAGTATAATACATTCGTATTTTTTTCTTGTTTTTTTACCGACATTAATTTATTTAACCAATAAGTGCAAAAAAATCAATTAATTGCTTGTAAAATATTATTTAATTAAAAATAATTATTGGTTAGTAATAATAATTTTATTTGCATACATGATTATTAATATTTTTTAATTTTATAAAATATCAGTGTGGGCGTCAAAACGAAAAGATTACAGATTGAGACTACGTTATAGGGGACTAGGCACCTATACAAAATTTGAGGTTAGGTACTTTCAACTGTATTTTGTGAATTTAACGAAATCAGCCACATTTTTATTACACTGATTTAAACCACATCATCACTGCAAGTACTCTAGGACTACATTGATCTACTGACACCTACATATTTAGGTAATTTTAGATGAATTTCTATCTGGAAAGTAGGGGTGGGATGGACATCATTTTTAATCAAAACAATAAATTTTAATTTACTAATTAAATCGCAAACAAACAATGCATTGACTAGATTTTGCATTATACAAATTTCTCTTAGTAATAATGATTTCGACGAGTCACACGCGGTGCTCTGATAACACTTGACAAACAAATGACCTCAAGATGCCCGCCCGCCAACCGGTGAGATAATCCTCCGCCATTTCAAAAGATTATTTCGTCGAGGAAACTTTGTTTTGACCTTTTTATTATCTGCTTCCCCGCTCCGGCCACCTGTTCTTGGTGATAAGTGATGGGTTTCTCTACAGTTGCGGTGCGATATGATCCTACTCTGGCGGTGATCCAAGTGTATAGAGAGGGCTCTTAAAAACACTCGCATGTTATCTTGTCAATTCCTCCACAAGTATTATATTAGCATAGACATACATTTCATATTAATCGATTGGTGAGAAAAGTGTAGGAAGTTTTGAAACTTGTGTGGTAAACTTTCCTTGACCGGGTCAGGCACGGGCGAATAATTGACCGACTGTAACATGTGTGGATTTAACAAATGCTTCTATTCTTTTACATAAAAAGCGCGTCAGTTTCGTCAAACAAACATATGTTCGGATCGATGGGAAGCGGCTGGAGCAAGGAGAGGCACGAGGGCGTGGTGTGGGCGGCGGGCGAGGATCGGGAGGTTGTTGCGGGAGGGCGATCGATCCCGTCGGACGCAACTGGGTCGACCCCACCGCCCTACGTCATATTACCACTGACTGTTACAACACTGACTAAGTGTGTTAGTTGTTAATGTCAAATTGCACCGGGCGAGAACGGAATCAACGTGCGTCCAATAATTAGATATCGCAAATCCGACCGACACGTGTTGCGCTTTACGCGCCGCCACCCTTTCTCGTCCTCGACTGAATAGATCGAAGAGTAATCCGAAATTCGGGCGCAAATGAATAAGTAAAAGGGTATGCGAAATTGAATTCGAAGAAGGTTTGCGGCAGTACTGGTCAATTACGCATGCAGTCGATACGGCTATACAATGGAACCTCGGATTGCGAGTAACTTTATTCACAAATGTTTCGCAATACGAACAGATTTTGACTTGATAAACGAGCTATATCATTATTGTATTGTATTGATGATTCTATTCACTTAAATGACACTTTTGAACGTAAGAAAAGGCAATAACAACTCGTTTAAACAAAAGTCCTAGTCAACAAGAGTATAATAGTAGATAACACAATTGCGTGACTTAACAGAGATTTCATTAGCACATCCGACAAACGCTCGTAAAGACTAAAAAACTACTCTATTGTGCATAAAGAATGCAAAAGACAATGCGTCTATCCAGCGTAAAAACCACTATTGTGATTTACTCCTTTGCATTAACGATCCTCAGAATATCTTGCAAATTTTACATATTCAAGGTATGAACATATTTAATTGGTCGAACATAAGAGTGATGCAATTGGCAAAACCGATTTCTGCATTTTTTTGTGACTCACGGGAGACGTCTCAAATCATTAGTAAATTGTACAAATCAACTGAATAAAGAAACAAATCTCACTCTCAGAAACCTTAGGAAAAAAAACTTCTAAGCTGGGAATAAACAGATGTATTGGGGGTTACCAAGTGAATCCTTAATTTTGTTTTGAGAAAACTGTGCCCAAATTGGGTTGACGGGGTTGCTCAAGAACGTGGGACTGGAGGATGATACACAAAAGTTGTTGGGAAACATGGCCAGGAGCTGATCACCAAAGAACTGATAAATTTGCATCGCATGCAATAGCACAATGATACAAAGATCTCGTTTGTAGTGGTGGAAACGAAGCCGAGAAACCCTTCACTTCAAATGAAATCAGGTAGATCTATAAAAATGTGGAAAACGATGCAAAATTACGTGGAAAAGCACCACCCGATTAAGGCTGTTAAATGACAATGCAATATCACATTTCCAAAGTGTTAAGGAATAAATACCTAGTTAAAGTTCTATGAAAAGAAAAAGCGGTACTTGTTAAGAATATCGGCGCCACGCTTAGAAACCAATGGTTATGAATCCTTCGCTGCGGTTTGGTCCCAACGGCTACGAAAGCGACTAGCAACGTTTTGTTACATAAATTTGTTTTTTTCATTGCTCTCATAAAAAATTAAATTCTTAATAAAAAGCAAGGTTTCACTGTATGTATTTGCTTTGCTACGTCGCTTCACTGAATTCGCACTATGCTACGTCAAATACCGACTAAGACGACTCTAAAAAGACAGAGAAAGCAGCCGCTTCTCACTTCCCGTGAAACCTGATCCAGCTACGGAGTCCGAAATCCCATAGCTCAACCCAATCTTAGGAAACACAAATAGTATTTGATTTTGAAACTGTTAAGAACAAAAATAATAATAATAAATAAAATAAAAAAACACAACTATATGGACATAGTATGTATGTACATTTATTATAAAAATTGAGGCTAAGAAAATATTACTTTAGTGATATTGTGTCTATAGATGATGTCGAGACAATATTATTAGGATGAATTGATCGAAGACACAAGTTGTTTGAACTGGCTGATGCAGAAGATTATTTCATTTAAAATTGTAAGCCTATTCATAGAATATCAAAGCCAAACATTCTGTTCAAAAGATTGCTTGTAAAGAAAAAGTATGGAGCGTACAAAAAAACTGTACAATATTTAATAAATTTAATTAAAGTATTAATATTATATTTTAGACATTCTATATAAATAAACATAGTATGATACACATTTTTTTTCAAAAAAAAAAATCTGTTTAGTAAGGGTAAGATTAGAATCTGTTTTTGATACAAAAAGTGTTATATTGAAATTTTTATAGCATTTCACGCTACACTATACTTTGTCGAACACACTCCTCTTCCAAACCAAACGAAGCCGGAGATCCCACGATCGTCACGGGGAAGTCTAGTTAAAAATAACCTCAGAAACGCCGTATGATGATTGGGGCCCCGCCGTAAAAATCGGCTCGTCTGCCGCCCGTAGCGGGGGCGGATTGCGCAATGTCCTATGTTAGCTCATCCCGAAAATTCGACCATCAAGATGAACGTTGGTAACCCCAATAATGGCGTCGACGTTGGATAATACGCGCCCCAGTAAACCACTATCGATTTGTCCCACATGCCGCTGGTAACCGCACACCATGGTACACAAAGCACATTGCGAGCACCTGAGCAAAAGAACGCGATGTAAGCAAATTATTGCGATAGACCAATTTCACTTTCCCTCAGCTGAAGCGAAACGATTCAATAAAATCTGAAATATTGTCCGAACCAGTTACAAATTACTGCGTGATACACACGTCACTCTTTGAAATCTATCACTATTAATATCACATGTCATACGTCGCTGCTCGCGTACGTTAACCATAATCATTTACGTGATTGAAGATGACGCGCTTGTTGATACTCTATGTTTAACTTTGATACGTGCGTACATCGTCAGTTATGAATTAATATTTGTATGAGCTAAAATAAGTCTGGCAATAATTGAGCACCCGCGCAAATTTCAACTAGAAGCAGATCGTTAATAACACGCCCGATATCGAGATCAAAAGACTTGAAAATATCCAGGAAGATCTTTAGAAAATGTGTAAGGTCAGTCTCCCTTCAACCCCCAACGACCGTCTGGCGTCCACCTACTACCGCCCACTAATAATAGCGCCGTTTTTGCGGGCCGACAATACGGCGGGGGTCCAAAAATAGCGAGAAAGACACCCACGGTTATCAAAGGTCACCACAACGTATCTACTACTATCAGCCGTATGCGAGTGGCACGAGACATACGAGGAAATAAAATAAGGATGAATAACAAACACGTAATCCTTCTATCGATTCATCACGTGTTCGTTGATTTTTTTGTATTTATAAAAAATGCTGTACCATTTGGTTTAAATTACTTTTCCGTTCGCGTGCTTATGCACGTTAGAAGTCATAATTTATAAACTACCACAATAAAACAAGGTAGGCGTAATAGCTACCCTTTCGAGATAACGCTGCCACTAGAAGAATCTGAAAGGTCAAGACGGCATTTAGGGCAATTTGAAACGAGAGATTGCACGTGATTTTTTGAAAAAAAAGAACTGACTATAAATTATTGTTTATGTATATAAAAGTTGGCGTGAATTTAAGACACAAAAGATAACGTGACACGTGATTATAATACAAAAGTTAAACACGAAGAACAAAGAGAGACTCAAAGTCACGTTGAATGGAATATATCTTGTTTCAAAGAACAGTGGCACTCAACGACACGTTACCGCACCTTCTAAGTTAAATTAAGAAAATTAATAAAAGTATCTTAGAAAAATAAATGTCTATACGTTGTCTATAAGTAAAATAATAATAATAAATACTATCATTAGTCTGATTTAAAATACAATATTGGGTTACACTAACATAGTCTCACGGTAGAAGATAAACTAAAATCCATTTAAGAAATAAAAACAAAATGAGATGCGGATCTTTTATTGCAAATAAGATTTCTATGTATTTTTTTTATTATCTTAATATTATTTATTAACAAATATTTAGATATATTGAAAAAATATTTAAAAAATAATAATCAATACAAGAAGCTACTGTATCACTTTGTAAGCGGGAGACGAGATTCGGTGTTTTGCATTGCTTATTTGTTAAGAGCGGGAGAACAGGACGATTTTTTTTATTGCAATGTTGGAATTTTGTTCATTAACGCACATCTGTTATTGTAAATATTTACTATGTAGAACAGATTCTACTTTACCACTTCAACAACAGATTTTTTAAATAAAGCAAATAACACATCTGGTTATTATGTTAATTTTTTTTTATTATGATGATGTTTTAAATTTATCTTTTGATAATAAAGCCACAAGAAGCAGTCAGTTTTCGAATAATTTTACAACAGAAAGTGAATAAATTTATAAAAGTCAATAATTCTTAATGATTAAGTCCCCGAGGTTTTATAGTTAATCGTACAATGATAATTACATTTATCATATAGATTTATTTTGCACATAAATTTCCAACGTACAAAAACATATTTCAATCAATTTAAATTTGACGTTTTCTGGCAATTCATCAATTTTATACGTTACATAAGAACTTGACAGACTTATGATACAAATTATTTTTTCTGGACAGCTGTTTTAATGCAACTAGCAACACTAGCAGCTTCTATTTTAAAATCAATGTTGACAGTACTGTTGATCAGACAGCTGTCAATGATCACGCGTGTTTAAAGTGTCAAATGTTAGATTGCAGCAACACATTTAGGAAATTGATTGCTTAATCACATCTCGACGCGTTAAAATTGTGCAATTGTTCTACAGAAATAACAATTCTGTTTGAACTGTTTATCGAAATTTATGGGAAGATTATATAGTAAATTTCATCGTCCTACTGAGCGAACAATTCGCAACAAAAAATATTGCTGCTGTAAGTGAAATTGTAGCTAAAGACCAGAATTCGTAGCTTTTGAGCTTTTCTTATGGCTCCCTTTGACCCATTTTGCATCTGGACTTGCACCTACACAATTATAAAATTCAGATAAAAGAACGGACAGAGATCATGGACAGCGAAGAATTTATGCAGATTGGGTGTTGAATAATGATTTTTCAAAAAAAATCTTCCTTTCTGATGAGGCACATTTTCACCTCTCTGGGTATATTAATAAACAAATTTACCGCATATAGTGCGATGAAAATCCTCATGTTCGGTGCATATTGTGGTCAGGCGGCGTCATTGGGCCTTACTTTTTTAACGGTGAAGGTCAGGCTGTAATAGTTAATGGTAAGCGCTATAGGCACATGATAACCATTATTTACGTGGAAGACATGCAACAAATCACAACGAATAGTGTGAAACGTTGATGTTTTACATGAAAAGTTCCCAGGTTGTAATATTTCACGTTTTAGTGTAGTCAACTGACTGCCAAGATCATGCGACTTAACGCCGTTGATTTTTTTGAGGGGTTACGCCAAGTGTCGTGTCTACGCCAATAAACCCGAAACGTTAAAGCACCTAAAAACCAATATCCGCTAAGTTATGTACGAAAGGATCCGCTGCCGTATAAGCTCCAGTGGTGGCCGTTTAATTGATATAATTTTTCATAAATAATAAAATACGTCAAATGTTCCATTATTAAAAAATCCAAAATCCGAAACGGAAGTTAGCACCACTACTTTTAACTACTTCCCGTAAGTGGTGTATTATATTATAATATGATATATGAGATCACGCGTTGCGTGTTGATTTCTTTGAATTCTGTTGTATTATTTTATGAGTCTTTAGACCTTCAATGTTTAAGGAGTATTATTATAACATACGACACCTTGTTGAGTCTGTCTCATATCTTTCCAAGAAACAGCAAGTAAAAATATGAAACCTATTTTTTTTATCAAGTTAGCAGTTATTATAATTACCAAAGAATCAGTCCTACGTGACTCTGAGCTCTGCCCTAAAATCAATTCCCTGCTTCTGAGAATTCTGGATGACGAAAGGTCGTATTTTTTATCGAAGCACTGTTGCGGTTTTTCTCAAAATTTTCAAGAACGACCGCGGCGGGTCTTGGTCAACGACCTCGTGCAGCGCCTGCGCTCGGGAGGTCCCCTCATCCCATGGACCTCTCCCGCCAGGAGGTTCTTGCAGACGGTCTGGGTCGGAGGTGTGCACGAGTTGCTCGGGCATATCGAGCGGCACGGAGCAGTCAGCTGATCGGCTCGGCCCACCGCCCGAAACAGGAATTCGCGAATCGGAACGCAGGTCGTCGGCCGAGGCGTAATGCATCCCATCGTTCATGTTAATCTTCGGCGCGTTGGGCTCGGTTCGGGTTGCGAGAGATGATACGTCCGAGAGTGGGGTAGGTCGCGACATTGGCGTCTCAACTTTCGACTGATAATGAGACGAGCGAGACGTCGACCTTGCGATCGAATCTCAGCAGACGGGTCCGCGACCTTATGGCGAACCTACCTTTAAAAAGCGGCAGGATAAACAATACGATCGTTAATAATGAGAAATTCGAGCTGCGCGCAGAGACAAGGGTAGGGTCTGTGTCTCAAGGCGAGAGCGTCTCGTGAATTGGGCATTATTTATTAAATCTTCTCAAAAAAAAAAAACATTGATTCCAAGAGAATAAAGTATTTATAAATAATGAACACTGAAAAACGCGAAGGTGACTGTAACCCGCCGAAAGGGCTAGGTTTTTTTTTACCAAGGACATTCGGAAAATAAAGATAAATAAGAACAGATGTGCGGGGAGCAACGATTGAGAACAACTGTTTTAAAATATTTTATCGGTGATAATCTTGAAACGAGCAAAAGAATATATTCTCCCATGTCTTCCTTCCTGGACAAAATTGAATAATACCGAGAATAAATATGAACCGATATTCTCACGTCAAAAAGTGAAATGAAATCCCATATTTAATATGTAAAATGTGAAAAAAATATAAAATTCAGAATGTAAACCTTACACCTGCTTGAGAAGAAAAATAGGATTTTCATAGATAGCAAATAACACTATGTTAAGTTAGATCCAGACTTATATGACTATCTATAATTCCTCTTACACCACCGTCGTACTGAGAACGTGTCGATACGTCCTGGTGTAACTAGGGTTCCCAATTATTCGAATATTGAATAAAAAATTGACGAACTATTCAAATATATTCGTAATTTTTTTCTTGGTTTTTGCCGATATTAATATATAAAAAATCAATTAATTCCTGGCAAATATTATTTAATTTAAACATAATTATTTTAATTAATCATTAATTACTTGAATAATCATTCAACTTCAATTGTATAAAATATGCATAACACAATGCATTGCGCATTACTGATCAGTGAGGCGTTAAAAGGAAAATGCTTAATTTATTATAGCATAATTTTTGATCAGGGACGTAATTTTAGCTTTTTTAAAATCACCAGAGTAAAGATCAGCTACGATTGAATTAATTCAGAAAAAAATATGTACATACAGCCTTGGCCATAATAATGGGCCACCCCTTAAAATGGTGTGTAGCTCTTTATAAGGGCATAGTCTGACTGAAATATTTTAGCAGGTAGTTGTAACCGTACTTCTGAGGGCTATACAAAGGAATTTGTCATTTTTAATTGCTGACTTGTTTTAAAAAAATATTGCAGATCTAATTGTTCAGTCTCGATAAGTGATTTTGGCATTTATATGTCGTTATATTTTTTTTATTTGATAATTTATTTCACAAAACATGAACTTTACAAAAATTTGCGACGCACATCTGTTTTTTAGATAAGGGTGGGCCTCTCCAACATTCCGTTTCGTTTAACGAACAAATTCTATGAATTTCGGTCATATTAGACACACCCATAATCATTTTCATTTTCGCCCATAAGCATTTCAAAAAAATAAAGGCGCATAAAGGATCATGTATTTTGGAGCGGCACTAGTCACTCGGGTATATTGAGAGAGAAAACGAATACATGCGTTGCTCAAATATACATTTTTTTCAAATAGTGTAAACGAATACTTTACGAACGATCGACGCGGATAACACGGCATTAGCTCATGACAAGAGGTCACGAAATCATAGACCTACCTCTACGACTCATTGGATTTAGATGCTACTTTAACGCCCACCTGAACTAAGCCATTGCGAGAAGGAACAATCAGCTAAAGCCGATTCCGCGACTGGTCATAAATTCAAGCATCAAAAAATACATACAAAATCAGTAATATTTATAACATCTTCCAATATGCAAGACCTATTTTTTTTAATATTTCAATTGATCTGTAAGATTAAGAAAATCAAATAAATAATCAAAGGCACGTTCGAAATTTAAAAACATGTTGGATTCAAACCCGGGCATTTCTGGTATTAATTACCGACCTATATCTATCGTGCTGGATATTTGTCATACAAAAGAACGAGAAAGAATAAGCTATTTTGCTACTTTAAAGAGCCTTGATAATCGTATATCCGAATAAAAGAGCAGACGTGAGACTTGGAATTAAGAAAGTCGTTGGCAAACTCAGCAAATGCATTAAATGGGTGCTATATATTAAATAGCAACCCCAATATAAAATGCTTTAGAAATATTTTCTGAGCATTATATATTTACTTTCCAATTATCCCTCGTATACGATTCTCAAACTTTTCGGCATGCGACCTACTTTTTACAACGACTAACTTTTCCGACCTACATATTTTTATTGCCTCAATATTAGTACGCATAGCGAGAAATTTATCGATTTCTATAAATATATGCGTGGTAAGAAATTTCAGTATTGTACCATTTTAATTGAAAATGCTACGAGAACTAGCTAGAGGAAATGTTATGATGTATATTTAAGACGTGCAGCGAAAAACTTCTAATTTTCCTCACGAAATACATTTTTAATGGAAAAACTACGATACAAGCAAAGCAACTCACGACTTTGGATTCTGTATGCAACCCACGAACGTGAACCGCTGTTACAGATTATATAAAATTAACCGAGGTTCTTAAGGCTTATATAGCACATTTTTAAACCCGTAATCTTAGTAGTTAGAATGCTAGGGATAAAGGGTAAAAGATGCAAATTTAATCGCGAGAGAGCTAATTAAAATAATGAAACCATCTGGGAAAGCAAAGGGCAAACGTTTATATAAGGATATTATAAAGCCTAAATTTTATTTACAGACACAGAAAATGTTGATTATTTTTATATGTATATAAAGCTCTCAAGTCCACTAAAAAGAACGGGCAGGTTATGGAAGTTTGACGCAAAGTGAAATAACGTGTTCCTGAAACATTTTCATAGACGTTCGCGTTGTTTGAATAGTAAGCTCATTTCCACAATGAACAATGGAAAACTTACGAACAAGGTTGTAAGACTATCTAAAAATTGTTTCTTACACTCGCTCGAACTCCAGACGGTCTTATAACTTCTTGTCTCGCCGACAGACTATTTAGGTATGTACGAGGATGGCAAGTAAGTTCGGCTCGGCACAAACACGCCGACAACTTTCTCTCGGCTCCTTGCGAAGACAAAGCGCCTATGTCTGGGCCGAATTGCGACTAAATGATACACAATAAATATTTTAGGTAAATTTAAACAAGGACGTCTATTTATACATGCTGCATGACACAAATTACAATAAAATGATGGCGTGCATGCAGCACGATTAACGATCTTGAGACGTCCGGTGCCATGCACGATTCGGCTCTATATTTAGAAATTTCATACTGGCGAAATTTGACGATATAAAAATCGTTCCCAGATAACTACAGCGCGTAATGAAAGGAACGTTCGTTCGTTAAATCAACAGTAAAACAAGCACTGGAAGCGCCATTGTGCAAATATAGAAACACTATATTCAATTTGCAAAATAAAAAAATGTCAACGACCGCTTAGTTATGTGTTTCCTGCCTTTATTGAAAAGCAAAACCTTCCATGTATAGTACGTAAATGTACCATAAACATATAACTTTAATATTTAATGTTTGCGCTAATGGCGAAACAATCAATATTATAAAATTATAATATAACAAGTAACCATTATCGCAGAGCAATGTAATGAACTCATAGGCTAAAAGAAGTGATAAATGGGAGAGATAAACAATGATTTTTCATACAAATTTACGCGTTAACGCTAAATGCGTTTTGGTCCAGAAAATATGCGTTAAAAGCGTAATAAACAAAATTGATATTGGTATTAAGTAACGATCAGAGATCAAGGATTAGCATCCCCAAACGAACAACGGCCGTTCGATACCATTACAAGTAGTAGTGCAGTGCTGCCAAATCTCCATCTGTTCAAACTCCAACGTTCACGCAACGATTTTTATATAAAAAATATTAAAAACTTGATTTATTTTTAAATTTCTAGTTATAATTTTTTCAACATTTTTACCCTGCATAGTACCCAAAGTCAAATATTGTGGCGGAAGCGTTACGAACTGGGGTTGCATGGCATTAGCAGGGGTAGCAAACCTGTACATTTGCGAGGGTAGTATGAATAGTAACACTTATATTTCAATGTTGGAATCCACTTTAATGGATTCATACAGGAAAATGTTTCCAAGCACAAACCACGCTACCATCCGAGTCCAGCAAGACCGTGCCATATTTGCAAAAAAAGAAGGGTTGGTTTGTAAAATGACCTGCGCAGTCACCACACCTAAATCCTGTAGAGCAATTATGGTCAAAATTAAAGTTTGATTACTATATGTAAATGCATTTACATATAATAATCAAGCTTTCGAGTTTGAAGACCGACAGTTAGACATTTACAGTGAAAAGTTGGTAACAATTTATTCAGTTATGGTGCATGTACTAAAGGAAAATATTGTATATTATTTGTTCCGAGCACTAGTGGAGAAGCATGCAAAGGAATGATGTCCTCGGGATGATCCGCTAAAATATCACAAGTGTCGTTAGGCATTTGTCTGCGCATGTGGATGGAGACCTCCCACAAAATTAATTGTACGTGTTTCAATATTGGCAATTTATAACTGAATAACTTTGCCTTCTATAAAAAATGAACACGCTGACAACTGTGTAGATCAGGACACTAGTGTTTTATTAAACACAAGCTACTTTATCCACGCGAAACAAATAATGTAGAGCGCTACTCAAAAAATCCGCTAAAAATGCTATATTACTCCACGACAACGCTCGGTCTTATACCTATGTAGCAGTATATTCAACTCATTTATACTATTATGTAAATATTCGTTTGAAATACATTTCTTGTTAGCCAGTTCAAAAATAAGGATCGTCGAATTATATAATTGTAAATAACGACGCCATTAGGACCTTACTTAATTCGCAATTTGGACAAAAATCCCTCGTTGCGCAATAAAAATACCAAAAGGTCAAACTTTGAATACGCCCTTCGCGACTTTAATAAAATAGATTGCTCTGCGGCGAAATAAAAACCGTATGAATTATTTATCGCCGAGCTTGAGAGAGGACGAAGGGTTTGCAGATAATACCCATCTCCGACGAGGAACCCTTTAAAATTCCCGTTGTCAACCGGAGCGAGACATAATCGAGAATGTGCCGTAATTTAAACTCGATAAATCGCATGTCTCGGGAATAAAATATGACGAAAGAAACTCAAGAGATGGCGATGTTTTAACCAAAACAAAAAACACAGGTATACAACCAGAAGGGTTCTTTGAACTGGCGCGCCGACGACTGGGACTTGGGTTGAAAAAAACCTCTTCTCACGCACACACGCCTATCTCGAATGCGAGGAAGCGTAAAATCGGCTCTACCTGAGAAATTTGCGAAAATGAGCAACAAGTGCTGTTAGGCCCGTTTGCTAAAAAAAAAGCGCGATCGAACGATCTAAAAACTGGTTGCGGTGGTGAATGAGACGCGAATAAAAAAAGGACGAAAGAGAGTGCATTGAATCTGAGGTGTTTGCCCCCATAGGGCAGCAAACTCGTCGGCCCTTCCCCCAGATCCTTGAGCAAACACAAAGGATGCATGCGGTTCATGCGAGGATTCGATGACCTATGCAGTTAATGGCCCGGCTGTTTAACTTTTCCTCTTGAGCCGAATTGACAGGGTTCGCTTATCGAAAGCAGTAAACCGTTAGGATTCGGAGGACCAAAGTTGAACACCCTCCGAGGTTTCTGCACTCCGTCGGGAGTGTGTCAGTGGTTCCACAACCGGCGGCGCGTAACGGCGCTCCCTTACAATTGGACGATCGCGAAAACTTTAGAAACTTTAGTTATCGGGCGTGTCCAACTCTAAGCCATCTTAATTCTAAACTAATAATTAAATCTCAACAGTTAGGCGAAGCATGTTGTGCTTTGTCAATGTCAAGATTTTCCTCAACGAATTACATAAGCATTTTCTCTGGACAAATAGACAAAATAATCTGGCGGTATAAGAACAATGGCCGTAACAACTTGAATTGTTATTATTTTGCAAGATATGCTGATTACATTTTTTCTAAAATATCACATGAGTCATACAAGAAAACTCTGGCAAAATATTTATTTAGGTGCATTTTATGATTACTTAAAATGGAGTAAAGTAATATTAGTAAGACATCTTAAACCAAAAGTTTGGTTGGCTAATTTACAGTGAAGGCATTCGCTATGATAGCAAATGAAAACGCCAGGAGTGAAAGGAGATGCCAAAGCAAGAATATGTTCAGACATTTTCAATTTTACCTGTATTTTTAAAAGCTATTGTGGGGGGTTCTTCTTCTTGAAACTCGCTCAATAATTATGGTAAACACCGTATAAGGATGAAATTGACAAAATATTGTAAAAAAAGGGACCATACAAAAGCCCTCGTTACGTCCAGAAAAAAAGTTTCACATAAATAACACGTAATTACTCTCCGATGCATTAAAATAATATTTCTTTTTTACGAAATGGGGACGGAAACAATATATCGCTGGACGGCAAAAAGCACAGTAAAGCCACAATATTTCCGATCTCCAACGAGGAGAGACGCCCTGAGACGGTAGACCATACGGTTATAGATGGTCAGGGCCAGAGAGAGGCTCCCGGAGATGAGCACCGCAGCAGAGAGAAACGATCCTGCACTACACTGACCTCTGAGGACCATCCACTAGACATCATCCCTCCGCCAGCTTCTCTACCACCGCTCGGAAAATAACGATACTCGCCCACCATAGTTTATCGCAATATATGTAATATTATATATTGTGTTATTAAATATATCATATATTTACATTTTTTTAAATGTAATTAATTCAAAATTGTTGTGTATTCTCTAGTCACTTATGTACAGTGGTAGGTTAGGAAATTTGAATTAACTAATTTAAACGCTAGTAATCCATTTTAATTGGGAAAAGTTCATACTCTTTTTGCTCGTATGTCGAGGCAATTTTTTTTAAATTTGCTCGTATCTCAAATTACTCGTAAGCCGAGATTCTACTGTATATCATGAATTAAAAAAAAACATTTCATTAGAAATAGTTCTACGAAAAGTGTGCCTGACATAACTGAAGCTAAAGAATCAAGAACATGCTACATGATATTTCTAATATATAGGTTTTCAAGCACATTTGAAAAACTAACTAAGTTAAGTGCAGAAATCGGCATTTTTTCATATTTTATTCATGTAGTTCTCATTTATTCCCGAGTTTTAAACTTGTTTGATTGTTTTCGAATATTTTTTTAACAAACTGCTATTTAAATTAAGGAAAAAACTTATCTTTACATATTTTACTAAAGAGGCAGATTTGCTTTGCCATTCAAAAAAATGATTCACCAAAAACTCAATAAATATATTTTGATTCCAATGATACTACAAAAATATATCTGTAACGATCATCACTTTTCACGTAAATGTCTTCGATTAATAATCCTACTCGTTTTTGCAACAATATTATTGAATCAGTATTCCTATGCTGAAGCAGACGCAGATTATGTCAGCGCGCAAGCTTTTCGATTTATTATTCGACCATCTTTAAATTCACGTGAAACTTTTTTGATCTGTAATATATAAATATATTTTTCTTATTTTTCTCACTTATAATGGATAACACATGTCCAGATATGTAAATAATAAGATTACATATTATATACTGTACAATTAATCACAACGGTTATTTATTAAATTTTCACGCGTTCGCTCCATCGCAACTTCGCGTATAAATTGATCGTTATCGATAAAATTGATTTGCTGAATTTTTCTCATTTAATTTGATGTCTTTAACCGAGTATTTCACAGATCCGCGTACTATTTATATTCAGGCGTTAATAGATTATTTGAGAACATAATATCATACATAAAGGAAAAAACTCTAATTACGAAAGATGAACAGTATTGTGTAACAGGTAGTAAGCTTGTCTCAGCACACTGCTACTTCAACTGATATATTTTTTAGGCTATAGAAAATATTTATTGTTAGGCTATAGAAAATATTGATGAGGTTTTAACAATAACCATTAAAAAATTAGAAATCGGCATTTCAGAATACATAGAAATGCACAATAGGTAAGTGATTCTTTCTTCATAAGCTTCGAGACACTTCGAGAAAGTGCAGCTAAACACTAACGCGATTGGCTCTCAATTTGTTTAATTTCCAATTCGTCTAACCTTCCACGAATAAGCATTATAAAATAAAGTGACCCTTGGTCACATCACCAATCAGTCCTGAACTCTCTCACAAATCTAAGATTCGTAAATTCGATCTCTCATTCTACACTAGTATTTTTCTGTCCCCATTTTGGTAGATTATATATTTTGTACAATTAAATGTCATTAAACTCTTTCGGCATTCAACTGGCCGCATAAGTCACCTTTCTTGGCCACTTATCCTAAAGGTATCTCCATAATAAATAAAACATAAGTTTTTGTTAACTACTATAGCTTTATTCAGAATGCCAGCAAACTTTTCTAAAAAAAATTACAGCCAGCTTTAAAAAACTATTCAAGATGTTTGTTTTAATTATTATACTCAAATGTACGATAATTATAAAGTGCGCCATATTATTATCGAACGTTCGTTTCAATATTGATAAAAATTAATTAATTATTAGTAGAAAAAAATCGGCACGTGTATTATTCACTGAACATACAACATTTATTATTCAGATATACGTGTAAATTAATGCAAAAACTTGTATTTCAAGCATTTTTATGGCGTATAATAAAATATACAAATTATTTTTTATAGTATTATACTAGAAGAAGGTCAAGAGCGTGTAAGAAAATATTTTTTTAGATTTTGTGATGACCATAGACAACATTCCATTTTGTAGTTCTATTAAAGAAATTTTAGTTTGATTCTCTTCGATTTTAAAAAAATGAGTGCAAATTTGGACAGAAGGCCGAAGAACGAGAGAAAGAGGGGGAGCGTGTAGTGTGAGAATATTGTCCAGAGTCTAGACGAGCCAAGTTAGCGACTAGACTAGACGACGAAGGTCGAAGACACTAACTAGTGGATGCACTGCAATAAATAATAATAAAAAATGTACTCGACACTTCATCTCATGATTAAAATACGTCATACAAATTAACAACTACGATTGACTCATCTTCTCAATTGCACAATCTTGCGCCGTTATTACAATACACATTTTTTTATGTACTCCATATGTAATTATAAAATTGGTTTTTAGATCATGTTCTATTTTGCATGAGTGACGTATTTTGCGGGCGGCGCCAATAGACTAGGCGAGGCGCTCAAGCGGCGCATAGACAATGCAAATGTCAAATCGCGAACGATTTTTTCAGTTCTCATGGCTGGCAAATTAGACGTTAAGACCACATAAAATACAAATATATCAAAAATATATAACAAACTAGGCGAGGCGCCCGAACAATGCAAATGTCAAATGGCATGATTTTTTCAGCGATCATGGCCATCAAATTTGACATTACGACTATTGTACAATACGAATATATTATTATATTATAAAATAAAATGAACGGATTATACGTCCGGGAACGAGAGGAGTGGGGGGATGCAACGGGGCGACAAGTTCGGTCGAATCGATCGCGAGCGGAACGATTCGGCGGAGGGGCGTAGCCCCCAGCGGGGGCGCAGTCTTAGGCGACGGGAACTTACCACCTCAGCCATACACATTAGGATCGGCGGGCAGCAGCGGCGGCAGCGGCAGCGGCTGACGAACTGTGACACTAAATTCGGACGCACACGGACCGACACGACCCACTCGGGCAAACCTGCCACTACACGACAGCCGTGCACGGCCGCCAACTTGCCGCTACACAATCATGGCAACACTGCAATTCATCTGTCAAATCAAATATATTTTTATTTTTAAAAAATAATTGCTAATATCGCACTAATTCATAAAAAATAAAATATAAATGTATTTTACATTTATTTTTATAATTTAGTTACCATAGAGAAATAATATAAAAAAAATCGTTGATCTCAAACGCGAGTTCCAACCAGTGGATTGTGATACCCGAAAAGTCGGTTGAACGTATTTGTTGCATATAATTAATATTCGTTTTCGATTAAGTTCATTTTTTCTTGGTATTCGCATGCCAATTATCAGCCGAAATTGACGCGTAGTTTGTGTTTGACAGCCAATGATGACGCTTTTTGTCACGCTCGCGGATTTCTTTATTTTAATAATAATGGATTTATTTGGAATATGGCCAACGGGCGAGGCAAATCAAACAGCGCCTCGTGCGCCAGAATCATCATCCGATAGTTATTGTGACTTGTTAAGAAGTTGCATTACATAGTTGAAAATGGAAAAACTCGCAGTAAGCTAGTGTATATATTTTAAATGGCATTTGTCGATAATATGCTAAATAAAAGGGTTAATATCGAGTACATGTGTTTTTTTAAAAAGAGATGAGCGACTTAGCATGCTAACTACCGATGAAAATGCAAGAAATTAAATGGAGTATACTTAGCAATCGTCGTATCATTATTAGAGGGATTGTTAAAAAAATCTTACGGGTTTTGGATTATGATATATTGATTTGAAACAGGTTTTGCAACAAAAATAAAATAAAAAATAATGAAGACACTCCCCAGTTTATGCAGTTGGTAATATATACTGGAGTTTTCAGTCAGATCTTTAAATAAGTGTTTTTTAATTTATTTTTTACTTTTCTACTAATTTTAGACGTAATATTTAAGACCGTCAAATTGCAGTTATTTAGATTTCAAATTGTAAAAGCTACCACCCTAACGCATCAACGTCTTCACGTCCCTTTATTGTCAAGGTGATAAATATAACACACATGGCAAACTACAAAATAATATGTATGTAGGTATCAGATTATCCCATTAGTCTTTTTTTCTTATATTTGAAAAAATGTTCAACTTTTTATAAATTGACGATAATTTTACTATTCGTTCGGTGTTTGTTTACAATAGTTGTATCAATGATGATATTTAGTAACGGGACATTTTTAACCCTAATTTTACAATGGCAGCGGAGATAAAATAATCTCAGTTAAGCTAGATTATGCTTTATGTGTTTCAATTCGGTTTTTAATGCGACAAACGGAGTTATAAACATATCTAATGTAATGGGCAGGGATGTCATTAAATTTAGAAAGGTTCTAAATATTTCGTTCCGGAAATTTTGTCATTGAATATCTACGTAAGGACGGGTAGTCCTTAAAGTTGTTAGTGAGGATATTTGAGCTGCTGTCAACGCAGGTCCGAAATTAACGAACAGAAGCTAGAACAAATGCTCAACGTGTTGCCTACATTAATTCAGACATTTAAAAAATTAGGAAATGTGTTAATTTGCAAAATATGTTTACCTCATAAATTGTCTGAGTAAAACCTCGCGCAGTGAATCTCAATATGTCAATAATTATTGATTCTAGAACAAAAATATATATATTTGAGTCGAATTGTTATTGAATATGAGAAGTGGATTTTTTACTTTAACACGCTATGTAAAAGCTTGGACTCCAATTAACCCACAATTTGAACCCCGGGAACAGGATTGGATTACATCCCTATGATCTACCTCATAAGTCAATACACTGATGACCACGTTTAAAAAGGTCTTATTCTCAAAACTTGCGTTAATTGACTATGACCAAAATGATCATCCATCAACAAGGAAACAAGAAAATACTGTAAAGAATGGACCACACATAAATAACACGAGTTTTGTTCTTACTGTAAATATTCTCCGTCATTGAGAGAATATTTCTTTATTGCGAAACGGTCATGGATATAATAAATCACCGGATCTACAAGATTCCTGTTGTAATGCAATACGACCTTGGACAATGCCCATCAACCGAACGTCGCTTTCTAAAGGCGTATATCTATTTCGCTGTTCTAAAATGCGACTGCAGCGATTGGCTGGATGACCGCTGCATAATTGCGATTGGTCAGCAAGCTTTGCAGCCCTGGATACTTAAGCCTGGAGTCCGATGAGGAGAAGGCAGTCACCAGCAGCCATTTGAAGAAACTCTGAGGATCGTCATAATAATTATGTTGACCGTGTATTAAATAATAAAAAATAGATTATTTTAATTTGCTGATAAGATTTCTCATCGAACTTACAGTGAACAATATCTATGATGCATAGTTTTGTAAGTTTCAAAAATTGCGAGCGATTATCATGTAAGTGAAATAATTAAAATGTTTAGATTTGTCATGTGACTTATCATACATAACAATACAGTCTTCACAAACGCTATCAACTCTTTTTATATCAAATTGTTTCACATGAAAGTTGTATAATGATTATATTTTGCTGATTGCAAGAGTTATTAAAATAGATGAAATAAAAAATACATGTGTTCTTTACCGATTTAAAAAAATTTGTATAATGATATAACTTTTATTTGTTTGTATGATATGTAACAGTAAAAACAATCATGATTTATAAGAAAATAAATTTATTACATATTATCTACTACATATACACGATTTAATCACTGTTTGGTTAATAATAATCATATATTAACCATTTATAGTAAATGGGGTAGTTAAAAATGAAACCACAATTAAAAATTCATATGGCTGTTTATTTGTACGAGCCTAATTTTATAAAAGTATATTTCATTGCATACTTCCTCTAGAATATTTCCATAAAAAGGCATGGTTTTCGGGGGCCGCATTTTTCTTTTAAAGTAAATTATTATATAAAACAAACTTGTGCATAACGTGTACGAAGTTGTGATTGTTTCATCGCAAATTTTTAGTGTTTAAAAATAAGTAAAAATTAGCAGGCAGTGTGTTTGTTTACATTATATAATACAAACGAACTTGTGTGTATATTGTGCACAATTATTACGAATGCATACACGCGCGTAAACTTGTACAAATTTTTAACAAAAAAAATGATTCCATACGAAAATTTGTATAAAAATTGTCATACATCATATATACGGTTATTAACAATTTAATATTATTACACTTTAACTTCGATTTATCACCGTAATATGATTTACATGTATTATGTAAATAGTTAAAAAAAAAACATTCTCTAAGCTAGAGTTGAGATCTATTTTAAGCCTATAATAGCTAGATTATTAAAGATCGAGTAAAAAAAAAACATAGCCATAGCTTTATTTGGAAATATAGTCTAGAAATATAACTACTACATGTTCATTCTCATTTGACTACCTAATAAATCTAATGTTTTATGAAAATAATATTTCCACACTAATACAACCATGTCAGACAAATAACTATATTATAGTATAAATAAAATAACCAGTTAATAATTTTTCAACTTTCTTTTTTTTTCGTTTTTTATATATTTTCGTTTTTTCTCCATAATTGCTAATGTTTTTTTCTTTATACTTAGTGATCATAAGGCAATTTGATATTCAAATATGATTCAATTCAGCGTAATTATTTTATTTTCTCTAAAAGCAAAGTTGTTATTTTATCACATACATTGTTATATTGTGATTCATTCAATATTCTCATAATTGATATTATATTGCTTATTTTATTATATAAACGACTTTATTTTATGTGAAAGATCTTTGAAGAAATAAAAATAATTTATGGTCCCCTTTGCTCACATTCATCGTGTGATCAATATAAATGTATACATTACAAATATAAAAGGGCAGGATGTTCAAAAATTAATCGGTAGATTTCTCTTGAGAACATCTTGTAGCATATTTTTAAATATTTATAATTTATACAACTCTCACACCATTTGTACCTTTCTTTTTATCATTGTAAACATATTAAGGACTTTCAACTCAACTCTATCATATAAGGTCAGAATAAACATATTGTCGGAAAATATATTAAGTACTAAATTAGATAAACAAAATCTTATGTACATACTGAGGAATGTCTTAAAATAAACTAATTTGCAAATTGCGAAGAGAAAAATAAATACATATCTTATTTATATTATCGAGTATGACATTCTATACATTGTTTAAAATATAAAAATAATAGTATATAATACATCATGTTTATATAAATATATAAATTATCAGATAAAAATATTTTGAGAATATTCACATATGTCACAGCACATAATTTCTCAATTGACAGATTAATAGAATAATTGAATAGATCACATATGCTCATTTCAAAGCAGATCAGAAAAATTGAAAAAATAATCAAAGCCTAATATCTTTAAGGCATTCTCATAGAAGAAAATGTTGATTCCTACAGTATAAGGCAATTTTAATGAAGATGTATGTAAATCGTTAAAAAAGTTGTTGGAAAAAACCGAAAGCTCTTCACTCAAAGTGACATGTTAAATATACATAAAATTGTTCTTAAGTCTTAAAATATTAATTGACCATATTGCACAAATTATTAATCACAATAATTAATAAATACATCGATTCCACCGTAACAAATCAACTCATCACAAACAACAAAATAATATCAAGGGTTCGGCAGAAGAACATAACATATACAATAAGAAAATTTAATAAATGCAATCATCGTAAATCAAAAACGAGTGCTCTTATATTAAATATATATTGATCCTATTTTATAAAACATATGGATTTAAAAATTTCACTATATAATTAGTACAAAATAGCATTAAGCTGGTTCACTACAGTCTGGCGACACTCCGCTATCTTTGTACGCTACACTGGGAATGGGGAAAGTTTGATCGGAGGCGGCAACGTTGAGTAACTCTTTGCCTTCCATCTCCGGATCTATTACGAGATGCTGAGACGTGTTCCTTTTGTGTTTTGTACAATCGATGACCTTCAAATCTTTCGAATTCGTCCTCCTATGCCTCAGCACCATGTTTGTAGTATCGAGCAACTTTTTAGCTTCTTCGTCGAAAAATTTAGTGTGAACTACAGAAGCCAAATCTAAATTTTCCACGCTCTTCAAAGCCAAGTGCTTGATTTGATCCAAACTTATATCCCTCGAGTTGGATCTTGAATGATATTTAAAATCGCGCGATCCAGATCTCGAATGTGCCGATACAGACTTCGGAAATATACTGAAATCTTTAGAATTGGAAACCTTCAAATCTCTAGAGCTGGTTCGACTGTGAGTCATTCCGGATTTTTCCTGTTCGTCGATTGACATCTGATGCCTGGCTTCGAGCTGAATCGTCTTGGAATCGTTTCGCAGGTGTTTAGAAGCGACCAAAACCCTCGAGTTCTTTCCTGTGCCGCTGCGGGAATGCTGAGAGTCTTGAGAATATTGCGAATCGTTCCTTTGGAGTCTGCCTTGCACCTTAAAACACTGTTCTCTGAACGAGTCTGATTGCGTTATAATACCGGGGCCTTCTACTGGCGTTCCGATGTTTGAACTTCCGCCAGACGTGAGGCCTGATGTGAAGCCGCTCAAGTTTTCCACGCAAGGTTTTTCTTCAAAGACTATAAAAAATGAAGATCAGTATAATATTAATATGAAAATAAAGTAGAATAAATTTAATTCTTACGTTTATCGAGACTTATAATTGATCCGGGAATGTCTTTGTGTGGATCCAAAGGAGCGCAGTATTCCAAGTTCTTCCGCATACGTACTAACCACCAATCGATCATGAAAATACCGAGAGCGATGATTTTGATACCGCCGCATAGTCCAACATATCTGAAAATATATGAATTTAATATTATTTCAAGTAGCCAAAAAAATAACGAACTGACGGCAATCCCATGAATAACTTTATAAGATTAGGTTATTAAAAAACACGAGCTCGAGAGTTTTGGCAGCAAAATACAATGAAAATTCATAAATACAGTATTCTATATAATTCAATAGAAAGGAAGAGGATTTTATGACTAAAGAGCATCAACAATTGGTTCCTCCTCGGTGTTGATAAACTGTTTTATCTTGACAGAAAGATAGAGGTCATATAACATCCGATAGTAGTGCACAATAAGAAAAATCAATCTATTTTTCCAGTAGCGTTATCGTAGAACATTCAATTTACATACTTAGATAGACTTAGAGATTCTAATTAATATGACCGAATTGAAATTTATAAATCAAGCAATGCCATAAATACAACCTTGGCTATATTATAGTGGGGCACCATTTAAAATGTTGCAAAATCTTTTTATCCGGTAATTTTAACTGTTTTTTTTATTGCTTTTGTTTATTTTGGCTCGTATTTTTCAGGTCAGAATTTTAGTACGGTTGTAATCAGAATTTATATTAATTGCTAGGAATTTATATTAAATGGTTAGAATCATTTTTTTCAGTCAGTAATTATTACAGTTCATTGGTCGGTATTCATCAAGAATAGCCAGTATTTATATTATATGATCTGTATTTTAACCTCAAGGTCAGTTTTATGTTGACAGATGGTCAGCATAATAATAGATGGTCATTACCAAGGTGTTTTAGGCCAACTTGTTTGGTTGGGCTCGCAATTTTGTATGGAAAGAATTATAAACCATATCTGTTAGAATAATATACTATCTATAATATTCAAAGATGTCAGTCTGATAAGAATTGAGTTTCATAAAACCAAAAAGTGTGTTAATCGGATTCCGGCGCTTTAGGTGTTAAGATATATGTATAATATGTATATAACATATTAATTAGGGTGCTCCGCGATTTTGACCTAAGTTAATATTCATAATCTATGCTATTTTAACTATTTATTTCATACGGAATATATGTAGGTACCTGTATCTAAATTGCTCAATATCGTAGAGTAGACAACGACCGCCTTTTTCACCGCATGTACTCTTCCACAAAAGACAAGTAGAATCGATCAGATTTCCGAAAAGTATCGGAGCAGGAATGTATCCAAACAATCTGAATATGACAAACTGCATTCCTAAAGCAAATGAACGCTCTTCTTCACTCACAGATCTGAAATCATCAATTTTATCAGTATCGATTATACTTTAAACGTATATTTATTTTAATTTGTAAATGTAATGATACCTGAGGACTATCATAAGCAAAGGCATTTGAGTGACAGCTACGATGAACGTCATGAAAAACAGTAATATGAGGAACGGATATATGGTTGTGCACGGTGGATTACAAGGACCGGCAGTCGCCACCGGTACAACTGTCACTTCGGCGAAATCTTCTCTTATGGCCACAGAAGCAGCGGCCGAAGATCTTTCTCCAGCCGTGTTCAAAAGACTGCCGCCAGGGTTTCCACCGAGCATCGATAGATTGCCGTGCACGCCTGAAATGATTATTACATAAAATTAACAAACACACTTGCATATAGTTTAGGTAGTACAGTAACACACTCACAAGCGCAATTGGTATAATTTGACCTCGACGAGAAAGCAGTACATCCCGCGTGACACGGGGAAAAATATGTTAAGCCATTGTTTCCACACACGGGTTCGACGTCGGTCGTGCGGCAAGAACAACCAAAATTGCAAGCGGCTGTTAAGTTCACTTGGAACGGCTCTCGAGAAGTGCTAAAATTTATTATTTATAAATATTTCATGGATTATACACAGCGGTCTGCAATTATTAAATTTATCATACCTATTATAATACGGGATTGTAGTACCGGCCATTTTAACATTATCACATCCGAGGAAGAACAATAAAGCGTAGCAAGCGAGGCAAATGGTGTTCGAGACGAGAACGAACTGCACTGCACCTTTGGGTCTCAGTTCTAATCTCTTAAGCAGACATCCGCCCATAAAAATGCCAATGCAAGCGCCAGGTATAGCAATCGAACCTGAGATATACAACATTGATTATAGAACAGTTTTGATAGTCACAATATGAACATTATCAATGAGGGCTTACCAGTGAAAACGCTAGCTTGACTCTTCCCGAGACTGAACTGTGTTTCTAGATATTTCGGTAGAAACACAACGAACCCGGAGACGATCATCAACTCCATGCAAGCACCGAGGCAAGTGACGACGTATACGGGATTGCATAACAAGCGCCACATAGACACTGGTATATCTGATAGAAAAAATTCAATTAAATATATGTACATAGTTTGGTATTATATGAATCTTAAGTAAGTTCATTACCTTTTATATCTTTGCCGTATCCTGTGTCAGGCGAAGCTTTAGTGGACGAAGTCGGTTTAGGTGTTGTCGTTCCACACGTTGCAGCAGCTGCCTTTTCACCCAAACGGACCTTTTCCCTCTCTGCTGTCAGTACTTTTGGGAAAGAGAAGAATGGTATGGCTACTAATATTAGCAGCAATCCGCATAAGAGGAATCCGCCCCACCACATTCCAACCCATCTGTGATCTTCGGTATCTGAAATATTAATATATTATTACAAAAATATGCTAAAATTAATTTATTTTTTGTTTTAAATATGCGTTGAAAATTCTGTGTTCCATTTCATACTTCTTTCATAAATATGTGATTGGATCGAGGTCTTACAGGTGTTAGTCAACGACTTACACTGTTCGTGGGTAATTGGAGATAGGAGTGTAGCGGCTCCGAAAATAAACCAAAACTCCAGGTACGATGAGATAAGGGGTGACTCATCGATATTAAGTTCTATGAGATATCCAAATACTCGAAGTTTGTGTTTTAAAAACCCTCTCCAGATAAAGAGCGATAGTAGAAACGAGTCATAGTCGAACACAGAAAGCACGCATCATATTTTTAACTTCAAACAAGGGTTCAAAAGAGTTACTAAGAGTTTGAAGGATTTTGTTATTTAATGCTATAAATAATATATTACACACACCCCATTTAAAAACACTAGCAAATGGGGTTTATTACTCTGTACATATTTTATAGATATTAATCAAGATATTAGGCAAAACATTCAGCAGATTTTAGCATTGTTGGCGGACAACATGGAGTTACCATCTACAACATAACGTTGACACACTAAATGAAAGTGACTTTTCAATAGTATACCCCTGATTACTAATTACATAATAAATAAATATATACTTTACCTATGTCTATAATACTGCTAGAGAACGAGTCCATGTGAAATGACAGCAGATAAGCTCCCAATAAAAATCCGAGCACAGGACCGAAAGCAGCCATGCTGTACATAAACCCTGAAACAATGAAACGACAAATCATCAATGGAGTGCCTCATTTATGAAGTCTTGTGATAAAAGGGACGTTGTTAGGGATTTTAAATCGTGTGATGAAAAAATAGGTCACAACAGTGCCATCGATTGACCTGAAAACGCTGGTGACCGCTGCAGTAAGCAAGGGTCGCGATAATAATAAGGACATTTCATAAGATTTAGATACATCGATTTCAGGGCATTCGAGGCGAAGTTTCCTAATGGAAAAACTGCAACTGGGTCAACTGTTATTGATTCGCCCGTTTCACTTTACAGCTGTTGGTTGTTGTCGAAAGGTTTTTTTGGTTGTTTATTGTGATATTTGTTGCTCGGCGCGGGTGTGCGATTCCGCTGAAAATCGCTTTAGTTGAATATTTATGTATGTAAATAGAACTGAAGGAAACACTTCGCGACTCTGTTTATAATATAATGTGTGACTTGCACGTTCGTTTCGCTTTGGCAAATATTCAATAGTATTGTAAATCATGAATGAATCCAAATATAATACGTACAATCCGGCCATGGATTCAGTTTAAACTATTAAGTAATACACGCAACCCAGCTTTGTACAAATGTTGGGTTAAATATAGGATTTCTGTAACAATGAACCTTACGCAAACTCACTGTAAATCATTAAAAATCACTGTAAATCATTAATGAAATGTTTATGTAAAGTAAATCCGACATTTTTAGCAATATATTTTTCTCTCTCTCTCGCAATCTTTAGCTAAGTTTGGATATATTGTATTCATATAATCTTGAACACCAGAAGCTGTAAATGTTTACTTGTATTCAAATTATATTCGATAAGAAATTTGGTTAAAATATTGAGAAAAAAATACTTTAAACGACGGAATATATTGAAGCTGTAAATCTTTCAATTATATTGATTTGCGTTTTAGATTATTACAATACACACTTTATCAAAGAAGTCTATAAAAATTCACAAGCCAAAACAACGATTATTAATAATTTTAAGAAATGTTGTGGAATAAATTGGAAAGAATGTCTAAGCAATGATATGAATAGTAACATGAATAAAAAATGTCGCTAAAAATGTACTACTAATCACAGTGTTCTTCAAATATACGATAATTTCTCGGAACATTACTTTGTATCCATTTTTTATTAGATATATTACTGAGAAGCATTTACAGTGTAAAAACTTACCAATATACATACATCCTTGCAAATACACACTGAAAGTACAAAGAGAAGAAGTGGGCGTGCGGAACGCATGTAACGCACGCTCTTATCTCTCATTTACTCTCGTCACTTACCACGCGAGCGAGCGAAAGGGAATGTATCTCACCGTACGCGCCTGATGTACATAGAAAAAGTCCTTAACAGGATGGAAAGATTACTCTTGTAATAAAAAATTGAAATGGTTGAGTCGAATTGTATATTTAGCAGATATACATATAAACGAAATTGAATGATATTTTTCTTTCACTTGAAAGAAAAAAATATAGACATTTTGAATATATGAATAATAATTTATAAACATATCTAGATTTATTTAGCGACAGTTTAGAATTTTGAAACTCAGACGAACAACGCAATCAAAAGTCACTTAGTCTGAAATACAAGCATACTGGAAACTACTGCAGTAATACGATATACATAGCTTATAGTTCAAGCCAGAATCACAAGGATGGTTATACATAACTTTAAACTTTTAAATGTTATAAATTTAAAGTCATATATGCAAGCGGTTCTTATATATTATTCATAGCCTCCCTTAGCTCAAAGTTAAACACAGTTATTAATGCCTAAAGTGTGCTCGCTTGGGTTGAAATTAAAAAGAAACTAGGGCATCTGATCCTTGAAAACGGCCAGGGACGCAATACGTGAAGATTAAGAACTATCATATTTTTTCAGTTCTTATTTCATTAATCTATGTGTAAAATTTATTATACAAAACAAGGTTTTTTTGTATAAAAAAATCACATGTCGATGGCCGTAAATGTAAACTAAGTATGTATAAAAATTAAAGTCAACAAATCTCACATCTATCAGATAAGTCTTCTTTATGAATGAATGAATTAAAGTAAATCCAGTTATTTTTACTAAATTATGGAGTTATCACACATCGATGTATATGTATATATATATTTTAAAATAGAACGAAATAAAAATATGTCCTTCTTTTTGGTTCGTTTGACGAGGGTCAAGGTTGAGTAGTTCTTCGTCTCAAAGTATCTGCCATCGAAGCAACCGTTAGATAAGACACGCGTATCAATAATGCACGTCTTTTTATATAAGAATATATAAGATTAAATATTGTAAGTTTTTACAGTGACTTTAATTCAATCAATGAAGCTTTTACATAATATATAGTGAACGTGATCAAATTTCCGCCGGTGAATGTCACTTAATTGATTCGCCAGGGCAATTTGCATTATCGATTTAGAGTAGTTATTCTGAAACGGTACAAACCCCACGCAAAGCTTTCCTTGCAGGAGTTTTCCACTTTCGTCGAGACATTCGGGTCACCTATGGTGACCTCAATTAGCCCAAAGTGCTTACCGAGATTTAAATTAACGAACCGTATTTGTTATGAGTTTATTGCATACATTCTAGAAATCGGGTCAAAGCTCGAATCGCAGATTATTTAATGCGATTTTTATGGAGCGATCGTAAAAGAGCGATATGCTAAAATGCTCGGTCGGACGTTAAGCATTTTTTTGCGCTATTTGACATAAAGAGGGTTGAATGCGAGGTGACGCTTTGAATGAGAGCCAAAAGTCGAATGAAAATCTTGAAGGTGACATTTTCTTTGATCTTGGTAGCGCCTTTCAGTTATTCCGTCTAATGATTTGCGTTTGTTGAAAGAACATTGATTCGTAATTTTAAATATCACTGTTGAATTATTTTTAAAATACATCTTGTAATTTAATAATTATTAATAATATTATGGGTACCCATAAGAAATGTTTTTTTAATGAAAAGTATTTTTCCAATAACAAATTTATTTTACAAAATAATCTCTATCGACAAATACAACCTTCTTCCATCGATTAGGCAAGATTTTAATCCTACATTTGTAAAAACTAAATTAAAATATTCATAAAAAATGATTTAACTTCATTAACATTATTACATTTTTACCTTTTAAAATATGTTGTAGAGACTTAAATAAATGATAATCTAAAGGTGCTATATTGGGATAATATGGATCGTGAGCAAGTTTTCCATCCGAGAGCATTATATTTTTCTCGTTGTATGAGGCAGGCGCGTCGCCTTGTTCTCGTCGCTCAGTGCGCATGGAACCCACACGCTTTCCCAATATTTTTCAATCTTCCTTATTACATTAAAAATATAATGTCTGTATATAAAATAGATGTTAATATAAATTTACTTTAAAAATTTTATTATAAGTTTTTAAAAAATATTTCCTATTATAACACAATTTTTTACTTGAAATTTTTTGCTGTGTGTAATTTTCGTGTACGCAATAATCCAGTCACCGACGTTGAAATTATGAAGACGATTCATTACGCGTTTACAGAAAGTACTGTGCAAAAATATTAGCTACTCCTTTTGGGAACACAAAAAAAGGGAAAGAATAAAGTTTGCTTGTAGGAAATTACTATTAACTACCACAAAAGAAATACCGATTAAAGTTATGAGAACAAATATACTTCCGTTACGAAATGGTACTTTATGGCTACAAAGGGAAACAGATACCTATGTTTATTGAGAAGGAAAATTGTTTAGACATTAAAAGAGGCAAAATTTATGTTAGTAAATAATGTAATGCAAGATATTAAGAACATAAGAGATGTTTATATCAAATAAATATACATACATGCTGACATTATCTCGACATTTATGTATAATGATAGTATATAGATTTATCTCGATACATATGTATGAATAAATTTATCTTGGTAATATTATGAGCTACTTACACGCAAATAACTACTATCTGTATTATTCTTGAATATTTGGCAGATTTAAAAAATAAAGATAAACTTTTAGGTTAGATAAAGAAAGACTTTTGATCGAAAAATGCGATATATTTTTAATTGCAGCAGCGTTCTTTAATTGCAGCAGCGTTCTCCTGCCATTGTGATAAATTTACATTTTCCGTGTTATATTTCTATCCAACATTAAAATTAATCATATGGAGCATCTCAATGTTATCAATGATTGGCGATGAATTATTTTTCAACAAATCACACATACATATATCATCCATCTTCCTATTCCATTGTTCTTTAAGGCGCATTAACACTTCGGTAGCACCACACAATGAAGCATATATTCCAATTTCACTATTCGCTGCTTTAAGACATTTGATTCCGTACATTTCAGCCTTCAACCCACACGATCATTTTTCACTTTCAACACACAATCACGAGAATCTAACAAAAAAAATCTTGCGAAAATAGAGTATGCGCGGACACATTTTTTCTTTTATAATAAATAACCACGTTTGGCAACGTCATCTCATTTTTCATTTTTTCCAAAATCATCGCCAATAATGACCTCAAAACGTGTCATGCAATACACGGCCAACTTCACGCTCTGACTAGTTAGTCTGTTGAGCAAATTGCTACGTGCCACCACCGTAGCCAAAGGCTGATACTAGAAAAACTAGACAGGTGCATGTTTTATGCGAAAGCTCAGCAATAGGACAAGTTTGAGCAAGTCCTTGGATGCGAAAGTCGAAAGCCCCCGAAGGTGCCCTCTGAGAATGTCGAACCGCGTGCATTTTTTATGTTTCATAAACTGAACAAATTGCCCCTCCATCCTCCGGTGCACTACGAGCATCCGGTGCATAAATTCAAGCGCCTGTGCAGACGCATAAAACCGGGGCTTTTACGCCGAGTCGTTACGCCATCGACATTTTCAGCTGTAGGTATGTAGGTACGTGTAATTTAGTGTTATATACGTCTATATATAAACCTTAGGAATTCTATGGGGGATGGCAATCCTACAGAGGTGGAAATTAAAGGTCGACTGGGCTAAATGCCGAGATGTGCTTTCGAGTTTATGGAAGCTAGTGGCGTATATACATACATATGTATGTTTAATTTACTGTAAAAACTATTATTAAATTTCTATATTCACTACCCATTATAAAAATAATTATAAAATTGGTACTCATAAATATATTAATTGCTATTGTATTGTAATTGTGGCTAATCGATTATGACGCGAGAATAATATTGTTTTATTTAAAAAACGAGGTAATGTAACTTTCTGCATATTTCGATGATGTTTGTAAAAATAATATATATGTGAGATAGGAAAAATATATATCGATTTAATGACTTTTTAAAACATGCACATAAAAAACACAAAGATTTGTAAAACAACCTATTTATATTATAATTAAACACCTCGATAAAAATAAATAATCCGCTATTCGACCTATAATTACTATTTTGGTTAGGTAAATATTATTTTAATATTAACACTTTTGACAATGACAAGGTTTTATCACTATTCATTATCTATGGTTTACAATGAGCAGAAATGTATAGGCATTGAAAGACCAACACAACGATAAATACATAGGGCGATTAAAAATATTAAAATTTGGCGAGCTCAGGTACAACATGTTTAAAAAAATACTGAATTGCGTCTTCTTCGACGCTGTACCAAAAGTGGTGACAGCCCGACGTGATGAAAACATGCTAGCGCAAAAAAGACAGAATTCACCAAAGCTTCAACAATAATTATGAAACGCTTGAGCAAAGGAAGGATTAGAAAAAGCTTTAAAAAAATGATTAAAAATTACTCGAAGGGTCTGAAAGGAGAGATGAAAACTTTATTTCTCCTTCGGTAAACCGTTCATACGATCCTGAAAAGGATGTGTTATCTTAGTAGTTACCATACTTTTTAATTCGAATTCACTATCGAATTGAAAATTTAATCTAAGACTTGAATCATAAACTACTGCGCTATTGCGACCCTAAACCTAATATAAATGCGAGGTTATCAATCAATTACATTAAAAAAAGGTTATCATCGCTTCAATCTAACTTAGGGGGTGAAGTTCATATTAAATTAACCTATACTAGTAATGAGGTCAAGTTTTTTGTTTTTATCTCGGAAAGAACATTTTGAAATTTATTTTTACGTAGTAGATTAATACAAATTATTAATTTTAAGTGATATAGCACACTAAAAATCAAGTTTTATTTTAATTTAGTATAATATAAAGACATTTAATAGGAACATATGTTCCCGGAAAAAGGAAAGGAAAGTTTTTATAGACATATTAAATTTTACAAGAGATTAACAACATTTTTTAAACATTTTTTTATTTATTTAAATTAAATTAAGACCATTGTGTAAAGTAACTACACAGTCAGCTTGAGAGCTATCAATTTCATCATTGTACATAATTTAGCTCTAAAGCACACGATCCGAATATACGTTCGATTTATTCTCCGGTTTATTTTAAATATTCTAAATTATGAATAATGATGAAATGGATAGCTTTCAAACTGACCATATTAACGCAAATAGAGTATAATACTATTTATAAAGAAAAAAATGTAAAATTATTATAGCTGCAATATTCTTTTGATTTGTATTACGACGTACTTTTCAAATCTTGTAAATTTACCTTGTGTAAAATGGTGTTAACCATTCGAGCAAAACTTAAGGTATGAAATGGCGCGATTTTATTTGAAACGATTGACATGGTTATAAAATATTATGAGTTTAAAAACATGCGTCACTTTCTTTGTTTATATTTAACTTTATCTTTTATTCATATTTTTTTTGTATATAATTACAATTTAATTTTAAATACTGCAACATTAGCCTTAGAAGCTATATTCATGTTTTCACAAAAGCATAATCTCTGTTACATAGAAGTATGTAAATTATATAACATATAAAAAGCGACGCATGTAATAAACCTTTGTACCGTATTCTAACTTATTTTTTGTTAAAACGAGAACTCTAATGTTGGAAACAATTATTTTTTTCTCGCTTCTGTGTTTTCTCATATTAAAACTGTTTTGATTATTTTTCTTATCTACGTTAAATTAACTTATAATGCAAAACCTACACACAGATTTTTATTATATATTTACAAAGAACAAAACATATTTTTAATATATTTGCGTGTTAATGAAACATGTACTGGATGAGCAACTCGATAAGAAAACATGCGCCATCTGAGAGCAAACAACTCTGACGTCACATTGCGATAATCGACTAACCTGAGTAAAAAAATAGTCTACCAATAGGTGGGTTATTTTCAAGCAGTTTGGCTATTTAAAAGATATCAAATCCGGGCATCTACAAAAATATTAAGTTGATATTTAAATTGAGACTTACCTATATACATGCTGGCGCTTTCAGATTTGACGTGATCGTCTATGTAAGTGGTGCCTAGGGTAAACAGTGGACTACCCCCGCAACCCAGCAGCACCTGAGCCACCACAAACACCAACACCGGCACGAACGTGCTCGGCGTGCTCTGCAAAGCGAAAACCAATTAACCAAAATTAATTGAAGCGACATATATATCATACTATGCTCATATACACAACAAAAAAGTCTTACCTGGATGCAATTATCGCCTCTCAGATTGTTGTGGGGCGCTAGAGGAGGAGAGCTTAAGCCCGAGCTCAGTCTGCCCAAGCCCATGTCTTGCTCTCTGACCGACACACCCCTGCAGATGTTGTTCTGGGACGAGTTTGTCGAAGATATGCCGCTGTTGGACTCCGCTATGAAATGAGGTACCATGAAGACTAGAGAACCTATGCCCATGATGACAGCACCTGCAAATAAATAATATTTTTAGATAGTATTTCTTTGTGTACTCAGTTGTTGTTTATATCTGACCACTTTGACTGAAATAACTTTGTTGGCAGAGAGAATCTTTAGATATCTTTATAAAAAGGAATACGGATCGTATTCGTTTTTTAATTCTGGTGATATTTTGTAGCTGTTGCATTCCTTATTCTTTCTCATCTGCGTTCAAAAAGTACCTTTTGAGACAAACCATTCGAATTACCATAATTATGTTTTCGGCGATATTTGTGAGGAGCTGGTCCAATGTTTTTTTATTGTATAATTATTAAATTTTGTATTAGAGTGTCAATAAATAAATCATAATTTTCATATTTAGTTTATTAGTGCTCAGATTCGATGGCAATTATTATTTTAGAAGACAATGTTTACGTCGTACCAACTGACACGGTCGGTGCAAAACAAATATAAAAAAATGCATCGCGGAACGAAAGATATATGAAAAACTTTTCAACAAAGAATTAGGTTAAAAGTTTCGCATAAACCCTATCTCTCTATCTGTCTATCGCATCGCGAAAACGAGACACGCGAAACTGAAATTGATACGAGAGCGCGAAGAAAACCATCTAACCCGTTCGCGTGAACTCCGAAACGTATGTATAATATAATATATACACACATATATTATAAAATCGACGTTTGATAAATTTGATTTGATAATGCGAAATTCGTGGAAAATTTCACTTTTTTTATGAATTCATTTAAATTAATTACGATTTGCTACTACTATTAATAAAGATGGTGTTGCGTGGTGAATTTCCACATTGCTAAAAAATAACATTTGAAGAATAATTTTATAAATGGACATTTAGCGTTTTCGCAATACGCAAATTAATCAAACAGAACGTTAATATCTGAATTGCTGCAAAATAATATAATAATCGCACGCGATAGAACATATACTATTAATAGTAATAAGAAATTGTAACTTTCTTAGTGTATGAAATCTGTAATATCAGTTAAAAGTTTTTGACAAACTTTTTTTAAGTCCTTGTGTTAAAATAACGCAGATAGAAATATATGTCCATTGTCTTTTTCATGTGATACTATAATACATCATTATTTTTTAAACACCTGTTAAAATGCAATCTAGTTACGCATTGGTTTACAATTAGACGATAATTGCATGTTTTTAAATAAACGGCGAATAACTTTAACTCGTGCGGCACCCATATCCAAGTCCAGTATTTCCCTAAGGTGATAGAATACACTTTCATGCAATCAGAATCTGATTAATTGGTAAATATCTCTATATTTTAAAATAATATCTGAAATAGCTGATAACATTTTTACTATGAGCTCTATCTATGCATTTTTATGCAGCGAAAATTATTTTTATCAAGCAAAAACAAAATATATATGACGTGCGTTTTATACTGATTATTGATATAAATTTTTAATAGCTAAATTTCCACGATAACAGACGATAAACTAACATTTCGTAAGAGTAATATGTATTTATTTAATATTTTATTTATGTGATTTTTTACTAAAATAAAATTAGCTATCTGTCAAATATCAATCAACTTCATTAACATCAAAGTCTATTCTATAACAATGGCGTGCGCTGTAGAGACATTCTCACGCCTTCTTCTCCTTCCTTGAGACAAGTAAAAGAGTCACGTTTAATTAGATGAAAAAGATGCGTGCGTCGAGAGAATATTTATGCGCCTTTTTTCGGTTTTAATTGCCATTATTTGCGTCGTACGGTACATTGTTTTTTCGCATCGAGTTCAACGACTGTGTGCGAGAATAGCCTACAGTGTGTAGATGTAAAATCTGAGAAAATCTTGTACAAAAGCCAACAGAGCGGCGATGGTGGAGGGCGAACTGTCAGATAAATAAAAGATTTTCAACGTGGGTTGAAATCCTACAGTGAAATCTCAAGGGGGAGGAGAGCGTCGCCGTTAGGCCGGAAAATGGGTATTTTGAAAATGGACATACTGTATCAAGTTGATGTTATATTTAAGCAGTTTTGTGAACAAATATGTTTGCTTACATGATTCCTGTTGCTCATTATTTATAATTAACTAGGACAGCGAAACACTTATCAGGATGAATGAGTATGAAATGTGTTTGATATAAATTAATTAATATATTGTAATAATTTATTAATTAATATACTCATATCCGTCACAAAACACAATTCAAGATACAAACAGAGAATGCATGTATGCTCTAATAAGCTTTGGTGCACGATGCACTTTCGTTAATGACGAGTGCAGCAAGTATATCATTCTGGCATAATTAACTTGAACTTAATATTTCACAGAGAGATTTGTATTATATTTTAAATAAACCTTAAAGTCAAAATGATTTTATCATATATCAACTATACTGTTCCATTCCAGACTTCCAGATTTGTTCTTCGTTGAATTTTCAGATCGAATACCTAAATTTATTGCTATTAATTTACATTTCTAGAATATTTCCTCTCATGTCTAAAATTTTTAAAGTCAACGATAATTTGCAAACAAATTTTAGCACAAACGGAGCCGCGTCAAAAACTACTATCTGTCTTTTTGAATAATATTATTTATTGTGAAAGTACTACCTAGAAAGTGGGTGCTTTTGAAGGCAATGTTCCGCTCCTTTTAATTATTGTATAATATGTATAAAAAAAGGCTAAAGGAACTTATACTTGAAATACATCAGTATATAGGTACATCTCAAACAACTGTATTTTAGTTCAGATTCAATATTTGAAATCGGTTTTTAATTTTTTTGAAAAATATTTTTGCTATGATTTTTTCCAGAGTTCAAGGAGAAAAAAATTGTCCTTTTCCCCCCCCCCCCCTCTCGGCAGGCCTGATTATAACACAAATTCCTTTGAATATAATATAAGTTGAAACTATATATTAAAAGTGTACCACTATTATGACTAAGTAAAATAATCTCGACATCGTGACACATGGTGCCAATCTAATCGATAATCGGGCGAACATCACAGTTTTAATCTACACAGAATCAATTATCGGCAGGCATTATGGATTTTCAATTATAAGGCAGCCGGGGGAAAAATGCGTATTTTTAAATTGGAATTTCGCCCCTATCTCAAATTTATGCGCAGCGATAATATCTTTCGCCACGAATCAAGAATTCCTCCAAATTAATGTCACGTCAATAAGAAACGTTGAGAAATCAAGATTACTCGCTTCGGTTCTTGTTATTTTTTTATACGTATAAAAATAGACATTTAATTTGATCGAAGCGCTCCCCTCGATTTGATATTTATAAAAAATGTTTAAAATATTGGAATACGAACGGTGGTGAAATATTACACGAATAAATATATGTATTCGTACAAATGTATAGAATTTCAAGCTTACTGCAGTACACGTTGCTGTCGGCAGTATCGAATTTCGTTAATCCAGGCACGTAAATAAAAATGGCTTCCATTATTATATACACCGTAGAAAAATCGTTATAAAATTATTAGCGTAGGCTTTGAATTGATACGATTGTATTAAGAATGGTCAAACTTTTGAGGATTTTATGTATTGTAAATAATTTAATTAAAAGCTATAAAATAATATGAAATAAACACAAACTGAGAAAACAACTAATATACAAAGAGTGTCCAAAACTAAAGGTATGATTATGGATTAAAAGTGGCGAAACTTTTGATACTCCATATAACAAGCTGATTTCTGTGATTGATGTGAATTAAATGATTAAAAATGACGCATTTAAATTTTGCTTGAAGAAAAAAAAACTAGGCCAGGTAGCGAAAATTTTTCGTAAAGAATATCGTGATTATCTGTAATTCATTTTTTAGAAAAGTGTTTGATACTTAGAATTAATTATTGAATAATTAGAATTTTAAGTTTAATTAGTCCTGATAGTATTCAGGATGACTTTATGATAGAATAACATATTTTTTCATTACTATACGCATACACGAAGTCTGATTTTTTTTGACTCACAAGTTGCAAATAAAATTAAAGAAAAAAACAAAGACTAAATTATTTGGTATTTTACTTCAGGCTATCGCTACAAGCAAAAATGTCATATTTATGGTAATTTCAGAATAATGTAGAAACAAAGTAAAATATTAAAAAAATATATATTTGCGAGAGTTTCAACAATAACTATCAGAAATACCCAAAACGACAGTGTATTGGGTTAATAATATGCTAAGAAAAATCGTCATTTTAGAACAATCAGTATTGCACAACAACCACGCAGGCTTACCATTTACTACCACAAAAACTTTTCTTAACCGCCCGCACGGGTCCCGCACATGTGCGAGATTTCGATTGGCGTTACACTGGGAGGTCGCAAATGTGCACATTTTTTTTATGACTCATTAGGTGAGTTTTGTTTCTTTACGTTTAGTAATTTTATTATTATAAAGCGCATTTAGTTTAATTTCTTAGAATTTAAAGCAAGCCGATAAGATGGAATTATGAATTATGAATCATTGTTTCTATTGTTTAATTTTATTATTATTATATTGTAAAAAACGCGTTTTTTAAAATAAACGTTTTAATATTTTTTTTTTTTTTTTTTGTTATATATTTATTATTTATTTAAAAATAGAAAGAAGAAAATATTCTGTTTTTCGAACAACTTTTGAAAAATATTTCAGGCATAAAGTGAGACATTCGCATCGAATAAGCATTGTTTGAACTATCCTTTGTAATTATCAGACGGTTGGCAAACTTAAAAATCTAAGCTTTCAAAAAATGGATTGATTGAAAAGTGGAGTTAAACATACCGCGATTTTTTTAATTTTCATTTTCTCCTTTTCATCTCAGATCTTTTTGAAGACAACTTTAACAACTATATGTCATTTAATCATATTACTAATCGAACACGATCACTCCCAAAGAAAATTTTAACAGAGAATTAAAGACCAAAGCTACTCTATTTCTACAACTGTGAGGCTCTACGACTCTAAATCATTCGAAACAACCGCCAGACAAAAACACTAGCAATTTTCTGTACACATTGTAGATTAAATATTTTATCCAATCAACTGTTATCATACAGCTATATCAGTACTTATCTCTGCGTAATGAAAACAAGTAAATTATAATGATAGGGTTCGTTGAAGAATTCAAAATATTTATTTACTAAAATTATACATTTTTGGCTTTGGAAAACACGTTGCTAAAAAGCAACGTGTTTTCAATAAAAACAATAATATTGTTCCTCAGTTCAAAGGTCAAACACAAAATCTTACAGGTGACTTATGCATAAAAATTATACTGCGACTCAAAAATCACATAATTTTTACGACTGATGGGCTATTTTGTTTCTAGGGATTTTTTTAGAATAATCACGCGATTAAAAATGTGAAGTCATAACGTGCGGATATAAACGTCCACGGGGAAATGGGTACACACATGTTTTACGATTAAAGTTGTATCGAGATACATTTAAATTAGCATAAATTAGCATAAAAATTAACTGCTAATTTCCTAAAGCAGTGCGTAAAATATATACCAGGAAATAAACATTAAACTTTTATTAAAAAAATCATTAAATCACTCAAAATCACAAACAATATTTTCCATTATTTTTGATTACCTCTTCCAATCTATTTTGTAAATTTTCAATGCTCCTTTCGTAAAAAAATTGTGGTTTTGAGTTAAAATATTAGATTAGGTGACTTTCCTGACGTTATTTTTTTATTCAAGTCAAGACATTTTTTAACGTGGGCACAACTCAAACTAGACCATCTGAATATAATGTCGATACCTTAAGCCTTAAGGTATCCAGGAATTTCGAATGCGTTATGATTTAACAAGTTTTTTTAAATATAACTCACCGACTGCAATCCAAACGGGTATATGACGCCTGCTGCCCAAGTAAGAGACGAATATGACCGTGATGACGTTCCCGATCTCGTAGCTACTGGCTATCAGGCCGGACAGGCTCGACGGGATCTCGAACCTCTTCTCGATGGTGGTTATCACAGAGTTGATGTAGCCGGAGCTCAGGGCCTGCTGCAGAGTCACCAGAAACGACAGCAGTAAGACGAACGTCTGAAATAAGGCAACGAGAGGGTTAAAAATGCAAGCGCATAAGGCGACACAGATAGCAGACTGTAATTAAGGCGGCGGCGGCGGTGTGTGCTCGGCGGAGAGGAAAATCGAGTAGCTCTTCTTCCGGTTTGTGTGATGTTATAAAAGTAGTTTATTAGCAACATGTCTATAATAATAATAATGATGATCTATGCCGCTGGTTAGTAAAAGCGCTATAAATGCATGTATATTTAAGTAATAATGTTATATTAACGTATAATTGACAAGCTTTGGAATAGCGATGAGTTATTTTTTTAATTAAAATAAAATACACTATGAAAGTGTACGTAACAGCTCTATTGCTATTTATATGATAATATTAGAGAATAATTCTTATAGACAATCCATAAAATCTTGCCATTCTAGTTATGTGAAATATAATAAGCGGATAAGAACTAGATGTTAATGTTTTGCATGTGATATATACTTTTATGCAGCGAATTTGATAATAATTCACGATTCATATACATATTTATATCTTAGATAACATTCTTGGAACAAAGAATGAACAGAGACTCAAAGCGATAGAGTGCAATTGCCTTTTAATGAAATTCCCAACGAGTCCCCGATCGTTGCGAATGAAGTGTATTGCTGGAATTCTCCGTCTTTAAATAGTATCAACGACTATCTACTTTACTAAACTGTATTTATTAATAGTACGGAGATAAAAAAAGTAAATGTGCAAATCGCTAAAAATAGTTTAAACTCTTGAGAGGTGGAAAAAATGCAATTTAATAAATTAGTGTTCGGCGATTAAATTTTATTAACAATGATAAGCGTTACAGTAAGTTCGCGATCGAGATCGATAGTAAAATAACGTAGCTTTGTGTCACTCTTCTTATTGTTTTGTGTGTAAAGAATAGCGAAACGGACTTTTAATTATCTTTTAAATGGAATAAGATTAAAAATAATTGAATTGAATAATTGAACGTAAATAGTATAATTGATTTGTAATTGTTGTAAATAACCATAAGTTTTGAAAGCGGTGTACATTCAATATCATATCCATAATAATACAATATTTTTAACCCTATACGAAGGCTAACTAAAACGTAGTTTAGAGATATTTAAAAAATTGCTGCTAAACCTGTATTTTTATAATTTGTAACATACACATGGGAATGTTTATTTCAAAAGCAATCTTTATTACACATTATTTTTATTTTTTTTTATAATAAAACTTTACTATATATTTTTATACGCAATATGTTAGGTAAAAGCGTTAGATTACAACGTAAAATAGGCTTGTTAAATAACATGTATTATAAGAACATATTAATTCTCGCCGTATATGTACGGCTGCAATGTTTTAATCAATTGATTTGAAATAACTGTTAAATTTTGTACATATTATTAGTGATTCTGGATTTATATTAAAATACAATATTTTACCTTGATGCTGGCGAACGTCTGGATGAATCCCGGTCTGCAAGCGAGTATACCGCAATCCCTGGAGTCGCTGTTCACCTCAATCGCTGGTGAAAAGGACGCGTGAGGCTTCTCTTTCTCCCTGAAATTAAAATAAGGCGTTATAACACATTTAAGACACTCCCACGGTAAGCGAGGAAAAACGGAGTCACGCCTCAATTTGCACACTGCAAAATGTTTGTCGATGGCACGCGAGTGATAGCGAAGCATTTCTATTTTTTGCTTACATCCGTATAAGGCGTGTTATTAGTGTTTAATGTTTCATCAAAAACGACCGTATTTCTATTCCGCGTTCCGGGTTACTTTTAATTAGACCTAGATTCAGTTTGCGAAGATTAGATTAGAGTATTGTGCGCTCCTGGTCGCATTGCATATATTTTGCTTATGACCCCGTTCTCGCGAGCAAAATGGATCAAGGCTCGTATTAAAATCTAGTAGACCATCTCTCTAAGGTCGTATCGATCTAGATAAAGCCTTAACGTATCATCAATTTAAGCTCATATCAAAATTTATTGCAAAAGCGTCGTCTTTCAGTTCAGTAATTACTAAATAAATGTTAAAGAAAGCAACAAATGTTTTTTTACTATTATTGACAATTATTATAGTATTTTTTATAATTTATAATTTATATAATTTATTGATTATAAAAATTTAGATTGTAGAAATTTAGTAGATTTAAAAGTGACAATAATTTTGCAAATATGAACCTTCTATTTTGAATTACAAGTTGTTAAACTTCCCCAACGATTAAGATATGTACTCGTCTACAAATATTAAGTAACATCAAGTTGTATAAATTATTTTGATTAATTTAGCGATATTATTTTCATAAACATAGCTCTTTTGTAACGTTTGTTTTTTCCGTAAGTTTTTGCCTAATTTTTAGCCACGTTAAAAATAACATAAATGGTAATCATGGGTCTATATATTGTATTTATATAGTTATACAGGTAAAACAAACATCTAGAATATAATACAAAATTTCAGTATTAATTATTATTTTCATTTTCATTTAAATTCTAAAAATAGAAACTTTGAATATTTACGATGAAAAGATTCACAATGAAATCAACCGTAAACCCCATTGTTCTTGCCCCTTGTAATCTAAGAAATGGTCCTTAAAAAAATCTCTAGCGCTATTGGCATTGATTCGGAAGACCCCCTTCAGATCGTATCCAGGAAAATATTTTACGTTAACAACATGGCGTTGATAAAAAACCAGGTAAATCTATCCGATGTCGTTCTCAAAAATCGTGATACTAACGCAAGAATAATTTCTATTAAATAAACGCATTACCTTGATTCCATGGTTCTAGTTTATATTTTTGTGGAGACATTTTAAAAAGCGAGTGTTTGTCAACAAGTCTTGATATCTTCTCAAGCTGAAGACCGATATTTGTGGATAAATCCGAGCAATCATTTACTGTTATTGCTATTCATTGAATTATTGAGTTTATCTGTATGCAAAAATGACGGTCGGATTTTTTCACTTTTGCTTCGCTTGTAACAATTAGTGTTGAATCATGAGCACGTTAAATATTTTCCGTTGGTAATAATTTATTAGTTAAAATCACATATATTGCGAGTTACAATGATGGGCGAGATCGTTTTATGCGAGCGGTGGTGGAAAAGCTGGCGGAGGGATGATGTCAGTGGAAGATTCATAGAGGCAGCAACAGTGTAGTGGAGGTTGGCCGTCCATGACCGTATGGTCCTCGGGCCGTGTCTGCCACAACTACGAGACCTCTGAGGATCTTCCACTGACATCATCCCAAATTATAAAACCAATACGTTTTGTGGCGAAACTGGATATTGCTACAAAGCTGAATTAAATCAAGGGAAACAAGAGGGAGATTACTAAGAGATGGGACTAGGCCCGTCAGTAATAATGCTAACTCGAACTTACATATAAAAGAGAAGTTTATCTAGCGACAGTGCAATATTGTGTGTTCTGAAATGCCGATTTCACTAATGTTTTGTTAAGCTAGATTTTTTATACCATTATTAAAACTACCACGTAGAACGTTATTATTTACACTATTGAAATTATTAATGAAGCATAGTAATACGAGTGTAATAAATTACATGATTTTTATATAATCTACCGAATTTTAGTGGTTTGCGTGTAGTAATACCTACAACGTTACAGATTTGTTAATTTAAAAGGATTTTTTTATATGGCAATAAATATTTAATTTGAACCTGAGATGGGTATTTTGTTGTATTTTTTGTCTCTTTTACAGTTGCGTTAAATTTTAGTACATAGTTCCGCATAATTTTGATTTTTGTCAGTGTGGCAAAAACTACTGTTTTAATATTTTACGATCAGTGTTCGATTTTTATAATATATATAAACAAACCTTGACCGTCATTTAAGATTTACCTCGCATTTTTTCTGCTAGATGCCATTGATATTGACGCTAATTATTCTTGTAAGCAAAATCACTCGAATAAATTCAATGTGACACAATTTTTCTTGCACGAATAAAATGTTAACTTGTTAGTCACGCACGAGAATAAACGGGAAACGAACGAAGAGAGAGGACACTACTCTGATTATTTCGGCATTTAAATCGACCTACATACGTCGCATGAAATTTAGCAATGTCTTAAAAGTGACCTTTAAATTAGTAACAAAAAATTGAACCATGTGAAAAAGACACATTAACATTCAAAATAGTCGCATAAATTTAAGTCGATACATTCCAATAAAAACATTGCACTACTCACTAGCGGTTAGGTAACAATACGGCAACGTCAACAACACTTTGAAATTTCGTCGTAAGTAAAGGTCACAGCTCTATGGCATGGGAACTCGAAACAGTTGCACAAAACGTCAATTAGTTTACTCTCGAGTCCCATTCATTACGCTGTGAAAAATGCTGATGGAATACGCGAATATGAGGAGGTAAATTTGCATTTTTACAATGGAGGGCAAACATGTCAATCGTGAGTGACTCACCTGTCTACTAGTCCCGACGAGGGGTTTCTACTATGGCATTTGACGTGGGATGGGGGCGGCTGGGGCGGAGGCGCCGGCAAAGGGGCTCTGTCTTCAGAGCCTCCGCCGTCACCGCCGGAGTCTTCCACAGCGGCCTCCGCGTACAGCCCCGTCATGGCGTACATCGATTCTTGCCTCCTGCAAATAACAACATATTAATAAATTGTTCATGAATTGACTACAATGATTATGTTTTGTAATATGTACATAGGATAAAAAAATCAATTACTGTTTTCAAATATATTATAAGGATAAATACAAATATATAAATATATATTTAAGTAGGAGCATAAACGCAATTGCTTCGATACATTTCTGGCGTTTCCATGTTCTTTTGAATAACGTATACCGATACTGTTCGGTAATAGCTTCAAGGCATTTATGCTATTCTCCGCGCGTTGACTCACTTGCGTCGGTTTTCGAACGAATCGGTATTCCTATTATGTTATACCTTCCCGAGTAAAACATAAAATACATGTAACGGTAAAAAATACCGATAAAACAATAGCAATAAAAAACAATGAAACACAAATTAATACAAAAAAAAAGTATTAAGTATTCATTAATTAAACATATAGTAATAAGTGAAAATAATGGTATTAGAAATACATATAAATAAATGAAACTTAAAAATGTGTACAATTTAAATATTTGCATAACATTACAATATTATAATTTTAAAATTGCAAACATATATAACTAAAAACTTGGGTATATATATAGGCATTTTTATTGAGTCATAGTATTTTATTCGTGTTTCTATTTTAGGTAATAATATTGAAATTTTCTTTAATGCAGTTTTTTACTGCGGAGAACACCGAAACAGAAAAGAAAACTTGTCGCAAAAACGCACTGACGGTGGAAAAGAACTTGCAAATACGCGTTAAAAGCGCAATAAAAATAACGTTATTAGTTTTCACGATTTTCCAACAAATGCATTTGTACGTGGTGATTGGAGATCAGCAATGATCGTTTGGTGCCTCTCCACAGAATAAGGATATGTCATTAACGGTTGCAGACAGTGGAAATTACTATTCCATTCCAGTGTTGCTAAATCTCTACCTGTTCTAAATCCATCCGTTACGTAAACGATTCTTAAGAAAATCACATCTAATTACACTCCCAAATCGTCGCAATTAGTGCACCCAAGGAGAGTGCACCGAGAAAAATAACCTCATTAATAAACACATAATTCACTTCCGACAGAAACCTTTATCAATAACTTTAGTATAGTAATCAAACAATTAAAGGATTTTATTATTTCTCAAAACATCCTATATGAACAACAATCGGGATTCAGAGAAAAAACATTTCACTGAGACTGCATTACAAGTAGTGTTAAATGATTGGTTGTTTGCCAAGGATACAAAGAAAATCATTGTAGCAGTTTTCATGGATTTCAAGAGAGCTTTCAAACAATAGACAGAATAATAATGTTGAAGAAATTAGAGAATATCGGTTTAAGTAAAATAGTTTTAAGATGGTTTAATAAAAAAATAAATAAAACAAATCAAAAAGTTAAAATAAATTATACCTATTCCAAAGAGAAAAATACATCTCACGGTGTACCTCAAAGGTCTAAATTGGGACCATTGTTATTTATATTATATATTAATGATATAGTTAATAATGTAAAAATGTATAAAATACATTTGTTAGCAGACGACTCATTAATGTATTTCATAGGTAATAATATTAAAGAAGTTGTAGAGAATTTAAATAATGAATTAAGTATAATAGAAATTTGGTCAATCAAGCATAATAAATACCTACAAGTAAGACTGAAAGTCAGGAAATTGGTGACATCTATATTATAAATTATTATGTGCTATACAATTTATAAGCAATATATAATATGTCACTGCAGCTGGAGCCGGTTATTTTAAATAATAAAAATTTGAGTGTTGCTGCCGGGGCTCGATCCCGCAACCTCAGAGTTATAAGTCTAAGACGTTGCAGACTACGCTATTTCGTCCTTAAAATTAATTTTATATTAAATAAACAATACATTCAAATAAATAAAAACAAATTTAATAATTACACTCGCAAGGGAAAAAGCTTGTTTCATAGGTATTATTTTGACAGGTTAACTAAATCTAATCTTAAATCTTTAATAATACTAAATCTAAATTTAATCTTTTCTATTCGTGTTTTAAATTAAATTAAATCTAAAAAAATAATTTCTTTTAATAAGTCAAATTATTTTGAGCGCGGAAAATAAACGCACTCAACGTGTTAAAGAAACTTAAACGAATTTTTACGAATCGTAGTCCTCCTAAAATACCACGACTCCGACTCTACAGCCCTGATTACAGTGAATGTGCATTTTTATTGCAGTTATACTTTTACTAGTGTACATACAATTTCATTAACTAGGCCAGTCAAAACGTATCAAACAATTGATTTACGATTTCACTAGTCCATTTCAGTGAAATTTTATTTATTCACTGTGCAGATGATCATTTTGGCCTTAACATGTATTGTGTCGCCCTACAACTATGTTTTGCTAGTGAAATGAAATGCTAATGAAAGTTTTAAGACTAACCAGTTTATTCAAGTTTGACGTTTCAAAATTGTATGATTGGGCTTCAACGACAGTTTAGAGCAGCATATAATTTATTAGCGCTTTTCAGGCAAATTATATTTTCGTGAAAATGTATTCAAATATGATTTACTGAAACGCCAGTCAAAATATGATGCACATTCACTGTAACTATTCATATAGTCTATGCATATCCTATTTTTAATTAAGCCTGTGTACTAAAAAATATACTTTTCAATATAAAAGTATACACCCACATAATTAGCATGATAATAACAAGCGTAAAATTATACAAAATGTTTTAATCTTTAAATCTCGTGACCTATAAAAAGATGCTCTTTAATTTTATGTCGTTTTGCATACTTTGAGATTTTCACGTGGAAAATATGTAAACGAGGCTACATTTATGTCACAGTATATAACAGATACAGCATTTTAACGACCAAAAAAGTATACGTCGAGAACTTTGACTTAATGGTGGGTTATGTTCCTGTCATGTAATAAAATTAGTAATGCGACAATAATTATGTACCTAAGTTGAACCATTAAAAATGTACCGTAGATAATACAAATTTTATGGAGAAACGCATATTTTTACTTATACTAGGTCATTACTCCTACCTATGATTTATTTAAAAGGGAAGAAAAGTCGCTGCGATTCCTCTCGCAAATTACGCAATGTCACGCTCTCGGGGAGGCTGTAAATCGAGGGTGGAAAAGCGCCATAGACACACCCGACGGTCTTCGGCTATAAAAAGACGTTCCAGCTGGAACCGGGCCAAATTATACATCTCCCATTGTGCGAACTCGGAAAATTCGCACGTAAAAAAGCATCGGAGATATACTGCATGCGATAAGAGAGCGAAGCGTTCTCGCTTTCGGTCGTTTTTGCATCTGAACCGGGAGCGTGATTAATTGGATTGCTTTTCATAACTAAAACTTTGATCAAGCAGTACACACAACAAAATGTGGATGGTAATTAGCGAGCGGCTACGTTGCGCAAAGTGTTGAATAGTTTTACGAGTTTGCGCGTGCGCGCCAAAGTATGTAAACGAAAATTGTTCACTGGAACAAACATGGGGAACAACATGGAATTGGTTTCGTAAATAGAGAGCTTTCAACATAAATACTCGTAGTTGAAGTTAGAGTGAATTTATTAATTTACACAATGTGTTGCATAAATCACTAAAAATATAATTGGAACAATTTTATAATAGTTAAAATATTATAAAATGTATTTTATATTATTTTTTTTTATTAATAAATAAAATGTTTTTACACCTTTATAAATGCAGGCACTGTTAGCTGTCATTGCGCACCTTAGACCGACATTTACGAAAAAAAACTCTAAATATCTCATCGTAAAAATATGCTTACTGGTGTATTACATATTATTATTTAAACTATTAAATATTAATATTCAAAACATATTGCGTCGGAGCCAGCGCGATCGCCTGTTTATCATACTGTGTGTATGTAATGAATAATCCATACAAAAAAATAATGTTTTTAATTTGAATTTTATATGCTTTGACAGATCTATATTAAAGTTTGTCACCGCACCTTAACTTAGTTAACCATTTTATCATCTATTTCAGGGGTTCCCAACCTTTTTGTAACCTAGAACGCATTTTACAATATCGGTAGGGCGGCGGGCACCACCTGACTCGTCAAATATTCATTTTTTGCCACTTACAGGAGCTATAATCGGAAAAAAGTCGGCGATCTCGGAGGATTTCAGTTGTAGTTTCGGTTCGGACAACTTCGAGAGAGTGTAGTAGAGGCTTAACAAATAATTAAAAATAATTAAAATTTTTAATTAGTGTTTGTGAAAAAAAATCTATTGCGGTCGAATAGTGGCGGGCGCACACAAATCGTAGTTGGGAGCCCCTGATCTATTTAATGCCATCTATTTTAAAATTGCCACACTACTGGTTTCGCATAAACATAATATAAATATTAAATCGAATATACCAGCTTTGATTTTTGCTAAATTTCAACCACCAACCTCACTCTACCTTAGTTTGGATTAGAACTAAGACACTTCTTAAATAGGAGATCATAGTACGTAATTCTAACGTCAAGTAAGGTTATATTTGCGTACTAAATCAGAATAATCGATTCGTATATAAATGTAAATATAGCAATAATGACTCTCTTGAGCTAATCACAGGTTTATTTCCGTGAGCTCTTAATCCCGGGCAACGCCGGGTTTGGATCGTTAGTGTATTATAAACTTGTTTAATAATAATATATATAAAATTAAAATGTAGCTAACTAAATTAATATTCCTAAAAATATATATATATTAACAATTAAAACATGTTTTTTTACCACGTGAGAAATAAACCTGGGTTATTTTCTAGCTGCGGAATCAAACAATACTGGTTAATTGGTAAATTTTTCGTTTCCGCAATTTTAATCTGACGATGAGCAGCTTTCGTGTGAAAATTTCATTACCCTTTGTTTACGATTGAATATGCGTATAACACTCCGAATCCTATTTAGTTTACACTACGAGTTAAATATAATTAAATTACAAAGAAAAAAATCAAAATATATTATCACCATGCAACACTGTCGATGTTCCCGATATGGGCTATCATACATACATATGTATACATATGTTTGTATGTGATTTTATATCTTTCCATAAACATATTTTATGATGTTTATTCGTTACTAAAAACGCTTTCCAGTTACAAAACATTCAAAACAATACCTTCGATTCTGTCAAAAAACGAACAAAGCGACGAAACAATGGCCGAAAATCCACATCGGAAATAACCAGTGACAAAGAGGACCGCTCGGGAAAATAGTACTTTGCGATATGATGATATCGTTGTTTTAACGGATACACATGTATGTAACGTATCTAAACAACACGGGTATCGACTGATAAGCTCTGGCAATCTCGTACATCGCGACGTGCAAATATGGCACAATTAAAACGTAGACTCGCAAATTTTCAAAGACAAAGAGCAGTTTGTCATCACATATCTATTATACAGCAATTGCAATGGTTTTTGAATAGATAATAATTGCAAAAAGTATGTCAAAATATAAAGAATTACCGATAGTTTGAACATATATAAATACTTAATGATAATGTCAATAACGCTGAAATGATTGAGGTTATCTTTAAAAGTATAATGTTTCAAATATATACAAATAATACAGTGACGCATAAAACTTAGCATCGTTTAAAGATAACACAGATTCCTTATATGGATTGATACAAGCATCACAGCATCGATTTACTATAAAAAAACTCGTTAATAACTTGTGTTATATTGTTATCAGCAATGTGCGTTGTACCTCATAAAAATCAATAAGTTCGTGCTAAATCGTAGTGTGGCATATACGTTTAATTATTTTGGTCGTAGTTCTGCGTGGAAGACTATCCAGCTGGACCAAATCCTAGCGATTAAAGTGTAATAGGGATGATCGGATGCTAAATACGAGAATCTGAATTTTGTCATTGATTTGGTGAGCTCCACTGGTAGCGAACTCAATGCCTAAACTTTGAATGCAATGCTGAACTTTTATCTTGCTAATATAAATATAGCTAAATCCCGCCTAATCTGCGCCCCATTTTGATTAATTCTGGCCATACTTGCTAATATGCGGTCTAGTTGATAATTATTTATGTAATAAATTTTATATAAATATAAAAATAAAATGTAATCTTTAAATCACATTTAAATTTCGTTCAAAAGATATTGCACAACTTTGCAAACAATAGGATCGAAGTTCAAAAATGTTATTTATTACTCGGCTGTTAGATGATTTTTGGTATACTTGAGATTTATTAAAGAATGTATTATGAAACTGGCATTTATGGTAAATATTATAGCATATCTCAATAATCTTAATTTTAAGTTGCAGTGTAAAGATAAATTACTAGTCGATATGTATTCTGAAATTAAGGCTTTTGAATCCATACTACGTTTGTGAAAGAAGCATATAATGAAGATAATTTATATTATTTTACGTGCTGTAAATATGTAGCTGCAATTAGTTGACAAACACAAAAGACAACATTTATTGCAATTAATAAATATTTGCAATGTAATTTTTCGAGAAAATTTGAGGATTTTCGTTAAAATAATATTAAATAAAAATATTTTTAAACTATTTTACGATATCAACTACAAATATAAATTTTGGAGTTACAAAATAATAAAATTTTGTAAAAGATATTTGCGTCTGAAAATATCTAGCTATTTTATTTGTTAGGCGTTAGAATAAAAGTTGTCGTAATTATTTATCAAAAACGCAATAAAACTATTTTTTTTTAAATATTTGCGATTTGCTGAACAAATTTATTCGTCACGCCGACGTTATAAAAAAGCAAATAACGATTAGATAATTGGATAATGTAACTAGCCAAGGTGCCTAAATTACAAGCGCCCAGAGTCAGCGTTGCTAAATATATAATTGTTTAAATTATGATCTTTACTCAATAAGCCATTTTTATAAGAAAAGTAGCAAACATCAACAGTTTATTTCTATATTAAATCGTTGCATATGTCCAAGGGTCTAGAATACGGATAGAGCAATAAAGAACACATAAGCACAAATTTATTTCCAAATACACTATCATCTGGAGCTTCCACAAGTCAGAAATTTACTTGTGGGGGTTATGCTTGAAACTCGCACACATAATTACCGTAACCACGACATACTTATATAAGGATGAACGTGATAAAAGAGTGTGAAGGAATGGACGATGCACGATGTCCATAAAGCAAATGTCACTTTCTAGAGGCGTAGACATATTTCGTTTGTCGAAAAAACGAGTGCAATCCTTGATACTTAAGGCTGGCTTAGACGGTCAGAGACGATCTGAGACGAGATACTGGATACATCCAGAGAGGGACTCCCAGAGACGATTATGGCAGAGGAACTGACATCGACTACGCCGGCGGTGCCACAACTACAAGACCTAAGAGGACCATCTACTGGACATCATCCCTCCCACAGCTTCTCCACCCTCGGAGAATAACGACACTCGACCACCATAGTCTGTCGCAATATATTTATGTAATATTGTACTATAAAATATTACCAGTTTCCAACGGCGTATGACTGGCTACGAAATCACGCCTTTAGGGTCAGAAATCTTAAATATTACTTCGCTTCCGACTTGGGACACACGAGAGTTGAACTGAACTCGCATTAAGCAAATCTACATCAGGTAGAATAAAAATCAACACGACTCTAAATTACGAAATTTGAAATTCAAGAAAGCCCATTGAAAACATGTGACGTAGATAAGGCTAATCAAATTTGAAAACTCTAATTTAAAATTAATTAATTTCACAAAATATAGTTTCAAATCAAGTTGAAATCACACATTAATGACGCAGATTTAAAATCGTGCGAAATTTAAGTGATATGAAAGAGAATGGAGTAATTTATCTCGTAGCATATCAAAACTATAATAGAAGCAATTAATTAAAAACATGATCTTATAACATAATAACTGGTTATTAAAATAACTCGATCGCACAGTATTTTGAAATCAGTACCGGTTACAAGGTTACACTGATCTTAACCTTTATAGCGAACAGCCGTTTATTATTAACATTGAGAATGAACCAATGAGATTGTATAATACAAAAATATTTGTCACAAATTTATAAAAAATTGTCAATACGTGCCAACGCCACTAGCATCTCAGAATCTCCTAGAATAATAGATTTCTAATGACAGTGAAACTTATTTTATGTGAATATAGCACATATATATCTGAGCAGTGGATAAACACGTCAAGTACGTTTACTGTTATCAAATTTGAAGCGTAGCGAAGGTGATTTGTGGATACGAAGATGGCAGATGACCCCAAAGGTCTGAGAATTCGCACGCCCGTGACACGAGAAAAGGTCGTATATATACTATAGTATGTATCGGTATATACGTACATTCACTCCGAGAGTCTGAGAGGTCTTTCGATAGAGGGCGATGTAATAATTGATGGTGGCAGCAGCAGCAGAGGGAAGTTTCGCAGTGCAATTTGTACACTTCCCCTAGTAAGGGGTGGCACTTTTGATGAATCACACACAGCTTCGCTTTTCAGGCGATCGATGAGACAGGTGGGAAATTTCTTGCTGCGATTGTCCATTGCAGCACCACCCCAATGGGGAATATGTGAATACATAGCAAACACGGGGAGATTGCGTAATTGATTTGCTTCAAAGGATAGTCGGGCAGTGCAGGTTACGTATCGAAATTGAGGCAATTTGGTAGTTCAACGAATATGTGACACGAATCGATAAGGGCCAACACATACGCAGATTTAAAAATGTTTACTCTAGAAACGGAACTAAGTTTATATAATTTCAACTAGAAGCAGGGCCAATCAAAAACTATAGTGTTCATGTCACTTAATAATTACATAGAAGTGTAAGTTTAAACTTGAGATCAAACGATTTTCGCACAATATTAAAGTGTCCAGTCTCGGAGCTGCCGAACCCATTCCAATATTTTTCTCTTGTTTTCTTAAAGCCAAAGAAAGTAGAAAATCTGCAACCATTTTTCATTTTTCTGCTCATCGTTTTTGATTGAATGATTGCTAATTAGTTGTATGTATGAGCAAATTCACTGAGTCATTATAAGGTATTTTAACAATGATAATCGTTGCGATTTAACAAAATCAAAGTCGCTTTTTTATCCTTCACTTAAACCGAAATTTTTCAGCATTTATATTTATATTCAAAATTATTAATTTGAAGTAAATCTAGTTATCCAAAGTCATTATAAATTCGTAATACTCTTCTATTGATGGAAAGTGGAACGTCAAATTTTCGTTAATTCAATTATAAACTAATCTAATTACTAAGTTTTATTCGAATATTATTAAATCGTTTTTAATTCGATAACGTCGACGTTCTAATGGAAAAAAATTAATTGATTATCTTGCCTAAGTGATATTTAATCTTATCTGACATATAACATATGTATGTTAAATTCAATATTATCTTACATAGAGATTATGTTTTATTGTTTAATAAATAAATATTATTAAAATTATCTATTATAGCATAAACATTGTAAGTCAGATTGTATTGTGTGTGCAAGCACAGTGATTATATTTGAGAGTAGACATTTAATAAATAGCTCAAATATTACCATTAAAATTATATAACTTCTACAACAATAATGCAATATCAAAACACCTGAGTCACACAATCGAATAAAACGCTACAATGAACCAGTGTCGCTCAGTTTTTATTGAAATAATATTTAAATTTGTATTGTTTGGTTATTCATATATTCATGCACTCTATATGCAGATGATATTACTATATTACATATTATATTTAAAACGAGTTTTTCGTTATAATACAACTGAATTTGGGAGCAAGAGTATTTCGGAAAGGTTTCAATTGGAATATATTTAATAAGTTTTTCATTTCAGTTACGAATATATTTTAATAAGCAGCTGCTTCAACAAAACTCAATAGTAAATAACGGTATTTAGCTTGTAAAAGCACTCTTGAAAATTACTTTTTTAGGCTTTCAATAGAATCTAAAAATAATATTCGAGATGCTGCTTAAGATCAAAAGGGATAAAAATACTGAAAAATACTCTCATAAAGTAGTCAATATGATGTTCAATCGAGCTAATATTTATTTAAACGAAGCGTACCATATGCCCGTTAGAATAAACTGTGCCTATTTTGCGAACGCGGTCTATAAATACACATAGAATTGCATTTTTTCTAACTTAACCCAGGATTTAGGTCGAAAGGTCGGGTGTAACCTCGAAAACGACGCATGAAAACCGCAATCACATATGACACCAATGCCTGCGGTTTTCCGAGTCAGATTGCGTCGCGTAATCTTTATCTATTTTAAGGATAGTAAGAATATATTGGTCGAGTGTTTCCTGTTGATAATTGTTATTATCTAACAATACAACGTTTGTGAAAATGTCAGATATAAGTCACCAGGGATCCTTTTAAATAGTATTCTTATTAATCTTCCTGCAATAATGTTAGTTGATTTTTTTCATCTAGATCATATAAGACGTTGATTATCACTAAAATCACTATTAAAAAATGATGCTTATGTAGGTATGTAATTAGACTCTTACGAGCTTACTAATCACACCAATTTAATATTTTGTTATGCCTGCACTACACTCTCTGGAAGTTGGCCAAGGTTGGCCAAGGACGGAGAATATAATGGGTTACTTCGGTCGAGTTCGGTTCTGCCCGCTCTAAAATCTCTCGTTACCGAGAACGGGGGGTAAAGTGGGAGTAATTCAGTCGACTTGGCCAGCTTCGAGCGCTTCCGAACATTGTCGGCAAATGGACCGAAGTCAAAGGAACCGAAGTCAGAGCTGCTCTTTCGAGCGCGAGCGGTAAGATACTTCCCCTTTCGTTCTCTCGCGTGTTAAGTGACGACAGTGAGAGAGATCGTGATATGGTTTTTCACAAACAGAGATAGAACGAGTAACTCGGTTTAATATCAGTATGCGCGTAGGAGTCCTATGGTCAACACGCAAGTCGAGCGCTGCATCGTAGTCACGTGGTCAAGTTATAACACCACATGCTTATCGGGGACTTCAACAGACTCTTACTGACATCTTTGAATATTTTAGGGCAACAAAAGGGACTAATTATATTTTTGATAATATATTCTTCTAACAGATAGCGTTATTATATTTTTTTTCATATAAAATTAAATATTTAAAAAATAATTAGTGGTACTTGATTTTGTTAAAAAAATCGTTTCAAATATCCTTATGTATTTTCTTAGATCGGTTTATATAAATGTTATACCATAACGAATTCTTATTTAAGATAGTCACATCTGTGACAAATTCTAGGATAGTCACAGATGTGATCATCATCTGAAGTATCATTTTTATGTCTTATGGCATTTTACAGAAGCCGACAAATATTTTGCGTAAATTGAATATTAACGACCGAAAAGTTGTCATTAATATTGTATTGGTAAGTACCCACACATACTTAATAAAATCGCTGAATAAAAACGATGCCAGTTACAGCACATATATTTTACTCGATTGATACTTCAGCTGTTTTTGTGTTTGAAATTTTTTTTTTTAAATATTCCTTTACAAATATGGGTATTCAATTAAGCGAATATCCGAATTAGTCTACTATCGATATTATTTAACAAATTAACAATGGATAACTTCAAATGACAGCTTCAATGTCATGAGTGAAACATTTAAAACGCTCTAATGTGCCTTTTTATTTTTAGGAGTGTCACTCGCGACAGCCTAGGTAGGAGGTTGGGCCTATCTTAATTACGCGTATTGCACTGAAGTCAAAGCTCGACTAAGTAAGATCCGAAACTTCTGAGCTTTATGCAGATACTGAATGAGGTTTGTCCCAAAATTAAACCTAGTCACATATTTATTTCAACGTTTGTTTCACTGAATAAAGCAGTACTGGAAGTTTGTTAAGATCATCGGTTACAATCTTGTATATGTTTCAACAGTCCCGAACAATAACTTAAGTAGGGAGATTATTTATTAGTTATTTAAAAAAAATCTGTGGCGTATTATCGTAGTGTCTTTCTAGAAATTTGCTTCGACTGTTTGTTTTATAGGCAAAAAAATATTTGCCTTGTAGGTTACAGTGTTTGTTTTACACTCTCACCATTACAGCAAATTTATTAGAGGCGTTGTTCGATATATTACTCTAATGTAAACGTAACGAGGAATGTAAACAGAGGTAGAGCGGTATTGACGCAACCACATAATTTAAACAAGTCGTGCATATGCAAATAAATACTTAAAAGACGGACGAGATATGAGATGAGACAATTTATTGAAAATCATTATATCTAAGGGTTAAATAATCTCTAATATTATAGTTCGAGGATCATTTAAATGAGCAATATAAAAAATAATTGTTCCATAAAAGAAATCGTTTGCGCATTATTCTTTGAGAGATTAGGTGTAAGCGAGTGAGCATTGATCAGAATAGTGAACACCCCATGAAAAACTCTTTGTAACTCATCCCTTTTCGAAGAAAAAATATGACGATTTACTTTAAATAAATGCACAAGCAATTCATTTTGTGGAACAAAATATTTATTTAAATGCATATAATTATTTTAATGTTTCTTTGTTAAATTGCACCCTATAGTTCGTGGTTGTAATGTCGCACATTAGGCAACAACACCGTTGCATCACTCGTTGATTTAAAATAGTTAAAGGTACTAAAGAATGGAACTGTCTCACCTGTGTCCTTTCCTGTGTTGGGGGGCGGCCGCATGGGCGTCGGAGGCCGCCATGCTCGCTGACCGACCAACGCCGGTACCGCAACCGCCCTCGCTGGCACGACGCACGCGCTCCAGCGCGACTCTATCGCCGATCACCAGCTCATCACTCCTCCACCACTGTCAGCAGCGGCTCATCCTCGAATACCCCTGTGAAAATAGACAAAACATAGGTTAGTTTTGTAAAATAATTGTGGCGAATGCTACGCGTTTGTTGCAATATAATGTGAATCAAGCTTAATTCAGAATCTCCATATAAACCCATGTATCTTTAATTGCAAAATAGGATCAGATATCTGATATCAGAATTGCTTCAATGAAACAACTTGCTTAACTCCACGGTAGAATAATTATACTAGCTAATATATTAAACATAAGAAATGGTATGCGAGATTAAGTCGTTTTAGCGTTTCTGCCGATCAAAAAAATCTGTAGATAGACGACCTCCCAAATGACCGATTATTTTTAATCGTTCAATTATCTTATCGTTGTTTACGATCAATATTATATTTGACAACAATGAGTTACTATTGGATTGATTTATGAATTCAGTACGAGCTTATATAAAATAATTATTACAATGTTGAAAAGGTAACGGAAAAAAGCCTAAGCTAACACGAAGGGTTATTACGAGTCTATAGTCGCTAGGAACACGCATTTGATATTATATAACACGAATATTACACTACTAAAATTGACAATAAATGTAGCTATGAAAACATTCTAGTTTAAAAGGTAAACTTAAATGTGGCGTGCAAATGCGCAACGTGAATATTAAGTCTGTAGGCGAAACGTGATTTGTCATTCTGAAAATTTACAGACGCTTAAAACTAAAAGTGTTACTGGCATCCGTGAAAAGGCGAAGTGGTCCCTTCCGCGCAATTTAACAACTCTAATTCACGCAATTAACCGACGCGTGCTAAGCCGAGCTAGCCTAGCCGGATTACGTAGAATGGTTTGAAATCCATTATTTTGCCGTATTATTATAGTAAATAACATGGGTTATCTAATCGATAAAGATAGCCAAAGACGAGTGGCTCCTTCTCTTCAGCTTATTTTTATTGATGGAACTGAGTAATTTATGATACTCATACTTGATTACGATGAAATGCGAGAGTAAAGAAAAGTAGAATGATATGTGGATAGTTCGGCTGAACTCTCGTTTATTCCAAGTCGCAAGCGAAGTGGTGATTCTCAATGGGAGTTCCTGAATGAATTACTCTTCCACCTCTTTCGCGTTCTCGATCGTCTAGCCAATGCGATGATTCGGGACAACAACAGGCTATTTGTTATTGTCTAATAAAAATTTTGCTAGACTTTATTTGCGCAACGGCGGTTCGAAAATCAGTAAGATCGACAATGATTTAATTCTATGCAACACATTTTATCGTATTATGCACCGACCCTTCGAATTTGTTCTGGTAACATGGTCTTTTTGCAATTGTAAAAAGGACAAGAAAAAGTTTCACTACGGAGCAACGAACGAAAGTGATCGAATTCTTCTCTACAAATCAACAGTCAATTGCTGAAACTCAGAGTGCATATCGGCGTGATTTTAATACTGCAAGTTGTCCTTTGCGATCGGCTATAAGGCCAATAATTCAACGATTTCGACAATAAGAGTCGGTTACGGACTTGCTCCGGAAGGCCGCGAACAATCCAAATTGCAGTCCGCGAAAAATTCAAATTGCAGTCCAAATACCGAGCGTTCCCACTACGACGGTGCTGATACGATTTTATTGCTTTTGAAGTGAATTTTTGACTTATGAAAAATGATAATTGTTTTTTCGTTCTCCTATTGACCAAAACTCGGTTTGAATATACTTCGATCAATATTTAAAATAAAAATATAAAATAGCGCCATCACCGCCGTATAATGAATAATCGGTAAAAATATCTATTATCTTTTTTTTATTATTTATTATTCATTAACGTAATTCCGCATGAGAAGAAAATTACTCATTCTGCGGTTACAATTTATTACAATTGAAAAATCAGGATTAACTGCCTACTGCTCTAACACCCAATCTGCGTAAATTATTCGCTGTCGATGGTCTCTAGGTTTCAGTTATTGTGTTATCTGAATTTTAGTCCAGATGAAAAATGGCCAAAGGAAACCATAAGTAAAGCCCAAAAGCTGCGAGCGCCGACGAACCGACAATTTCGGGTTTTTCACTTTCACTTACAGCAGCAATATTATTGGATAACATGGCGCCACCATGATGCTATATCTAAAGCGCTTCCCGTATCTTCAATTTTTTTTACTACGTTGTGAATTGTTGGCCGATGAAATTGACCACAATCTTCCCGTAAGTAAGTAAGACGATGAAATTAACCACAATCTTCCCTTATTTTTAATACACAGTTCAATACAGAATTGTTATCTATGAAAAGCAATTGAACAATTTAAACGCGTTAAGTGGTGGTTAAGCGAAATATTTCGTAAATGTGTTGCAAATTAACACTTGACACTTTAAACACGCATGATTATTGACAGTTGTCTGATTTACAGTGCTGCCAACATAAGAAACTTGAATTGGATTATCCTGTAATTTAAATATTTCATGGCTAATATTGGAACAAAATTATCATTTACCAAATGAAAATCTGTTTTTAAATTAAAAACCAAGATACACAGAGTATTTGATTTATATTCTATTACTTAATTTTTATCAAAAAATTAATACATATTACCTCTCTCTATTCTCTCAATTATGCTTAATAACTCACCACGCTAAGGGTAAACAATGAAGTATAACAATTAACTTTGATACTATTGAATCTTATTATGTATCTTACTCTAAAAGCTTCTAGTGTATTAATTATTACCACCAAACAAACTTTATAACGAAGTACAACAATACCCTTACCCAACAACTTAACTACTAACTATTGTGACAAATGGAACTTAAGCAACGCTAAATTACAACCCGTACTTACATATAATACATCGTTTTACGATTTTTCCGATGCAAGACCTTAACAGTACTATACCATAGGTTACCACGACAGCGACTAAAAATGGGTACCGGCATGCGATTACGCAATTAGGTCTGAGTCGCTTTGAAACGACCCACTTCTACTGCTACCAAAAGCTAAAAACAAAAACGCAGGGCACTGCATGCGGTCAATTTTCATTTTCCAATAACTGCTTTATGGTACCTGCATAGGCGCCGTTGCGCAACTCTACTCGGGCGTATAATATAAACTGCAAACTGCGATCCGAAATATTAACGAGGGTTACGAGATGTGAGCAGTCAAGGTCACCGCCTGTCTGGCTGCAACGGATGAGTTCGTTCACACCGAAAGCGAAATTGCCGCGGAGGCTGAGAGCGCTCAAGAGTAGTGCACAATCAATCAATGAACATCGGCACGATTAGTAGGTATGTTACGTGTATGCAAGGATATAAAAGGATTCCAAGCAAATGGAAGTATATTATAGATGGTAAACCGACGAAGCCTTAAAATATAGTATTCAGAAAAGCAAATAAAGGCGTTTTAAACAGGTGGAATGGTGACTCGACCGTAAATTTGATCGAATACATAAAAAAATGAGGCTAGATGTTTTATTTTATGTTTTTTTTTTATATTTATATTTATAAAAAAAAATGTATTATTTTTTAAGATTATATATATATATATACGAAACATTCTCATATATAAACCGATAAAATATTCCATATATTGTTTCCTAAATTATAATAAAAATACTATAAATTTAAAAAACGAGAAACAAAAGATTTTTTGTCATATAATAATGTGGTGAAATCAAAATGTGTCGTTGAAACATTTTTAAGCGGTCAGAAAAGGTTAGCGCCGAAACTGACCGCGCGCTTATTGGTCTTAACCGTCATACTTACAACTTGGCCTTAACAACTTTTTATACAACATACTAAATACTAAATAATAATCATACGTGTATACTGTGAAAATATCAAGAAAGCGTAATGACTCTATAGCTTGATATTAAAACAATCAACGTCACGTTTTTGTGGAAAATTAATTTATAGTTTTCAAATTAGTTTTTCATTTATACTACTTGTATGCATGACACATTATTAAGTGTGTCGAAATACAATTTTTATTTTACTCAGTACGCTCAGCACGCAGTTCTTATAGATTTTATTGATTTACAAATCTCAAGGATAAGTTTGACGGGGGTAAGGCTAATCCAGGAATTATGATTTAAGCCTGTGATAAATGTCCATGGGTCGGCAAGGTGATTCATTAGAATATCCAGGAGAAAATGTTTCATTGCCGAAGGAAAAAATACAACACGCAAAGGCTATGAAAATCTCCGATGAGTAACGCGTTTAGATATATGAAAAGGATTTAGATATCTAAATAAATACAGTAGATAAACTGCATGATCGATTGCTTATATGTGACCTTAATCAAAAACACACAAATGTTTTGTATTATCATCAAGAGGCAAATAGCGCATAAGCACACACAACTGATGACGCTTTTCACGCAATAGAACATGATTCACATGTAATTAAACGGTAGAAATTAATTGCATTTTTGATAAGATCGTAATCACTTATATAAAAATATTTTTCACTGATAACATATACTTATAAATTAATCTAAATCTGCTAGCAACATAGCATTGGTACTCCACGACATTACTACACGACTACACCTGTGTCCATAATCTCATTTTACTACTATCAAAATAATCGTTACTTTTGTTTATACAACGAGTCTAAATTATCCAAATTCAAGTTGTTGTGTATTTGTTCAAATAAATAAATTTTAAGATACAAAGTTAGCAAAAAATTAAAATATTTTTTTCGGAAATTAGATGTAAATTATTTTCTTACCATCTATCATTTTTATCAAAAAAGAGTTGGATAATAGATTTCCATAGTAGACGCTACCGCTCCTTTATGAGATTTGGAGGAATCTGGGTAGTAATTCTGACAAGTTGAGGAGCAAGAGTGATTGGTTATGTGACTAAGTATCACATCCTTTCTATGATCTTTCAAGAAAGCTTAGACGAATGAGAGAGTATGCCAAATTTAGAATCAATCACGATACTTCCGATCTTAAGCTCCACTTCCGACATATTCCTTAGTAAAAATGTAACTTTTAAGGCGACCCTTATGGGCGACCGTCGAATAATTACAAAGCTGTAAGTACAACAATGCTCATTAAATTCGAGGCCATGAGTATTTTTTCTAGACGCAAGTCTGAAAGACGCAATGAAAACAGGTTTGAATAGTTTTCCGAAATACCAATTTCAGTAATGTTTTTTTAGTTAAATCCCTTTCATGTAGCTTTCTAGAGCAGGGGTTGGCAAACCACAGACTGCTGCCAATTATAATCTAAACTGATTTTTAAAATTTTAAAACGAGCGAAACGGTTAACCGTCGAGTTAAGTACTTGTGAGGTTTGACAGTATGTGGTGTTCCTATTGCTTCACATTTTACTGTTACGATACCCAGTTTTAATTTGATAGCAATTTTAAAAATAATAAAACTACTTATAATTTAAATTAAAAAATTTTCTAATAAAATCAAACGAAAATGCACACTTTTACACAATATTTTCACCAATATTATTGACTAATATCCAAGAAAAATAATATATTTTCTGTATAAATATTTTTTTTTGTAATTTATACAGTGCTACTTATAAAATTAAAAATGCTCTTTTTTATATGTAATATTTGCTACTTATAAAATAATAATATACACAATTGTAAATTATTTTGCTGTATAATTAGATAAGGAAGAATGTGCATTGCACGATGACCTTATGTCTCTACTAAAAAAATACAATATACATACTACATACGTCATTATTACTACACGATATTCAAAATTTGCGGAAAAGTAACGATCAGAAAAATTGAAAAGGTTAAAACTGAATTTTTCATTACAACACATTTTTTCGCATAAAAGGCTACAAATAAAGTCAGTACATGTGTAGCTCAGTTTTTAATTTTAAAGGAAAGTAATTTTTCGGTTGTAAATTAACTAAGTTATATTTGTTTGTTGCAATTGAAAAAATGTGTCGGGAAAATATATTTATATCAATCTATCTTTCGGCGAGAATGGTTGCTAAAAGGATTGCGAACATTGTGCGTAACATCAATAGACAATGAAACAGTAAAGCGAATGATAAGCTTTTTTTGCCCTTGCTGAATCCAGTTTTACCAAAAGGTGCCCTATGTTAAATTATGACTTTTGGCGCCCTATGTTAAATTATGAAATTAAATTATGGCTAAGTAAAATAGTAGCAGTAAGTATCCATATTTAGCACCTACTGCAAATAGTTATGTTATTAATTTACACCACATTGTTTATTAGGGGAGGCAATGCCTTCATGGAACGACTACAGACGAAAATGTCTCACATACGATTGTGGTAGAAATATAAGCGAAATATAAATATAAACAGATTAACGCTTAGATGAAAAAATTAAAGACTTGTAGAAATACAGGCGGTTCAAAGCATCTGATTTTTTATTGTATTATTCACCATCAGGTACTTTGTGGGAAACATATCAATATATCATATGCTATTGTACCAGTTGTTATTCGCTTTCGTGAACTTAACCCTCGTTAGTTATGAGACTCTTCTTTGTCAGAAATGGAATACGAATACCTTGATTTGCTCCACCATATAGCAGTTCGGTAGTTTAGTTACGGTTGAAATTGTTTGAACTCATAGGGGCAACTGAAATTTTTCTCTACTAAATTTTTACAACAAATGCCAGATTTTTACAACAAATTGAATCAATTATTTACAACTATAAAAAAATCTAAGTTTGTAGCGAAAAAGTTAAATTTAGAACTTTAAGAATGTTATTATTTTCTAAATATTTTTCCAGATTTAGGAGTCACTCCATTTTACAACATATTTGAACATAATCTTTAAACAAAGATTTCAAAATATGATTCTTAGGTGCTTTAAATTTGAAATTAAAAAACGGATACGAAGAGTCCTGGTTGCAAAACGACCCACACTGTAATCTGGACGCAAATTTTTAGCTAAAGTATTTTAATTAAAGTGAATGAACGACTGTAAATATTTGATTGCTGTGATTTAAGGCCGAAACTGAAATTAACCATGCATAATATAGATAAATATGCTATCATTGATTACAAACAAAGAGTTCTTGCTTCATGATTGAATGACACATAGAACATACACAAAAGAAGCATGCATTAACAGTCGAAATATCGGTTGACACACGTTTTGTTCAATGGAACATTCCATGCAGTAACTAATCTCATTAACATCTGTATATTGATGTCAATAGGCGAGGTTAACGCTTACGTTTTCGCAATTAGTATACGTAGGGACAAATGGACCTCTGATGCTGCAGGCGCATATGTCTTCAATCTTATCAAAATAATAACAATAACAAGAGTGATAACTACGCACAGCTTAAACGGCGAGCGTGGGACGTTTACGCAACGACGTATATTTGTCATTGCTTCGCAAAGATTACCGCGACAAATCGCTGCGACAAAATTCCGTTTCCAGAAAGAAAATAGCCGTTGATATGAATTTGTCTCGGACATCAGAGTATATTTTTTATAAATAAATATTAATTTCAGGGCACAATTCTAATTAGCGACAGTCGCAGGCCTCTAAGCGAATACGCCTCCGAGTGGATGTTCTTTATTTCAGCTCATTTATCCACTTTACTTTCCATTATTATTACAGGTCTTTATATATTTCATAGAATAAAAGCGTATACTTGTATTTTCTTTCGGTGTAGTTTTTCATGCGTGGGCTGTATTGTTCAATATTGCTTTGGTTTCATAAAAGTATATCGCATACACATATGAAAATATGGAAGCGTATATTTATAAGGTTATTACTTTTGTTATAGTATTACTTAAGTTGGCTTCTGTTACAATTTCTAAGTATTTATGATAATGTTTAGCATTGTAATATATATCAATAAATTGTCAAAGAACATATCAAGTTAAAAACATATTATATTGATAGTGGTTAGTTAATTCATACTATTAATAATTTTCTGATTACATTTTAATGGGCACGTGTCGTCAAGTTTAATATATTGTACTGTAAGTGTCAAGTATTTCATGTTCTCACAGAAGCTTGAACAAATGCTAAGTAAATATATTTAAACCAATGGCCATATTCTCAAACGACTATGATGTAGACCTAATCTTTTTTTAAAGTTGCATACCGGGTGACTATTTATAAACTAAACCACTATGGTCGTTTTTCTATGACGACAAAGGATAACAAAGAGCAATATTATTGTTATTAGTTTAAGGCAATTTTATTTATTTTTTGATACAAGAAGAAGGTTATTCGGTGAATTTGGCCATGTAATAAACTGTTAATGCTCCCCGTGCATGAACGACGACGACGACGAGCGGCAGTACGACAATACATTATACGATCGTCAGGTAGCATAAGCTTGTGAGTGTCGTAATATATACTATAATATATAAGGCTCGTTAAAACAAAGTATATTTAATATATAAGATGCATAAATATATCTATCTATACCTAAAAAAATCATTTGGTCGTGGAGATAAATGTTAAGTCATTATAAAAGCATCTGGAAACCAACCTACAATTGTTTGTTACATTCTCAGATTTCTATGCACTTCTAAACTGTTTCCAGGGCCGGCCCTAGATTATTTAGCGCCCGACAAAAACTATGCTCCCACCTAAATTATATCAACACATTACATTCAAATATCATTCACTAATACTACTATAATTTATAATAATTAAAATTTACCACAAGCATTTTAAAATTTACAGTAAAACAAAATAACAACATAATAGTTGTTCATTGTGTTATAATTATATATTACATTAAGGCATTTAAGATCTAAAACAATAGTAGATCAACGCAGAAAAACAGCGGCGAAAACAACTGTATGGTAGCCACAGAGCAAAGAATATAATACTAGCTAATCAAAGTCAAAATAAAAAAATAGATTGGGAAAGTAAAATATATTGTTACCATGAGACAATCATAGAGTATTATAAGGGGAGCTAAAAAATATTTTAACCCTTTGCTCTGCTAACATTAAAATATACCATAAATTTTCAGTGCAGCCATAAAAAAGTAATGAATGTAAAATTATTATCTACATATATTTTAGAAAGTTATTAGAATATATTTTGCAGTTTTAAACATTAATAGCAGTAGCGTGTTTAGGATCCCAAAGCAATATTTTTAAATATCATCCACTAGCTTTACGAAATAATTTCAAGTGTTATCTATTTTTAGTGGTCTCTGTAAGCGTACACGCTGTTGAATATACCAAGTAATTTTAGATTTTTTATCAACATTGTTTGAAAAATTTGGCGCCCCAGGCGACCGCCTGTGCAGCCTGCCTCTCGGACCGGCCCTGACTATTTCCATGTATTTTTCTAAGCCATTACTAGTTACGAAATCAATAGAGATCTATGAATAAAAATATATGTTATATAAAATCCAATATTGAGACGAAATTATATGTTACAAATCTGGCTACTGAGGTTCTCTGTTATAATAACGATTAATACCCATAATTATACGCTTAATATAAAAATACGATCGATTGTTCAAGTAGTTATTTCGTATTGTTTTCCTGAGAAGTTTACCAAATGGAGCAATTTGCGAAAAATGGTCGTTCCACGTAATTATCTCAGTAGCAGTCGTTTTGAACAACAGTAAAACACCATAAAAATTACCACTTTTGTAACAAATAATTTATGTGTCGTAACTCGACGATAAATCGCGTCGACCTCTAAAATTGACATTGATCAAAGACGCAAAGGCAATATATTTTAGAAAGTTTTTTTTAATCTGCTTTTGCCGAAGCATCAGAATATTCCATTACACCAACAATTCAATCTCGTCGTATAGGTCATGAAACACGAGACTGCTCTTATAGTACTGAAATATACCGACGAGAAGCAAAACAAATGTGCGAAACTAAACCAACTTGAACCCTAACATCATTGTTAAGAACAAAATACGCGGAAAGCAACTCGCATAATGTTCAATCTAAAATAAGACATCGTCTGACGGATCGGTTTATGGTTTTACGCTATACCGATTTAAATACAAAAAAAGCATATATTTACATACATATGTCACTATTCAAAAAGTAAAAGCCATAATAAGAAATACATCCCTCGTCTATAGAAATATTACTTTCAATGCCATTTTCACTTCATAAAGCAGCCCTAATGGGATTTTCAGAATAGCGATTTCACTTGATGTCTTCTATCGTTTGAAATATTTGTGCTTTCGAGGCGAATTTAAGGTTTAGAAAAGTGCGGAAACTAGGTCAAGTGGATAGGGAGGTTAGAGAAGCACAGTTAGCTCTCACAGTTTTGGCCCAAATATCACGAACCGGTAACGATGCGTATGAGTGGATACAAATGGATTTGTTTCCTATTAGTTCAAACTTTTTTTCCTGATGCATTGTATAAACCGATTGATTATTTGTAATACAAAAACAATACAGAAAAATGCTTTTAATGTAAGTAGCGCTAAACGCATTGCTGTCTTTACTGCTATGGATTGTGTGACACATTTAAAAACGTAGTTAATTAAAAAAGGTCAAAGGTGTGATTCAATAAAACAGATTAAAATGTTTATATATAGCAATATTAGACATATCTACTGATATCAAATTGCTGTGCTATTTTAAAAAGTCTTATATTTATCTTATCAGTAATTCCAAAGCTTCCAAAGTTCAAAAACTCGAGTCAAGTGCTGTACAGCTATGGAGCAACAGTTTAATTCTAATTCGGCTTCAATCACAACTCAAATTAGCAACGCCAGTTATGTAATATTGTAACCCGGAAGCAGAACTGAAAAGTATTCTTTTTGAGATAAAGACAATCGAGACGAGCGGACGAAGGCATTAAGATATTGCACGGGTATTTTGCAACAGCGGAAACTGAGTCACTCGAGGGTTAACAACTGATCTTTTCGAGTCGCCGGTCACGAACCTTACTGCGCGATAGCTACACGGATGAACGAGATTAAGTTTTCATTAGGGTATTGCTGTTTAAATCTATTAACCAATCATATTCTTCGCTGCTAATTTATTTTCAATATACTGCTGTCATCATGATCTTCTAAATAAACCTAAAGCTATTATGTCTTTTTGATTTGCCACTCCAGATCTCGCATCACATTTTGTCACATTTTTCGTTTTACAATAATTGTAAAAATACAAATATCGTATACTACATACATATATTCTCAATTTTCCCATTGATATGAATTGTTTTATTTAAACGAGCACCGTTTTTTCGTAGCATGCATGGGTTTGGCGCGGTTCCAAAATATAGCAAATTTTCCCTTCAAAGAAACCTCTAATTTCGCAATCTCGTGACGTTGCGCAGGCGGTTATCGATAATCCACGATAAAAAATGGCCAAATCATTCATTTGCACCGACGTTTTTACGGCTGAAATCCTCGTGTATGATACGCCATAAATTACAAGGTGAAACCAAATATAAATGCATGGTTTCAAAAAGCCGCATTGAATTTATTATATTTATGGTTCAGGGTGAGTAAAAAACGGTCAGTTCCATTTGGCTGAAGGACTGAAAAAAAATTCTTTATATTTGCATGAACGCGGTTTCAATTAGTGAACATGTTACGTACGTAAGATAATAATCGCTTGTTTATTATAGCAGCAGATTTTTATATTTGGATAAGAGGTATAGGAATTTTTTAAATAACATATTCAGCATAAGCTACAATAAACAATGTATGTATTGTAGTTACAAATAAATTAAAATAGATGTGGATAATTTTAAAATAAATTAAATTAAACTGACAGTTACAAATAAATTTGTGCCCCTTGATTTACAAAGAATCAGAGCTTTTTGTTTATTTAACGGACAAAAAACCACTGAGATTTTCGTTTATAATTCCGTATTATATGCACTGATACCGTTGGACCTCACTTTAAAAGTCACCAAGCTGGTACTGCATATTCCAGAGGATAACTATATTGCCAAATATATCGTATTCGAATTGATCGTTACACTGTCACATGCGCCAAGAGTCTGATGAGATTTGTATTGAAAAAAAAACAAAGAATATGCTCCCGTCCTGAATCATCTACATTGGCCAAAGGATCGATAGCTAAAAACGACATTATTTTTAAATGGGTTATAAACCAAAATTTTAGACGTTTACCAATGGTGGTAACTTTGGCGCATATTAATAAAGACGAGCAGAAATGGCTTGGGCCATAAAAACACTTAAGGGACAAATTTTAACAAAAAATACTGGATCTGCGTGTTCGTGTCCAATCCGTTCGTTTTGAGCACTGATAGCGGACAAATATGTGTCTTTTTCACCACACGATCGGATGTGTCCACCGGACAGATCCGCGCGTGTATGGCCATGATTTAAGCATCCACAAAATAAATTAAACATTTAAAATGTTACATATATTATCATTTATTTGAGCATTAGAACAACTAGACATCATTTAGAAATAACCTATTAAGTATGATTAAAATTTTGGTAGTAAATTATTTATTGGATTTAAATAAATAACTAGAAGACGAGCAATTTAATAACTCTGGTGTAAGGTGTATTTGGGTCAACTATTAATATTTTCATTACCGAACCGTTGGGCGCACCCTTATAGAGTGCACTATCTCGGGTGTGATATAGTGGAGGTAAGATATAATGGAATACGAGCGAGTCGAACCGCGATAAATCTGCATTAAGCCAGATCTTATTAATAATTTAAGACAAAGGGTTCAGGTGAACGGCCGTGATAAATGCTCGCGCACAACGAAGAAGAAAAATCTTTAGAATAGGTAGACACACTTCAGTTTTCCGATTGTGCGAGACAATGGAAGATGGGTAATCTTGTATATAACACCAACCAACAATGGCATGTGCTGACTCTTGCCATCTAACGGGTTTCTGGAGTAGCGTTTTAACGCTAATTTACGTCTGCAATTTAAAAGATTTTCTCATGTATATAAAAAAATATGCTTAATACGCAACGATTCGGACAAATTTCCATACGTCCGCTTTGCGAAAGTTTTGCTAGATTGTTCGGAACAAGTCAGCGTAAAAGCGAGAGTTGAAGTGTCGCAAGATGAAATATGATTTTTTTTATATTGAGAAACAACTGCTCGGATCGGGGTGTGCGTGACATGACAATCGATCGGTTGATGTACAATACCAAACAATCTGAGACATCTTGGCAGCGGAACTAAATGTTACTGCTGTGGACGGGTTCCATGCCAAATATGCAAGATGCAATTGAAGGTTCATTCACGTGCTATGTAGTAAGCCAAGAGAGATTTTGGATATGAACTACAACAATAGTCATATTATATTTTAGAAAAATACGGATATGTATATAAGCTTATAAGCTAAACAATTGACAAGTAATCTGATTTTATATTATATTTTTTTTGCCAATCCTGATACTATCCAGAATGGTCCGACAATGGTTTTCAGCTTATCAGCTCATCGTTCCACTTTAAGGCCTCAATCGCAAAATATTCGTCGCCCACTATATAGCCTTAGTTATAAAGGCAATAGTGGGCGACGAATTTTTTACAAGTGCATAATCTGAGCAAATATATTTATAAGATATTTTAACAAGTATACCTATGAATTATAATACAAATTTAAGTTACCGTTTGATTAAAAAAAGGATCGCAGTAACTTAGTTGCGTAATTTAATTTGAACACAAACATTTCATATTAAATATTAGAAATTGAAAAAAACGAATGACAACTATAACAATAAAATAAAGAATACTTGAATGGGATCAGCAACACTGAGACTGTACACTTAAAGGTTGGGGGGAAAAATTGGTTCGATGAATCCATCATTAAAATAAGTTTCATCTAGTCTATTATATAGTAGCAATAAAACGAGCCCCGAAAACTTGCACCAGAGATCATTATGGGCTGAATTTTATTCGTTACAGTTACAAGTCAAACATCATTTATTTCCCTACGACATATGTATTCATGAAAGTATGGTCTGATAAAATTGTGTGTAAATATGCCTATTTACACACCACAACTGAAGTTTTATAACGCCATTGCTTTGAGTAGACACATACTTAATCATTATGCTTATACATACAGGCACAAAACCGAAAGTAAGAAAATAACTTGTTTCGAAAAAAATATTATTACAGGTCTTCTTTCTTATGTTACACGGTATAAACGATGTGATGAAAGTTTTTTCATTAACAATATTTTCGCTTATAAAAGCATATCGAAATTTTGTGGCAATAATAAAACGAACAAGATTATTTTTCAACACACATAAGTACAAGATCAAAGCGTGTAGTATAATTTATACTACAGAAATAATACAACGTTAAAATCTAGAGTCTAGACTAAAACGTTTATCGAATTAAGGAGACGCACGAATCGAACAAAGCCCTTAATATGGTGTTTATCTGTCAATTGCAGAATATACTAAATAATTCAACTTTTACAAAAAACTATATTATATTCCATATGATAATATATTCAAGTATCGTTACTTTTATGTGCGTGGATAATGATATTCGATTTTGAGCCCTTATCACGCAATTTCGAACCATACGCGTGTTATAAATTATATAAGTGTGTGGTCATTCGATTTACATTATACCTAATGACGCAGAGTGTAGCGCAAAAGGTTTAAAAATCTAACTTGGAGGTTCAAGGTTGAGATTTCTTCAATCGATACTGAAGAAACACAAAATTTCATTCAAAACTAGTTTTTATGAGGCTACGGCGATTGCTCGACTTTAATATTGTAGAGTAAAAAAAAAAATTAAGTCTTTCGATACATTCACGTGGGCGGTTCGTGGTTTAAATTTTGCAAGGTTAACGTAATTTAAATGGAAGTAAAATGGGAGTAGCGGATAAACGAACCCTTTGATCATCCGTTAATTGCCTATTAGCACGAAGGCTCGCAGGGAAAACTATTCATAATAAATTACATGATAATATATTATTAACAGTATTTTAAGTCAATGAACTTACTTTAAGCCAAATAAATAACATACATATAGCTCAATATGATCAACTAAAAATAAATCAAGAGAAAAAACGTATAACCAAAGTTGAATTAGTTTTAAGTCTGCATCAAAGATGTTTAACAAACCAAACTCGCGATTTGCATAATTTCGAATTCTCTCGAGCGAAAAATGAGATTTTGGCGAGAAAACAAACTGTCACAGATTTCATGTAATAAAAAGAGAAACTGTATTAGTCTTTTTTTAGCAAAATTATGGATTTATACAAAAATTAACCATTCAAATATTGTTGTCAAACTAGTAGGATAAGTTATTAGATAAGAAGAGCCACATTTATGTTTTTGAATGTTCAATAGCAACTGAAAATATTACATTATATTTATTTTTAGAATACATAATTTTTGTTTTTAACTTACATTGAAGGATTTGATTTAAGCATTTTATTGTTTAGTATGACTAGTATCAAAGTTGTTCTAAAAAGCTTAGTGTTGTTGCTGTTAATGAAGATGGCATTACGTTTTGACTTGATAAATTTCATTACAAACAAAAGAGATTCATAATAGTAAGTTCTATTAATAACTGAGAGTAATAGGAAAGCAGTTTTCTAAAGATTAGGATTTTTTGTATTTTTAAAAGTCAGATAGGGATAATAAATTGTACGTATTAGATTCAATCGCAAATATTCCTGACTCAATATGCTCTATATTTATTGAAATAAAATCCACAGTAAATGATACAACAACAGGATATCCACTGTAGAGAACATCATCTACTAAAAGGATTCATAAGAAATAAAAATAGCTATGGCTTTTTAGTATCTTAAACCTATTATCAAAATCGATGTGATTTTAATTTCTGTATGTTGTTTAACATTATTGTATTTCAGTTCAACACCAGAAATACTAGTTAGTCTTAATTTAAGACAGTGGAAGTTCAGTTCTCTCTTTAAAAAAACTAAAATTTATTTTGTTCTATGGCAAATTGAGAGCTAATTGCATTAGAGTTAAACTTTAATTTTAATAATTTATATTCCAATAGTGTTACAAAAGTGTATTTTTTAATCATAGTTGGCAAATAATGGCAAATAAAGAGCCAATGTCGATAGTGTTTAGCTCCACATCAAATCATTTCGATGTATAATGGCTATTATTAAAACTTGTGTTTTTTCTCCAGAAAAATATCAGATCAAGAATTCTCATTTTTCGAGAAATTTTATAAGACATTTTTTATTTTATAAATAAAATTTGTACGAATATTTTTAAAAGGTTTACAAATACTGCATAAGTAAAAACGAGTTTATGCCTAATATGCATACTTCCTGAAAGGTTTTAATAGGGGTTTGGGAATGACACAAAATTGCTTACAACTTTTTAACACTCGAACTTGCTTCATTTTTGCTTAAGTAATAAAAGAAAACACTTAGATAAGAAACATTTCCGAATGTGTTCATGCCAAATGTTTGAAAGTATGCATACTTTTTCGGAAGAACGAAAGTATTAGAATTACGAACAATTTTTTTGCGATTTTGTATTAATCTAACCGGCCGACGGCTTTATCTTTGCTTTGGGGATCTAAAAACCCGCTCCGATAAGAAAAAATTACGCATAGAAATCGGCAGAATGCAAAACAATTTAGGGCTATTTTTATTTTTCGATAATCTAAAAAGTTGACGATTAAACCAACATCAACAGAAAACGAAAGAAATTTTTCCACAGCTGAAATTTTTTGAACAAAAAAAGAACGAGGATATTTGATTCTACTTGTTTTTAATAACATGTAATAATGTATCTGTAATATTATACTTTACTGTATTACATACATTTTTTCATATATCAAAATTTCTCGAGAATTATCGAGAAATTTGAGAAGTGATGTCGGGAATTATCATTTTTCGGGAAATAAAAATTAGAATGCCTAATTTAAACCTAGTTTAAGACAGCCAATTTTCAATGCAATAGAATAAGCTATCCCCTGTCTTTCCTTCAAGCTACAGATCTTCAACAAAATTTCAAAATTCGCAATATATTTTTGCACCTATAAATGCTAAAGATGGAATTCACAATAAATTCAGGAAAACTTAGGATAGTTAATATTATTTTAGTATTTACAAGTTTAGTATTTTTACGGTGAACACGTCAACGCAACGCGAACGAAGTGGCATTAAAAGCCGCATACGGCTAGCGAGCCGCAGTTTGTCCACTATTGTATTATATTAACAGAGTGTAAGTTTTATTGAGAAACAAATTAGGTTCAGATGCTTTGAAAAATTCGCAGTTATTTATAAAACAGTGACTCCAAATTAGAGAGTTTTTAAAGTTATGATTTCCTAAACTCTAAAGTGGATATTTAAGTGTAAATGTCAATAGAAGTATCTCAGAAAGTCTCTAAAAGTGATCGTTAGTTGTCCACGTTTCTGTATTTATACGTAAAGCCCCTTTAAGAGAATATTTTGTTTTTCATCCCTGTCAGTGGAACGGCCAATTACAAAGGGATAGCAAATTTTGGTACAGATTACGGATGGCCGTTTAGATGGCAATCTTGAATGCTCGTGTTATCCTTTCCCAAGGCATTTGCGACAGATACTACCATTATTATATATGGTAGCGTCACATTTTAACAATTTAATTTTGGTAAAACGATTTTGACATGCCAATTTAATGTCCAATAGTAAATTAAACTTTGATTCTTTTGATAAACATGATACGTCAATGTATTTGCGCAGTTTAATTTAGCTTTTATATTTACTTAATTAAACCTCAATTTATACAATCTACAATGAAATACCTTATACAGTTTTAATAATATTTTAAATGTAATATAAACGTTTACAACCAAACTATGATACTACAATATTAAATTAAACTTGTGTACAGCGGAAAAAAGTTAGCTGTACACGTTATATAAAATACACATTAAAAAATGGTCCACACGAATCAAATTATTGTCATAAAGTTTTGGCATTGTTTCAATTTCACTACGCCGAAAAAACACGTAAACTGCGCGAGAATTTGCTTTGACAGCAAAAGCAGAAATTACTTAAGGCCCGCGGCGGTATTTTTTGTATATTTTTTTTTTTGATGCAGTACAAAAGGTTCACGGCCGCTGATAATATTTTCATTATTATTGTGTTCTCGTTTAGATTCTTAAAGCGCTTTCTTTGGTTTAACTTGAACGGTTCGGAAATGCGTCAACCGGGCGGTCGCAATGCGGAGAGTACCGCAGAAAGATAAGAGGTTAACTGAAAAATCACACGTTGAAGTGAAAATATGTTAAATAATAATATTTATTTTATATTATACTTAAGATTTAGTCGCACATTACAAGTAGTAAGTGGTTCACCTTGTAATAATAACAATTACATAAACACTATACACTATAGCGACTTGAGAGTTTAATCAAGATTTTCCTTTCCATTTAAATAGTGAAAAATCAGGAATAGATACTTAAGTTTGATCAAAATTATAATGCAGAACAATTCAATATATACATATATATGTATATGATAGATATTATTGACAGCTTATATTTTGATACAATGTTAGAAATACTTGAAATTGATTGAACCGATCAAAATACGGTTACAATTAAAGTCGGTTGAGAAACGACGCGTGCCGTTCGCTCTTATCTTCCATCAGAGAATTTCTAAAGATTTTCCCATCGCGAGTGAAGTATTTGTATAGTAGTAATACTTCCTGGATTGCGTTAACGCTAAATTGATTTTCGACGGTTACATTGTTAGCGGTGTCGCTATTGTATTTTGCCACATAAAACTCAAGAGTACCCCGAAATTAAGTCATAATATATTTCAATAAAAAGCAATCTACGATCTAATCAATATTTACTTCAATTAAAATTCTACTTTAAACATTTATATATCAAAAGCAATATTGATTAAAATATGACGCTGTCAATCATTCAATACATAATATCTAAAAACAAGTATCTACTAAAAGTAAACGCAAAACGATAATATTACGTTATAATAGACTATTTTCGTACTACGTGCCCGATCATAGTTCAATACATCACGTACATAAAAGCCATGAAAAAGGTTATTTTACAATCGAAAAGCGGTCGGCCCAAAGCCTTAAAATATATTAATGTAGTTTTATATATTTCAAACGATGCCTTTAAACAGTTTATTGCGAAGTGATGGTACATTGATTCCATTACATATCTAACGTTTTTATAACGTGTAACGTCATTCAAGTTCAGGCCAATTAACGTTTGAGAAACGTAATTATTAAGAGATAAATTACGTTTATTGTGCAGTTTATCCGACTTGTTTATTTATACGACAGCGATAAAAAAAATTATAACATAAATAATGAAATCAGTTAATCACGCGCGTGTAAGGAGTAGTAAATATTATGTTCGCCTTCCGAATATTTTTGTAGCGCTTGTTAATTCTTTTGCGAAATATTTTCCTTCCGTTTCGACAAACGGAAATTAAGGCAATGCTTACATTAACATTTGTAACAAAGAACCATGAAATATATGTACTATAGTTAATATTTCAAGAATCAGCAATATATTTTTGCATTAAACATTATTGATATACGAACGCTTGGATACTACTAAATATATTATATTCAAAATATTCCAAAATAAGGATCGAGTATTTAGTTGTTAGTAAACAAAATTAATTACATGAATATATAAACTTAAGCTAGGTAAGTTAATAAGTTTTATTATTGACATATCAATACGTTTTTATATAATTTATAATAATTTTACTCTTGACATGAGCAGATATTAAGCCTGTAAGACAACTGGTTATGTTTAACTAAAATATATTATATCTACAAGGATTTTAATATGTGTACTAACCTACATAATTAAATAATCTTAAAATTAAATATTTAACAGTAAAAAATAATGTTAGTTTTATTAAGTCTCAAATAAAAAAATATATTAAATACAAAGCTGATTTTTTATACGCAAATATTAATTAACAAAACTGAAGTGGCTGTAAAAGCTTTTCGCCGCTTCACTGTGAAACTAAATGCTTTTTCAGCTCGAAGTGGTACATAATACAATAAAAGAGCTCCACTCTATACATATACAATATTTCGACAGTCAACTACTACGAAACACAGGTAAGTAATTGGCGACGATTACCGATGGCGGAATAATACGTTTGGCTGGCTTATCGCGTAACGTTAATTTTAGCGAGCACTTGGTTGAGCGGTTGAGTCGATGAACCAATATTCGCACGATTACAACGTAAAATATCTACAAGAAGGGAAAGTCCTATATACTGTATAATAAAAGTCTAGGTCTTTCGTTAGTATGACCGCCGTGATGTGCTGTTGAAGTATTTTTAATTTTTAATATTTACTAGATATCACATCTATTTTCATTTTTTTATTTAAAAGCTAATCGTTACCTGATTCTGTCAGCAAAAAAAGGGTGATGTATCGTGTATTAATTACTTTGAACCAGTCGCTGTTTTGAAATAATTTTTCCCAAATTTATCTATAATCATTGTTGGCAGGCTTAAGTGACCAGCAACACGGTTTTTGTCCGCGTCATTATATAGTCACTAACCTCTTATGCCTATCGTAATAAATTACATTAACTAACGCAGCAATTGAGAACTCATAATATTTATTAAAGTGTTTCGAAGTATTCACACAAATACGGATGTCGCTGTGGAGGTGTTCTATCAACAACCGACTTAATTTTTAGATATTATAAGATTTTCTAGATAATATATTATCTTAACCGACGAAATTCCTTTATAGTTAGGCAGAAGTGTTTAAGTAAAAATACTTAGTAAGGATAGAGATTCAGTGAAATAATTTTCTAATAAAAAGGCCCTGAGATAGAGTAAAATATAGTAACAGAAAACCCTTCATATAAGGAGAATTCTAGCAGATGGAAAATATTCCGTGGAAATTTTTCTGGTATTCCTACAAGAGAAGGTACGGATAGTATCCATGTTTGTGTTCTAATGGCTATTTGATGGGAGCAATAATTCGTCAATAATTCGTTAATGCTCGATTTTCAACTTCAAATGTGGAGTGCCCTAAAGCAGTGGTTCTCAGGAACCCATCTCAGGAAAAAACTTTTTAGGGTTACAAAATTAAAAAATATCAAGTATTGATACAAGAGTAATATAATTTATTTGACAAAAAATTAATATATTGATTTAAAAGTAAAATATCAAAATAAAATGATATTATCAAAATTTATATTTATTTCTGTGACGACAGCAAGGGCGAACAAGCGACGCGACGCAAATCGTGTACTATCTCAGTCTCTTATCTACCTACTTAAGTGAAACTGGCGTTTCAGTTAGTTGGCATTAAAACAAAATATCGATCATAAAAAGATCCAGAGGATGACTTAAGGCTTGCGATTTTTTATACACATCTTAACATTTAATAAATTATGATATAAATTACTTAAGGCTTGCGATTTCCAATACATATCTTAACATATAATAAATTATGATTAATAATTCTTTTAAAGCGCATACCTCACATTAAATTCGTTTAATTAAAGTATTTACCATTAAAAAAATGTATGCATAAATAAAACCATTATTTTATAAAATTATGTGTTTTATTTAGACCTCTAAAAAGCCAGAAGCATGAAAGCAAGCACCCTACAAAAGATTTTACGTTGAATATTAAAAATCGCCTATCCATGGGCCGTGAAAACTTACAGGAAAAGAAATGCGTACCACTACTTTAGAGAGTCGCGATTACGTCCATTATTCTTATTTCTAGCGGCCAGAAGGTTAGCGCTCGAGAGCACATCCTTACAAAAGCCATCTATTATAGCTTCTCAATGAACTTTCCAGTCTTTTTTTAGCGATAGCAACAAGGAGCTAAAACAATTTTTATGGAATGGTGCACATATATATATATAAACATTTAGTGTGCATTTTAAATTAAAAAGGTATGATAAAGTATACGTTTGTATTTTCTGATAAAAAGTTCTGTGCCGAGAGAATCGGGAATTTTCGGTTTTTGTTCCGTTTCGTGCCCAGAGACTCAATATTTTTTGATTTTCTACGTTATCATTAGAAATGTTCACAGAACTTAAAGCAAAATTTTAGGAAACATTATTAATCAGCTCATTTTTTAATACATTTTTTACAAACGCCCAATTATATTGAAACAAAAAACTATGATTGAAGTTGCTCCCAAAAATATATATTTGAATAATGGGGAAGATATATTATATCTTCTTTTTTATAATTTAGATACTTTGCAATCAGATATAGAAATAATTAATAATGATGAGAATACTGATGACGATTTTATCAATATGACGTTGACAATCAAAGATGTATTAAACATAAATTACTAAGCAGAAAAATATTTCTCCGATAAAAAAAATCGGTTGGCTTAATTGATCACAATTAAGCCAACATCAACGGAAAGCGAGCGTGTACTCGCAATTGCAGGACTATACAATTTTTCTAAAACTGTATAGGTATTTCGGCAGGCAAAAATAAAATATGTATTATTATTTTATTAAAATAATTTTAAAATTGCTGTTTTCTATATTCTATAATTTAAATTTTTGTAGTTATTACAAATAATAATACAAAAATAAACATTGTTATTAATTAATAAAATTAATATGTATGCTTATTGACAATATTTAAAAATAATATTTTTTCTGTATCATTTTACCGATAAATTGATTCTCGGGATTTTTTTCTTGCTTTCCGGGACTTCAGAATCACTACTGTTGATGAATATATATGAAATTATCATCGTGACGCATTTGGAAAACCTGACAAGTTATGCTCTATAATAAATAAATCTAAATATGTTTAGAGAATAAATGAGAGAGTGACACGCGTTTATGTTACATAGTGATCAAAGAAGTCCGGGCGTCGTTTAACGATGAAAAATATTAAAATTATAATATTTAACAAATAAAAAAATACAGCTTTATTTTGAAATATTACGTGTACATTTTCTATAGCGGGTACGATACTAGTATAATAATAAATATATACGTACACTGCTGCGTTCCAACCATGACGCCATCCCTTCCGTTAACCCACCCCAAAAAAGAGGCTTATATATCACGGTTACACGGCGTAAACCCGAGATTACTACGTACCAAAGAGGAAATTCTATTTTTTACAGATTCGGACCCTTTCCCGATGTTCCCAAACGGATATACACGGTTCGCTGAAAATCAGACTATTGCGCAATGGTTAAAACATTGGGGAGGACATTATGAAAGTAATAATAAACGACGAACGAGCAGATAATGGCAGAGCCGACATTCAAAGGTTATGGGCGAAGGACGAGTCAACTTATTGTATACAGCGAAATCGTTAAAACAATTAACGATCGCGTAAATGTTTTTTTATATATATATGCTACATATATAACTTTTCATCTAGATTGTTGAGAAAATATAAAGTTTACGTAGTTTTGTAATTGGTGATTCAATTATAAATATTAATAATATAGGCACGGAACAAATCTAGTTACATATGGCACTGATCTTTTACCGTTTATGAACGAATTTGGTACATGTCGGATACATTTTTTAAAACTAAGGTCATTCGTGTTCATAGGTGACGTAATTTTTAAAAGGTGGTTGCATATAAGGCATGCGAATATTTCAAAAGGCGTGACGTGCGCTATTGTTTTAACTATCGATCGTTCAAAGTGTATTTAAGTGTAGCGCTGTATTCAAAGCAAAAGGTACTATATATACGGGTGGATATTATACAAAAAATACACATTGAAACGAGATTGATAATTTTCGTTTATAATGTCATAATCCGGTCATGATTGATGGCGCTTAATGGCGACGCGGTACGAGCTCGGTCAAAGGTGGAGAGATTCCGTGACCAAAATGAAGAAATATTGCTAAGGGACTCTTTCTTATATCTACAATATATAAAAAAAACATATTATAAGAGATGTTATTTAACTGAAATTTATATTATAAGTTAATGTTAATTATACGTGAGTGAATTTATGTATGTATGCGGTTAATACGCAAGGAAAATATACAGAAGTTCAAAGTGACTTGAGCGTATTTTTACCCGCATTACACAAAGAAGAGAGAAATGTTTTTGCTCCCTTGCCTCCGTTTTATATTATGAAATACACTATAATGTATATTATTATATATGAAATGTCGTACAAAATTATAAATAATATATACAGCGAAACGCAGTGGGTACGCATCGAATCTAACTGCTTTTTTGTATAAACAAGGAAAATATTAATATATATTATACAATATTTTGATGGTTTTTGTATTGTTTGAAAATATAATATTTGTGTATCATGGCTGAATACATTTCAATATGAAGTCACGTAAAAAATTAAATTATTGTACTTTTTTGCTACATTATTTAGCATAATGAAATAAATTACGTATTCTGTATATCGGCAGTTGCCAACTTGTATTTTGTCGCATACAACTTTTTTGTCTAATTGAATTGTCGCTATCGACCGACGACAAGACTTATTTAGTAACGTCCTCAAAATTTTCACATAAAAAATAATTGCGATTGACATGTGATAATATTTTAATGCCAAAAATTAAATAAATAAAATGGATAATAAAACATGTTATATGATTGTATTACACAGTTCAAAGGTAAACATTATAGATTAATTATCCATTCAGTGACGATGCGTGGTTTATGACTAAATGCTCATTTACTTTTCATCTTTAAATATTTGTATGTTATGGAGAAACATATTGAATATTATCTAATCATACAATCAAACAAAAACTCTCAAAACCTTAAAAAATATTACAACAGCTGATGCGTCTTATAGCAAAATAAAAGCGAGAGAGTAGAATTATAACACACAATTTTGAAATTCAATTTACTGTTTTGTGTGATTTGCTAGATACTCAAGCTTCTGTTTTTAAGAAAAAGTAAGTTCCTTACGAAATGCTGCGGCGAGTATAGGCTCATAGCTCCGAATCGTTCTAACGAGATGAAAGCGAAACACAATTTATTAAAAATTAACGTGAATTGATTGTGAATAATGCTGATAATTTATATTATAAATATGGAATAAAACAGAAAAATACGAAAAAAACTATATAAGGGGAAATTAATAAAATTATTTAAATTACACAAATAAAGGTTAGATATAGTAATATATATTTGAGTATTTATTAATAATTTTTGGTACTGATTTAATACCTAAAATATATTTAAAAGCTGATCTCGGCAGAACATCCAAGCGGATTACAACAACACAAGCTAACCCCTAAGGTTGGGAGACTCATAAGAATGGTTGAAAACATGTGATTAAGGCAATGATCCTGAATGAAAAATTTAAAGGCGAAAATCTGTATTAGGTAGATGCAAACGTATTTTTTCGTTTTTCTATAACTGTAGGAATTTTTTCTGTCTCTACTAAAAAAAATTATATATTTTTGTTGTATAAGTGATACTTATCTTCCACTTTTTATTCAGTTTTGGCATGGGCAGCTAACGGTAGAGCCATTATAAATGTTCGAACTGTTTTTTAATAAAGTGCATTTAAGCCACTGTTATCTCTACGAATTTCTCCAAGGCAATAACGCAACCGTAGCAACTACAAACATTTTTTTGTCAACTAAAGTTTGAATAACCCAAATGGGTGAATGAAAATTCTTAAATAGGAATTTTCCATTATCTGATTTACGGTTCGGATGGCTTTTGGTGATTAGTGATGACTTATAAAAGGCCATAATTAATGCAAATCCATGCCAAAAACACCAGGAAACTTGCTTTTTTTAGCTAAGAATTAGTGGCGATATATTTGAACTGAATGAGTATGAAGTTGGATTCCGCATGAATTGACTGCAAATATATCGGATAGAGAGCAACCGGGTGCGTACGGTGAGATGCATTCCCTTTCGCTCGCTCGCGTGTTAAGTGATGAGAGAGAGAGAAGAAGTGGGCGTGCGGAACGCATGTAGCGCACGCCCTTATCTCTCACTCACTCTCGTCGTATAGCACGCGAGCGAGCAAAAGGGAACGTATCTCACCGTACGCGCCTGGTAGCAACATGCATTTGGTAAAGTGAAAGAATCATTTTTGCATTGGCACGTGATAAGCGATGAAAAATAGGTAGTGTATAATAAAAAAAAACATTGGGCCAGACTTGAACATTTTCTAACAACTTCCAATGCCTTACGGTTTTGTGGGATATAAATATTATTATCTACTATGTGCTCTTATAACAGAACGAAACAACCACAGTTGACTAAATTGAATGCAGCCCTTCACAAAAAGAGTATTGTCTCACAAAGATAACGCGCGACCATATGCGGATATGATGCAACATAAACGATGTGAGTCATAATGCATCCATCATATTCTCCGGACCTTGCGCCGTTTGATATTTATTTATTCAAATCAATGTAAAATTTCTTTAATGAAAAAAAAATTAATTACGGAAGCAAAACGTCCATTGAAAGGGTTTAAATTAGCTGATAGATAGGTGGAAAATTGTCATAAGTTTAAATACATAATTTGCATCAACCTAATACGTATATGATATTACTAGAGAGTACCACGGAACCGTTGCGATTTGGTTCACTATGCCTTTATATGATAATGTAAGAAATAATAAGTTCAATGTGGTAAGAATCGCCAATATTATTTTGTAATTATAGAAAATAAAAATCATTTAATAAAGAAAAATTGTCTATGTGTATGAAAGCTAGTAGATAGTTATTCAATTAACTTATAACTTATAAACTTACTCGAATGCACGATGTAATATTTTTTGAATGATGAAGATAAAGATGATCTTTACCTGAAAACAAATAAAACACATTTTAGATTGGATTGTATAATATAAAACAAAACATTGAAAAGCATTGATATAATACGATTAAGGGAAAACTCGATCTAAAATCTAATCAAAATATCGATTAAAACTCTTGTTTGAAAACAACATTAACGAGAATTTGGCAACCATTGTTTCAGCTTTTATAATCACGATATTCTCTTCGAAGAATTACCATACAAAACAGAGCAACGTAAATTAATAATTAACACATCGCCGTTCTCAAACGCAAATTTAAATTTAACACAATTTTTCAGAAGCACTGTTGAGAAATAACGTTCCAGTATTGTGAATATACAATCAGACGAAATCAAAAATTTCATCGTAAATGATCTTACAGTTTCCGAGAACAAAGACACTGCATTTGCATTTGATTTCGCAATCCGGTCTATGAATAGAGCATCTCGAACAGCAAAGCAATAAGCGAACATAGCAAGAACATCCATCACCGTTCGATCTAACATACGACGTGAGAAAATCTTGCGACTCGACAAAGAAATATGACCCGAGTTTGTTCATCCTGTTCGGAATCGAAAGGAAAATCTTCTTACTGCATATACGGAAGGTTACCTCGATGATTCATGACCATGACATCTGCGGACCGGTTTTCACACTACACAACCGTAAACGTTTATAAAAAATACATACTGTCGATTCGTTACGTAAAACACTATTGGCACGGTCGAGTGGTTAGTAAACTTGACCTCAAAACTTGAACACTAAAACGAAACGCAGATCAGAGTTCGGAAAATTGTTAACGTTACATATTATTAAAACAGCAAACGTATTACCTAGTCTACATTAGAGACCCTAGACATGGCAAATAATATTTTAGCATGGATATGAGTTGACCTAGGTCTTTTACCAAGGGCTAACCGACGTGTGTCCGCTCCGACCATGACCCGTCAGTTAGTGCATTGTTAAAGGTGAACAGGTATTTAGTCAGCTTTGTATAAGCTGAATATCATGCAGTAGACCATTTATTCATATCAAAAGCAGTGCAAAACTTTATTCAATGCAAATTATGGTTACGCATAAAGACATCAAGTAATTTTAGTTACACAGACATTATTTAAATTTATTGTCGTTAATTATTAGGGTCAAATATTAAACCATAAATCAACAATCTACGATCCCATAAAAGTAATCGTAAAAATCTGGAATCAAATTGGGCAGTTACCATAACCATTACCACACCCCATATATCAATCCACATTTTTGTGTACTAATTTAGGCTTCGGAACCGTAATCTACTAATCGTTTTTTATGACTCAAACTAATATGAATTTATTGGGCTGGGTACTAAGTCATAGCATATTTTGTTTAACAATAATTTATAAAATAGGAAAATAAAGGAACTGGTACATAACATTTTTTTAATATGTATTCTGAGTAGGGATTCCAATCCCGGGCCAAAATTTTGATCCCGGGATTTCGGTATTGCATTTAGTCGATCCCGGGATCCCGGGACCAGTCCCGGGATAATTTTCATGTTATTTTATCGATAAAAATAATTTAAAATGAATAATACAATATATTTTTACATCTGTTTTTTATAACGTACAATGTATAAAGTACGTATAATTTTAGTCTTGGACTTAAAATAGAAAATAATATAATAAAAATAAAAAAGAGAAGGTCTTATATATTTATTTGAGAAGAAAAAAATGAACTTTTGACAATGAATGTATATAGGTATGTACATTCATAGACACAATTAATTGAAAACATTATTTTGAATAGAACTCACGAAGTTACATCAAAGCATCAAGTGTTTTATCATTTAGCCTTGATCTGATTTTGGTTCCTAAGCAGCCTGCTGCTGAAAAAGCACGTTCAGACTCACAGCCTCAAAGATTCACAGATGACACGTGCAACTCGCGCAAGTTTGTACACGAAATATAACGATGTTGTCAATAATAATTCGATTGTGCTTGATAAATCAACCAATCCGAAAAATTCGGGATTATGTTTTATAATCCCGGGACTCATCGGGTATTGAAAATCGTTCGGGATCCCGGGATAGGAATCCCTAATTCTGAGAGATCATTTTTGTGCTAGTGCATTGAATATTTTATTCAATGCACCGGAGAATCCTTGCATGTTATTTATGAGGGAACCCTTTAGTTCTAGTCGTAACGAGAGCCTTTGTGTAATCGCACTATTGTTAAATAATCACTTTTGGTTTCAAGAATAAGGTCCCCCCATAAACGAGAGCCTGCGTGGCCCCCACAATAAGTTTTATTTATTTAATTTTATTTATAATATTATTAATTTTAAATAACCTGAGAAAGAATGTCTAGACGTTATGGACATAGGAGCTGCCAGTAAAAAGCAAACGTCCAGTACGTGTGGACAAAGGACTCCAAAGGGTTAAACTGAAATATTCTAACAATAAAATAACACATAAGCGAGGTGGCTTTTAGACCGAAGAGTCTTAACTCGTGTTATATGAAAATAAATTGTGTTAAGAATTCAACAGTTTTAAGCCAAGTATAAATGCAGACTGACACTTAAATTTTTCAAATACGTGGCACTTTAGTCGTATTATCATTGATTAAAAACAAAATGTGCTAGATATAATTTTTCACATAAGCATAAACGCAATTAAAAAATAATATAAAACTCATAAATGTATGTACATATACATAAATATATAAAACAAGCTTTCGATTCAAGGCGAACAATGCAATAACTGAGAAACGTTTCGCAGAATCGAGTGTATCTGTAATAAACTCAGTTTTAATTGAACAAAGTGGAATGGAAAATTAACCAGGCGAATTAATGAAAGAGCGCATTCCACTACCATATACGTGTCAATACTGCATTATACCAATGAACAATAATATAATGGGTTCAATACTTTTTCTCATATTTCATAAGCAATCAAAATGCAGCTTGGGTATATAATTTAGTGTAGCATGAAAAAGTTAATTAGTCCACGTACATACAATATACATATATTTATATTGTGTGTATGCACATAGTTATTATAGGGGACACGGTCAATTGGGCGACGGCGATTGGGCGACGGTCAAATGGGCGATTCAAAATGGGCGACGGACAAATGGGCGATGGCCTTTTGGGCGACGGTCTTTTGGGCGATACAATAATAATGCATTACAAATAAATGTGTAGCAAATCATGATCCTATAATTAATTAAATAATTTACATAATTTAATACATATTAAAATATATATATACATATACGTACATACGAAAATATAAGTAATATTTTTTATAATAGAATTAAAAGATGAAAACATTATTCGGTCTAAACAAAATATAATATACCTACATAAGATATAGTATGTATATATTTACTTATCATTTGTGCTTATTTAATCATAAAATATCACTTAAACAGTTCGATTTTTTTCATTCAAGAATTTAAGAGAGTTACCCGATATCATAAAACACTTAAAGCACACGGCTTAAGTCGGTAATTTTATTATAAATACCTACCTGATAAATGTTCATAGTGGGCCCTTACGCGAATTTTTTTTATGTTTTGAGCCTTGGAAACTACTGTGAGAACAAGCTTTTGGAATTTCCAAAAATCGCATATTTTACAGTTATCTATTTTAAATTAGATAGGATAGGTATATAAAAATATAATAACACAGAACTAGCGCTGATAAGTGTTTATCGTGGATTTTACCCTTTACGAGATTTTTTTATGTTTTGAGACTTATAAATTACTGTGAGAACAATCTTTTGGAATTTCCAAAAATCGCATATTTTACCGTTATCTATTTTAAACTGGATAGAGTGGTTATATATAAATATAATAAGCTAGAACTAGCGCTGATAAATGTTTATCGTGGATTTTGCCCTTTCCGCGATTTTTTTTATGTTTTGAGCCTTGGAAATTAATGTGAGAATAAACTTTGGGATTTCACAAAAATCGCATATTTTACAGTTATCTATTTAAAATTAGATAGGGTAGTTATATATAAATATAAAAACCCATAACTAGCGCTCAGTATACTTTTGAATTTTGACTGAAAACATTCGAAAAAAGTTTCGTTGCGTCTTTGAAAATTATTTTTGTCGTGGTTTTAAAACACTTTGTCACAGTGTCATTGTGTTTTTGGTAAAAAATTCACTACAGCAAGAAAATAAGTATGTGTCTTTATATTCACATGTGGGTTATATTATATGTGTTATTTATAGATAATTGTTTTTTATAGATTATTGTTGAGAGCGACTAATTTGAGTTACCACAGTTTATATTCTTTATAAATGGATAATTCAGACATATTAAGTCAAAAAGACAAGGAAAAATATTTTTGGAATGGATATCTTTATGAAAAGAATAGACCAAAGAATTTTTATTAAAGTTTTGAGGTACAATAGAAAAAATATCATAGAATATTTACATTGTATTGCATATAATTATAATATGAGTTAATAATTTGAAAATAAAATTGTTTTTCATTTAATATACATTTTCGTTTTAATGTATATTTTATTTATATTCAAAATAAAGCAAAGCGTGCAAGTTTTTTTAAATTTCTGTCGCCCATATGACCGTCGCCCAAATAACCATAGCCCAATTGACCGTCGCCCAATTGACCGGAATCGCCCATTTGTCCGTCGCCCAATTGTCGCGTACCGTTATTATAGAGACATCGCATGTATGGATGACTGAGTCGTGACCACGCCAAGCGGTCTTTGTTGAGGTCACTTTAAATTATGGAACCGTTAAATCGACACAAAGTAAGGCTTTTGAGGTCAACCGCGTCATAGACGAGTCTCGTTAGTCATCGGCGCTGTATCAGCCTTTCAAATGTCGGCCACGTTGATCCTTTAATTATTATAAGGCGTATTCTAGAGGCAAGTCAACGGTTTGACATCGAGGTAAAAGAGCTCGTCTATATATTCAAGACGTTGACTCACTATAGAACAAGAGGTGGAAATTGTTTGAATAGGCATTCATATACATAGGTACTTGCTTTACTCTCATTTGAGAAATACAGTTTATTTAAGTTCGAAGATTGCGAGTTTGATACACCGCATTGATATTTATTATTAAACTTATTGTATGTATGTATATGACTTTCTGCAAGGAACAATACCTCGCCCATCATTTGATTTATAAAACGAGAACGTAGAAATTATTTCAGAATAAAACTTGTTTAATCTTAAGGGTTAAAAAATGTCTTAATCAAATATCGCTATTTTGTGATCATCGAAATGTTGCTATGAAATATGTATGGTTAACAATTATATTTTAATAATATATTATCGAGTGTTTGTTTTTCTTTAAATACTATAGTTTATAGTGTTGCATAAAAATATATATTCTATTTGCGTTAACACAGTCAGAGCTATCCATTTCATCGTTATGAGAAAGAGATTTTGGGTTTACGCGCCTACTATTAGCTCTAAAGCACACGATCATTACTTTTGTCTATATTTTGAACAAATTTATAGAAATTAAATTTATTATTATATTTATAAATCAATAGGGTAGCATCTATTACTCAATTAAGTATAATAATCAAATGGACAAATCTCGAACTGACTTTATTAACGCAAATATAGTATAATAGCTTTCGAATATATGGAAATAACAAAATATTCTACACTAACAAATGTACTTCTTCGTGAAGTATATACCTATGTTGATAATGTGATGTTAAAGAACACTTCGAATACATTGGACAGTATGAAAAGTGTGTATTATAGTTGCTGTAATACTGCAATGAAACGAGTAAATTAAGCTTGTAACTGGCCCAACCATATTGTATATTCTTCATGAGGGAAGGGTTTTCTTTGTATTATACAAATAATTTACAACGATAAATTATAGCATATAGTAACACCCCATAAGCACAATAATATAAATCATACATAATTCAAGGTCCACGCAAGTCACAAGGAAACGACTCAGATTTGTATGCTTTTACTTTCAACACAACTCATGCCGCCATTGTTATCAAATGACGCAGATAACAACGAGACATGATATCGTTTTGTAAAAAGAGTACAAGATTTTATTCAATATTAGGAATTTACATCTAACGCGATTCTCGCGATTCGAATACGTCGCACAATGTGATGTGAGATTATTTCACCCATTGAACTCTTTCCTCGAAACACTCGTTCAATTATACGATGGAATACCAATCTGGGGTGGAAAAATACCCTAACCACCCTAAACCGCCCACTGAACCGCCCACTTGTGACTTTAATTAATTTTTCTTTGACAGCCCCGCGGCAAACGTTCCGGATTGGCGCCCGAGAATTTCTCTTTGCGGATCGCTCGACGGAAAATAAATAGAGATCTTTACCCCCTCACATGTATAATATTTACACATACGTGTAAGATTTTTTTGTTCCATGTTAACTTTACGTTTACTGAACTTAGGTTGCTTGTAAATAATATTATCATAACGGGTATGAATTGAATAAGCAAAAGTAGAAATAAACTTAATTTGTATCGTCTTTTAATTAAAAATATTTACATTGTATAAAGTGAGCATAATTATGCATATCATTCGATTTATAAACATTTATACAACAACGGAATAAAGCGTTCGAAACGTATTTCTCACTGCATTCGTAACGAGTTCCAATACGATAAAAACACTGTCAAAGTGTGCTAATATATTTATTTAGTGCTTGGGAAACGTGCTGTCTTACGATATTTGCAAATGTTGGTTTAGGGGTTTCAAAGACGGTAATTTCAGTGTCGGTGATCGAATGCGCTCTGGAGGAACATATAAATTGGAAATCGATTGTTAGCCCCACTGAAATAAAAATAGAAGTACATACGAAAGGAAATGCCCTAAGATTGCATTGAAAATAGTATTTTTACTATATATTTTTAACTGCTCCAGTGGTGTTATTATTTTAAAAAAAATCGCTCAATCGATTATAACGCATGAAAATAAAATTATTGTATTTAAAATAATCATATAGAATGATATTAAAATTATATAATTTATTTTTACGTAGATTTTAATTTCACTTACATTAATCAGCTATGATACTTTAAAAAAATAAATCTTATTGTTTCAAAGATAGTAGAGTTAAATTAAATTAGATATTTATTTTTGAAATATTAAATAGCTACAGACAAACGTATCAAAAAAATATTTTGATAAAAAAAAAATTTTAAGTAGATGATTATTTAAAAATATTTATTTATTTTACAGATATTTTATAATGAAATATAAAATGGAAATGCGGCAGCGAATACAGCTACAAATTTATTTAATTACAATTTTTTTAACGAAAATGTGAACGTGGAACGCAAACGGATTGCAAAACAAGAATTCAGAACAGTTTTTAATCGATGAATAAATAAACACAGCACATAGCACTAATTTCTGATACGACCCATTAAATATTAATTTTACTAAATATACATCATATTATACCGACTGTTTAATTTAAACTAATTAAACTGGAAAATTTAAACGAAACCGCAAATAATAACTATAAATTCTAGGAGTAACTCAAGTCGATGTTGAGATTGTTGCGCAGTCTTATTTTATTATACACATTCGAAGCTTGCTTATTCAAGCAAAGACTGACATAAGCACTTTAATTACTGGAAACTCAAACCGCATGCTGAAGCTATTACTGGCAGTCTTTAAAAGCAATGTAAAGTTTATATTAGTGAACTTGAAAACAACTTTAAAAATGAAATATTACTTAACAAAACATTTAGAAAAAAAATTACGCAGTAAAATAAATATTATTCAGTGACTTTCTATTCGCAAAAGTCATGGAAATAATTGTATTTCTGATAAAGTTTTAAGATTTTTTCAATTGATTTTTTTGTCTATATTTTCCGAATCAGATGCAATAGTTTTTCCTAAACAAAGTACGGACCTTTCGCTTCCATTTAGTTACAGACCTATAAGTTTACTACCCGTCGCGAGTAAAATTTACATAAAAATAATTTAAAATAAGCTACTAAATCATGTTATTAATAATATATTGCCTAATGAACCATTTAGCGTCTGTAGTGAAATATATATGAGAAAACCAAGTGTTTTTGGGTATTGCTAAAGCTTGCGACCGCGATAAACATGCAGGTGTAATATAAAAATTAATTGAAGTAAAATTTTCAGTAAATTTAATTAAATTCATAATTTTAAAAATTAAAATTAAATATAATTTAACAATTACCAGACCTTTTTCTGCTGGCGTCCTTCAAGGTTCAATTTTAAACTCCTTGCTATTTATAATATTTACGAATGATTTCCCAACTAAACCGCACAGAAAGAATATGACCGTTTTATTTCCTAACGACACGGCTATTTTATGTTCTTATAAAAATCTCCATCGAGCGGTAGATATGCTTCAAAACAAAATAAATATTGTGGAAAAATGGTTCCAAACTACTCACTGCAAATCCCAATATAAGTAATGTTTTCTCGTAGAAGGAAAAAATCTTTCGCTGTCGATAAATTATCAAAAAATAAAATGTTTAACGTGTTTCTAGACTGGAGAGACTTGCAATTTCAAACGCTTCCCAGAGTTTGGGAAAGTACCCATTAAAACTTTAGATCCAACAACATATTTCATGGTTATTCCATGGTTTGTTAAATTAACTGAAAAAAAAACCATGAGAGAATTAAATCTCATGAACAAACATTAATTTTAAATTGTTCCACGAATAACATATAATAATAATATTTTTTCTCTTCATAAAAAATAAATACTAGTTATTAAACCAAATGGTAAAAATACAAATAAAATATTTGACTTTAAGTCATTAATTAATTAATAATTTCTTGCACATTATAATATATGACCGAATAGTGTATTGTTCAATTTCTCACAAACGTGTGAATACAATATGATAATAATAATGTAATAGAACATCGGTTTAAGCTATACTAATTTGAAAGAACCTCGTTTTAGAATTTATTCCAGTTGATCTTGCAGCTTTTAAGACATATTTAGCTGAATCGTTTTATAGAACATATATATATATATATGTACAATACACTAGGAGCGTACGGTGAGATACCTTCCCTTTCGCTCGCTCGCGTGTTAAACGGCGAGAGTGAGCGAGAGATAAGGGCGTACGTTACATACGTTCCGTACGGCGACTTCTCACTCACTCTTGTAATTTAACACGCGAATGTATTTCACTGTACGCGCCTGCATTACATATGTTTTCATATATTCAATAAATTAATAAGTATGACAAAATACAAAATATGCGGTTAGTAAATCGTGTACCATCAAACAAAACATATGCATTAACAAACACCTTTTTATTGTAAATGTTTTATACCGTGAAATAATATTACAGCATGGCATGATTGCTAATATTAAACGTTCAAAGGAATGCTTTAGTTTTGCGTCTATCAGCTATGCAGATGGACAGATAAATGCGCGTCGAACCGAGATTTTAATCATATTTGCCCTAACGAGCTTGCCTCGACTTCACCACTAACTAATCTCGCCCTCGACAAAATCTACAAAACAAATTAATACGCCAGTGCTCGTTTAGCCCCCATATAATACAATGTTAAAGTTGAGAGGCAATTTCGGGATGGTTTTTTTATCGGCTTCGTTTTGTTTGTTTATTTTGTGCCCGGCTTATTACGTTTTATATGTACATGCGTAGTTGATAGGGTATGAGCGGCCCTGCCGTTAAATGTAAAACATAGGCACTGCGGCAAAAGCAGTTGACGGGCGAAATGGGCACTGGACGTGACGAAAATCGCAATAAGCAGATTCATATGATTATCGAGGACAGGCTGTTCACTATATTATATTATTATACCTTGGCGTAAGCTCAAGAAGAGCAAATGTTTTCGTTATTTTTATTCAGATATGTACATACATATATAATAAAAAAAAACAACGCACATTGTCACCTCTGCAGGGGATCACGATTCCATTAGAGGAGCTCGAGGCTGTCTTTTTTATTAACTTTTTTCCAACATTGGGTCTAAAAGCATGTCTTTAGCACACAGGCGTCGGTACTCAAGATTAATGATTTAATGAGAGTAGAGAATAGGGTGGAAGGCGGGAACGTGCTGGATGGGAGGGTGTAGGTCGACACTAAGGGTGACGATTTGGTCGAACAACAATAGGTGAATAAAATCTTTATAAAACAATGTAAACTAAGGTGAATCATTGTTAGTTGGCGTGACAAATAAATTAAAATTATGTTATCAGTACTGTACTGACACTTGAATTATACAAGCGCACCTTTAAAATGGACATAAGAAAAGAGCAGTCGGAGAAGAGCTGAAAAGTCGGTGGATTGTGGTTGTCAAGTAGCCAAATTATAAGTGTTCCATTGACAGCATTGCCATATGAAAAATAGTAGTAACACAAAACATTAATAAAATAAAAGTAATAGACAACAACATAATCTGTTTCTGCCCCAAATCTTAGTATTAGCCTGAGAATCGAACGTAGGTAAGAGCAAACACATCTATCTAAAAATAGCATAAAAGCGCAACCATAGCGTATCCACGACACTTCTTTTTGGAAGTCAGAACTATAGTTAACTCACACTAGTTACTCGTACCGAGCGGAGCTATGCCGCATACCGATCAAGGCAACTATTTTAAATTTACATACATCACATAAAAACTATCAACTGAATATATTTTAAAATAATTAATACATATTTTGATGCAGTTTAGATTTTGTATTGTGATTGTGAATGGAAAAATATAAATGTACATATAGTGTATATTATAAGGTATAGTTATTGGCGTGTTTAAGGCGTGTTCATTACACATGTACTAAAATTAAGCGACTATTAGTTAGAAATACTGGACATCAACGTTTTTGTTTTGTTTATAATTTATTTCGACTGTAAAGGTAGGGTTCTCAATTATTCATAGTTTTCAACTATTCAAGAACTGAATAAAAATCAGATGAATTATTCGAATATGTGAATGTACTCGTATTTTCTCTCTCGGTTTTTACCGATATTAATTTATTTAACAGTAAGTACTAAAAATCATTATAATTTAAATAAAAATAATTATTTTAACTATTCATTAATTACGTTGTTGAACTTTTTAAATTGTATAACATATACATACATACATGCTGTGCGAATTACTGATTAGTGAGGGCGTAAAAAAAATGCGTAATTTACTATTACATACTTATAAACGATAATAAAGGGTGAGCCTTTGCAACATTTTATTTCGTTTAATGAACGAATTCTGCGAATTTCGGTCGTAGTAGTAGCACCGCAGATAAACATTCCGCTTGCAAATATTTTTCATAAGCGTAAAAGCATTATTTGTTATGAAGAAGCGTCGTATTGTTGCATTTCGAAACAAAATAAAGGCGCTTAAAGAATCGTGGATTTTGGAGCGGCACTAGTCACCCGGGTATATTGAGAGATACTATACAAATTATTTCAGCAATTATTAAAATATGCATATAATTGAAAATCGGGGGAATAATTCGAACAATCGAATATTAAAACATTCGATTGAGAACCCTAGCCACCACACACGAACCGCCAGTAGTATTTACATCCGTAAAATGAGCACTGGATCGCTGAGAAAAACACATAAAGCGTATATCCGCTGCTAATGATGTATTGTAGCACAGACACACACACACGCGCATAATCATAGCAATTGAACGCATAGCAATTACGCAAACAAAATAACCTTCGTTAAATCCATAAGCATTTCAATGTTTTGGAAGATTTGCGCATAATGAAAGTGCCAATGGGGAAAGAACCTAGTGGTATCAAAGTGGGCTGTAGAACCACATAAACAACACCAAAACTAATTTATCAAGCTTTCCAAATCAAGTCGAATCAAAAGATACGTCACACGACATTACGAAGGCATTAATGCCCAACCTTAACCTTCGCGAAAACTTCCACAAAAATTCGGCAGTTTCGCGAGCTTCGACCTCACTCAACCCAGAGAGACGTCATCGCCGGGACTCGCCCGAATAAATAAGCTTTAGCACGCGATTTCTAAATAATTTTCAGAAATGGGATGGAGCATTAGGGGTATGAATGAACGTTGGGCGGGCGGTCGGACAGGTGGTGTGCGACGAAGCGTGAATGATAGTCAAGCAAAGGGTGGTGGTGGTGTACAGGAACGCACCAAGGTTACCGGAACGCCGCCCTTAACAATCAATAAACGAGGGGTGGCGTTGAGCGCCTGTATGTGTCGACAATCAATGATGTTCATGTATGAATGTTTAACTCCAATTTGACCATAAGGAGTCGAAAAGTAGAAGCAAACAAGGGGCGATACCCAGAAGGCTCACGTGTCTTATGTATTACATGTAACTACTTCGTATTTTGGTCAAGGTAAGAGGATTTCGTGACTTTATACTAGCATCTAGTTAGTTTAATGGAGCGCGTGATCTATATTTCAAATAGCAGTAAATTTAAGCACAAGTACAACTCAATCAATGGTGGAATGAATTGCATTAATATCAGAATATTAATTGAACCACACAGGAAACATACTTGTGACATGAAACGCGAAAATAATACCGTTCGTATATTTTTATTATAGTTCGCAATCAAGTTGTTTTCGTATATTATGGCGAGCTGCCAATACAGTGTATATGTATACAAGTATTAATTGAGACTAATTTACTTTTAGCTGTCATTGCTAGTCATTACTTTACCACTTTGTAGTTTTCAACGTACTCTTTCATTTTATCAACAATCTAACGAAGCACATTCAATGTTATTAGCAGTGATGGAAATCTTAAGAGATACTTTATTTTTTACTATATCTATCAGGGACGTAACCACCTTCACAAAATTTACTCCCTCACTGGCGTAGTAGAGCAGTTTGGTGAAATAAGTGATTTCAAAACCGGTATTTTAAAAACATAATACTTTTATTTTTTTAAATAATTATTGGCCCTTTAGAAATCTACAACAACAAATGTTTGGCTAAGCAAAATGCAGACTTTTCAAAGGCTTTTTTATAATTTCTAAGATACTCGCCTAAGAATAATATGTTGTTATTGATAAACGCATCCTTTGGAATTATCAGATAGCCGCCTTAAAAATTTCGCTTTCATTTAAGGATGACCGGAGGCGGAGCTAAATAATTTGCCTTCTCCTCTATTTATCGAAACTTATTGACAAACCAGTATAAAGAAAGTGACACTTAGTCAAAGCACAATGTATAATAGTTTCGTACTTGTGTCAGTTACATAACATACGCACGCACCAAGCACCACTTTTAAATATCATATAAATCTCGAATCTCAAAGAATTTTAGGCGAGTTTTTCCGTGAAATCTCGGTTCAATGCTCAAAACTAATTGTTGCACCCAAAAAATCAATGCTTGACTTACGTAAAGCACTTGAACGTATAGCGACCTCCCGCTATGCACGAATCAATAACTATTACCATTCATCATGACAAACAAGGTCGTACAAAATGCAAGGAAATTGGCCACACTCCAAGTTTCACGTTGTGGAAAAATCGAATTTCCCTCAACGAGGTACGTAGGTGAGCGCGTCGATCTAGGAAAATATACTAGTACAATATGGACCTAATAATTCGAAGCGATTTTCAACCGATCGACTCCCGCGGGGAAAATTAAGAACCAAATCGGTGAAGGGATTTGGTACGCATACTGAAAACGGTATAAATCATGGCGGGGGCGAATGTACGCCAACATTGATGGTACGTTATAAATGAGAAAGAAAATGAGATTCGAGAATTGAGAAAAATATTTTTTTGGTGAAAAAACTTGTAAGAAATATAAAGAAAAAAAGAGATAAAACACATTTGAAATAAACTTGTGAAATAAATAAACAAAATTTAAATAAGGATAGATTACAGAACTTCCGCACAGATAGCTATGAAATTATTAGTTATCCTGTCAATTGATTAACACTAAAAGTGCTGCTTTCAGTCTAGCTGGTCCTCCCTGGGATTTTTTATAATTTTTATGATCCCGACTCCCGGGATTTACGTTTCAAAAACCAGGACGAGGAATTATCAGTGATGTTTGTACATTGATTATATATATGATATATTAATGATATTATTCCGTTCAATTTTTTCTTATTAAATTTTATTGCAGTTTTATTGCCTACCACATCCTTTGTAGAAATTACAGAAATTAAAAACATCTTTTAGACCTTAAAAATAATTACCAACTCCGAGGTAAAAATAATGAACTTGAATATACCAAAGGTTTATGTTTTATGAAACGAAATGGATATCATATTATATATATTACTAGGGGTGTCACACAAAAAATTAAAATTATGAAATTAAATTACGAATGTGCGGCACCTAAAAACGGAGTTCTATCAGAATCTCTTTCATCATTAGGAAGTCAGCTGTTTAACTCGATAACCAGGCAACAGTTACACAAAGCGCACAAGGCCACCACGCTACTTAATCAATAAAAACAACTGAGAATTCAAGGATTTTAAAAGCTTTTCAAGTGCTTTTTGAAACTCTACATATAGCTCAACACACATATGGCGTATGTTATAATAAAAAAAAATGCTAACGTCACATATAAAAAAGGCCAATGTGCACACACAACACCCTAATAAACGGGGGTAAGTGATAAGCGGTAACAGGCAGGCATAGCGCTTATTCTCGCTACAAAGGAGCCGATATAAAATCGCTGCATTGCGCTTTCGAATGTTGGTTAGTCTCGCTACTACAAAATGTAGCGAATCGTGTACAACGTTAGCTTTGCCCCTGTGACCCAATATTGAAATTAGCGCGCGTTTCACTCGTGTTCTTTTTCGGTTACATAACACGGTAAATTAATCATGTCTGCATCATCGCGTGTGAGTATAGGTATTTTATGCGTACCTAATATGATATGCTGTGTGTGGTGCGTAAAATTATGTGACACGTGTCACGGGGGGGGGGGGGGCACTCCGATGCGAATAATTATTGAAGAACTCCAGTTTGCATTGCAAACAGTGGCAAAATTTCAGGTCCACCTTATCAAAAAAAAACAAAAACTTCTGAATTGAGCTGCAATTGAAGTGTGTGTAAGTGTTGGGATTACCCATAATCATTGCATAGATTAATCCATTAACAATTGCATTGAAAACCGTTGGACCCCATTTTAACAAAATCTTCACAGAGCAAGTACAGTATCCACAACTTACTCATGCGACATAATGACCGATTTAGAATATACTCTTACGCCGTTGTAAGTCTGATAAGAGCATTATTAGTCATAAAAAAGAGTATGGTTCTGCCCCAAATCATAATTTTATTTAAAAATATACATGTTTTTCATTTGAAAATGAGAACTTTTTAGCCCCTTTTAATAAAAATATTAAAATTCTTAGTCGCTTTATGCTTTGCTACCGGTCTCCCTAGCTGGCCCCGAAGGGGTGGCGGTAGCAACAGTGTCCTCTTTAAAATGCAACAGAGTTTTATTGCCCGTCGTTATCTTTTTAATTGGCAAAATTATTATGAGCCGGCATAGTAAAAACGTTTTAATTTAAATTGCCGAAAAATGGATCCTTGAAAAGGACAAAGGCCTTCCTTCGTCAGAGAGCAGCTTCCCACGCACATTCGCCCACGCTCACCTGTTACAGCAGCCAGATTAATTTAGTAACGCGACCGAGTGCGCAGCGAGTTAAAAAATCAATAATCTCATATGGAACGATGAGTTTAGCTATGGAATCAGAACTCGATCAGTATAAGCCGGTTAAACCCTCGCTCATAACGAGTTGATTAAATATTAAAACTAGACATTCGTGCCCCTTAGTCACACAGCGTCACGCACCTGAGCTTCCTTATAATTTAATTAGTAAATAAATCATGTAACTCAATTCGTGATAGCAAAGTGGGACTTAGTTTGGGTTCGATAGGTATGATTGTGATTTATTGTGTAATGTTGTCGACGTTGTCAAACATAATGAAGAAAAATGTTTTTATTTTTTTTGCTGTTGATAAAAACAACGATGTTTCTCGTTCAGTTTTACTTATTTTCGAGAACGACTATTGTATTGGGACGTTCCCTGGAGGTCTTCCTTCCGTTTCGGATGATCTTTGTTTGTTTCGGTGGATTTTTTTTATGCTATAGAGCAGCGATGTCGAAACTCTTCCCACAAATGTAAAAACCTTTTGTCGTTTGTCGCAATAATAATTTTAGTATGGTGAAAATTATCTATTTATTTAACGAAATTTTAATCAAAATCTGCAAAAAAATATTTAGCGCAACTATAAATTTTCATTGCTCATGACTTGACCCAAAAATTAACTGAAATATCGGTATAAGTCGGTACTGATTAATACAAAATCAGAATTTGATTCACATAGAAAGCTATTATTTAATATTCGAAGAACGGAGGATGAAAAATATTCGGATAACCATATTTATTATTGATTTTAAAATTTAATGCAAGTATTTAAAATATGATTCCGTATTAAAAGCTTTATAATACTGACATAACAACGATATAAAATATTAATCAAAAATGAGATTTTTGATTAATATTTTATATCGATTTGTTTAAATTCGTAAGTAGATTTCGTCATCATAAAAGTAATGAGACAGAAAAGAGAAAGTACAAGCAATTTATGATGCTTAACTTGCGACTGACATTTAAAATGACAATATTTTCAAATCCATTTCTAAATAGTATCCCAATAAATCTATCATTTATATCGAATTAATGAACATACATATTCAAATACATTTTTAACTCAGCTACCACTACATACGTATATTTTATTTATTTATTGTAAATCTTTAGCGTTAACACAATGCGTTACAACGGGGTAAACACAATAAACACATACTAAGTAAGTAGTAAAATAACATATATTTTATTTATGTCACTATGCACGACCTAGCTATATTTTATTAATTATTAATCATACGTAAGATTTAGAAAATCTAGAAAAACCTAATCTGCAATGGTCGATTAAAATTATAAATAAATGCGAAATACATTTAATAACGAACTGTGATTTTTTAGACACGATAAAAATTAAAAACACAGAGTTCATATGGGATTTGAGCCCGTATCTTTTAAACAATGTTCACGTGTTCTATCGTGCAATAATTTATATATATGCGAGGTGTGATAAAAACGTTTGTACCTCTGTCTGTGATTGGTGTGTCGATTGCCAGACATATTTAACGCATAGTTTGTGCTAAACAGCCAATAATTACCGATACATTTGTCAAGCTCGACGATTTATTTATTTTCAAAATGTTAGAACAAAGAATTAGTATTTAATTTTGCGTTAAAAATATAATACGGTCAGGGAAGTGGTGCAATTGTTGGAGAAAGCTTTTATCAAAGATGCCATGTCTTATAGTCGTATCACGTGAATATGTAAAAAAATAGAGACATTGTGCTTAGCAATCGTCGAATCACTATTAGTGTAATTAACGAAGAAATTGATATTCTGTACGGTCAGTACTCAAATTTTAGGCATAACACGAGAAGCAGCCATATTTGTATCGAAACGGTTTAATTTTTAATAAGAACAGCATTATAAGGAAATTGGTGAGCTATTGTTGAACTAGGTCTCTAATGACACAAAAAAAAGTAGCTCCAATACATCGTACCTGACGTATTATGGGTGTAAGGTTATTCCATTAAAACAAATGTCTAATCATCTCAATGGAAGGCGAGACAAAAAAGCACGTCAAGTTTGATCGTTTGTCAAGGTTTGCCGTATATGTATATAGTCCACTACGAATTATCACCAGAGATATAATACCAAACCAGGTTTACAGCGTTTGTGTGAAGCATTACGAAGAAAATTATCACAAATATAGGCAAACACGATAACGCACCGATTCACCGATTAAAAAATGACATTGTTGTGATTCCACCGTATTTCATATAAAGTACATATAAAGATAACATTGAAAGAACTACAATCATAGAGGGGAAAAACACAAAATCACTGAGTGAACTAGAAAATATTGTATTATATATAAAGGGGACAATATCGATGTTAAAAAAGACATAAATATTTAATAAAAAATATATATATTAATTTCAGTCACACAGCCACTGAACTGGTTGAAATCAAATATAAGATTATGTTGAGCGGAGTTTAAGTCGTTTATTTATCAACCCCTAGCACTCTAAAGTTTCATAAATTAATTTAGCAAAAGTTGCTCTTTGGCACACAGCAAGAGGTATATGTACTTCATAAGGACCACATGCGAAGTTTCGTCAAAAGAAAAATTTAACGTCGAAGGATGTGCGCAATTAAAAAACACCGCAATTCTCTGAATTGGTCTTTCAAGAAATAAATGTGCACTTAAATGGTTTATGCTTCCATTTTATTTCAGCTGACCGTGCAGCAAGTAGGCAGCATAAAAAAGCTTTCATGCACAGCTGAAAGCGACTCTTCCTTTCGTTGTCTGGAGCCATTTTTGTCCTTGGATCATACAACAAGAACAAAACAGTCTACCGAGCCAAAACACACGGAGACAACGACCCCAGCGCGTGGCGTCCTTTGTCTTCCGCGCAGTTCCACGTCCCTTTTGCATTTTTTTCGTCTCTTTCCATGGTAAACTTTTACATCTCAGGAGAATTGCGTATTGCAAAGCACAGTGGGTGCATATAATATCCGCATACTCGGCTTTCTTTCATAATATATAATAAAAAAAATGGTATAAATTATCATTTCAACCCAATGTGTGTAAAACGTCGAGGAGTTGAGCTATCCGTGTTAGCGCCTACATGACATGTGCCCAAAATTTAATGAAAGTTTCAATGCGACCTGTGTTGGGATCTACACCTAGATACGAGGGCGGCACGTGTGCGTTTTATCAACGACGATCTCGCGTCGTATTTCACGTACGTGTTCCGATGAAAAAAATATGAGGAAGTGCTCCTACCGACCCGGGGCAGATGTGCGTGCGAGAGGAAATCGCTGGCATACACTCGAAACGGAAACGAGTGCTCTAATTCGAAGATCACACGACGTTATGAAGGCACCAAAGGAATCTGACTTGAGTAGTACATATGGTACATGTTATAAGGTAGATATTGACATTCTGCACGAACGAAACCGAGACTCAAAATATGCGTCGCACGTTCAAATAAGCTACTGTTCACACTATAATATTTGAATATCAACATATTTATTCTTAGTGTATCATGTAATCTATATAAACTAGAATCATACCCGATGAAAATTCGTAAAACATTGTTTATATTAATCGAAACTTCTCAATTGAAGAATACATTATTTCTGATAAATGATTGAATATTGAATAAATAAAATATGTACTATTTCATTGACTAAAACTTAACCCTTTGTGGTTCAAAGTTTTTTTAGTTTTGTCACATGCTTAAGCCATTTTGAATGAATATATTTAATTAAATAATTTAATGATTATTTATTTTGATGAACGATAAAAAAACATTTCTGCTATAATACGTGTCTATTATATGGAATAAATTATATTTTGGCAGAATTAATTGTATCAACTTTTGGAGGTAAATTATATATTTATAATATAAAAAATATTAAATAAATTTAAAAAACATAAAAAAAAATATTTATGATTTTTTAAAATTAATTTCTTCTTTTATTATATCATATAGAGATATTTATGTGATAAATTATATATTTAAACTACGTTTTCTTATTTAGTTTATTTATAATATTATTAATTATAGGATATAATTTTAAATATATTGAGAAAAAGGGCCAGATGTTATGAACATAGGAGCTGCCAGTAAAAAACATATGTCCAATACGTGCGGACAAAGGATTCCAAAGGGTTAAGATTATATTCTGGGGGCTGATTTATTTGGTTAGCCACGAATCAGATGACACACTTGGCAACACTGTTTGACATAGGGCCGGCGAGAGCAACACGCGACGAGTGTAAGACGGCCGGTGGCGCCTTTCGACCGGCCCGTTAGCATGCAAAATGCCGTCTGCGTCTCATTACCAACCGACACTACACCGTCGCCAAACTTCTACAAAAATCAAAGCGTTTCTTATGTCAGTAAAAAATAAAATAAATGTGTTTGTACACGATATTTAAATGTCCGTTTTCTATATTTATAGCCATTATTTAAAAATATTTTAAAATATAACATCGAGTTAATATTTGTAAAATAATTAATTTATATACATGCCAGTGGCGTACCGTGACTTTTAAAACATGGTACTAGGTATGGATACATGATCAATCAGCAAATAAGATATGATGTATTTCACACTTACATTAATTTTTAATATATTGTACTTCTCTATTTCAAATATAAATTTATTTAATTTAATTCTAGAATTAATTCTAATTGTATTGTTGAAATTTTAAAATTTTGGATAAAACAATTGAAAGGACTAGCCGATTCCCTATAGTCTAATGACGGCACCCCGCTGGTACCAGCATATATATTTATAGACCAAACATTTTAAAAAGAAAGCATGTTTTATAAGACAATGTTTAAAAACATATATGTTATCATTATTCTAAATATAATATTCATGCGCTTCCCATAAATTTGCTTACGTGGCGTTTACGTTTGACATTTATGGCATGTCACAATGTTTGCTCGAGTGAAATACACAATAATGATACAGACACACGCCTCAAAAATCCATTATGCTTCACATTTTCATTGTATTGCTCATCGAGTGTGGTGTTTTCGGTATTCGCTCAAGATCACACCTACTGGGGTGAGTGCGTCGTTTTAATGGCGTCGCTGTTTTACCCCAAGGCTAGAACACTCACAATGGTCAGGACACCTATTAACGATACACAAACCATTTTTTTATAAGGGACATTTAACCAAATAACATTTCCAGAATAACGATGCAAGGATTGCATAAACAAAATGACGAAGTGGTGATAGGAACAGGTCGCTCGTATCTATAATATTAACCAACACTGTACCGCAACCATTATATTTAAAATAATCAATTCCATTCATTACTCTAAGCGAGAGGATTGACAAATCTAGGGTTGACTAATAGATAGTTATATTAATGTGGATTTCCCTTGGCGAATTTCAACTGAATTTATTGCATCTGTAAATCATCTTTCTCCTGAACGCACTTAGGAGCACCTGGTTGTACTCCGGTGTGCTAAGTACTGAATTATATGGTTAAAGTATATTTTAAAAGATGGAACTCAATCATCAATTACATTTAAAGACACTATTCAAATTAAATCATGACGTTCGATCCGAGACAGGCTAAATAACTTATTAGAAGAACTTTGCAAAGTCATTTATCATTGTCTGCGAGACAAAAACGACCACTATGGTCACTCGAACCGCAAAAAGCGATTAGTCTCGTCAAAAAATATTTCGCGCATTTCAAATATAGACTCGCAATCCTGTCAATTATCCGAGAATATTGATTTCCGAACACCACCACCACCCTCGTTCATCGACGGGGTGAGTGGAACGGTGCCGGTGAAAAAAGTTGGATTATTCGCGTGCGGTTTCGACTTCGCGCGTCCTTGTAGACGGTGTGAATTTTTACAAGGGTCGTCGGTGTGTTGAACTCTGCTGCCGCTACTATACGGCAACGTGAGCTACATGTTATATATTATGCCAAGCATTATCGACTTGTATGAATTCATGCGGGCGTGTGTATATAATCATATCTAACACGATATAGGAGAGCACGAACAATGAGCACATCGATTGAGAAAGCACTGCCAAGTCAACGTTAATTAAAATCTGTCCATTAACACAAAGGTGCGTTTTCCAAGGATGTATTGTTCTACATTTAGGATCCGTTGAAGCGGTTTTACGTTTGAGATATCTAATTAGGATTAACATATTTTTTGGTAATATTAGTTCCATTTAATTATTATTTTTTACAGTAAAAGTGATATTGTTTATGACCAACACTATGTTCACCCACTGGCATCCAAATGTTTTCTGTTTTACACTACACAATTACTAATAGTAAATGAGTTTCAGTAATAATAACTCTTCAGCCGTCTTTTCAAGTTGTCCATATTGAAGAGTTAGCTGCCTCGATGTTGACGTGCTGTTGGAGTCTCGTTTGATGTTTAGCAGCAAAACGTTTTATAGCACTGGCGACGTCTTTGTCGCGATGTATGTCTCTATCGCGAAAATACCACGACCATTCACAGTGTTTCGTAACACTTTATTTTAACATTTTTTAATCACTTAAACGTGACACTTTTTGGCACATCCCCAAAGTTGTATGCCGTAGACCCAAACTGGTTTCAGGATTTGATTGTATATCTTGATTTTATTGTATAATCATTATTTGGAGTTTCTTCCTATAAGCCAATATAGCTTTCTATATTTTATTTCAAGTTCTTCTTTTTTATATGTTCCTTCCACAGCAGTTTAGTGTCCAAGGTCATGGCAATGTATACATATAGATATTTTTCCAAATCGGATAGTGTTGCAGTTTATGAAAATTTTCGTTTGATTAGTTATATTTTTATTGGTGAAGTTGATATGCACAGATTTTAATTCACTAACTTTATTTTTCATTTTTTGCTCCAATTAGTGATCCTATCAGCGGCTTGTGGTATTTCCTATTTATTTCGCCACTGCCAGGATTGCTGTATCATCCGTAATGTTGCAATTGTGACACGTGGCAAATCATACGGGTACTACAAAAAGAGTATCGACCCTAGGACACTTCCTTGTGGGACTCCAGCTCTTATTTCTTTTAATATTCGTTATTTTGTTTTATTATGAATAATCTGTTAAAAATATACGATTCAAGTTATTCTACATATTGCTGTTTCGTTTTTGAATTAAGCCTGTGTTCCACATTTCATCAAAAGCTTGAGCAACATCTAAGAAATTGCCAAACAAATATATTATTCTTCTAGTGCTTTTTCCCCCAAACTATTATGGGTTTCATCATTTCAAGAAGTTTTTGAGAAGCTTTCAGAGAAGTTATCAGACGAGTGTCAGATTTTCGGTTGCCTGCATTTCCGTATTTATATCCATCTCTCCTCTATAGGAAATTGTATTTTCCAATTGCCGTTGGCCGTTGGATCAGATTAGGGACGGTCGTTTCGAGGGCGAATTCGAATGCACCCGTTATATTTTTTCTCAAAGCGATTGACGTTTCAATTCTTTCTGATTTTTAATAAGTACTTTGTGACTTAAGCTGTTAAAATGTTTCTCACGGTAGTGTCCCATTTTAACGAATAAACTTATTTTTTTAGATGGTTAAAACGCTTTGTATATCACTGGCCTTTTTATGATTTAATAACATGAGTTAATCCCTCAAACTATGAATGGAAAAGTAATTTAATTAATGAGTCTTACATAAATAAAAACAATGTGTATGTGTGAACATATGTATATAAATAACTGTTTTTTTAAAAACAGTGAAGCGGTTAATGTGTGAGGTTTTTTATTATTTTTCTCGGATACTTTGAATTTATTTTGCAAAATCTTATTTGAAAAACACTGAATTATAGAGTGATATAATCAGTGCTGTAGTCGTAAAATTCGCAGAGGGTATACCGTAGCGTATTTTTTGTACAATATCGTATACCCTATATTTACATTCATATTTACAGCCAAATTTACATCTATATTTATTATTATTGAATGCTGGCTACTTGCACCGAAAGCAAAAAAACATCTAATATTATTTACCAAAATGTATTTTATTTTTTGTCTGATGATAGAATATTTTGATTTAACTAGATACGCTATTTTTTAAATGTAGCAGAGGGTATATGGCGTATATACCATTCACTACAGCCCTAGATATAATTCATATTATTTATCTAATGCGAACTGTTAAAAAAATGTTCAATTTGTCAGATGTTTTGACATATTCGAACGAAAAAATCCGCAGCTTTATCAGGATTATTATGTAACGAATTGGACCTTCGTCAGAATTGGATGTTTGTAGTGGGCAGGTCGCAATGCAAAATTGGACAGAACCCAACTACCGAGATCAATGAAGCCCGGTGGTCGAATTTCGACTATGAAAAATACTATCAGAGGAGAGTTATTAGAAGGAATTATAGGATTTTGTTGTCGATGAGCTAGGAGATAAGGATCGCTTTGTCTTAAACTAAATCGATAAGGCTGATACCATTGAATCAACAAGACAGGACTAAAAATGCTTTACAGTACCGCAAAATGTACTCATATGAATGTCGAGCGAAAGGAGCGGTCAATGAGTAACATTCTTTATACCGCTCTACATGACAAACGATGTGCATTAATCGTAATGTACATACAATACGTAACACGTAAAAAAGAGTAACGTAACGCGAACACGGCACTGCAAGGTTACCGAAAACGAATAACGATCGCCAGTGAGTCAGTAGTGTCATCGAAAGTTGGAATTAATGTCTTGCGCAAAAACGTACGTTTACCTACGTTGGAAAACTGCGTTAAAATTGTCGCAGATCATGCGATTCTTCGCTCTAGCGTGCGCGTAGTTCACTAGCACGCCATTAACGCGGTGCAATATACCTGTCTGTTGTTTTCATCGAGCGACATTCGCTCAGTGAGAGATTCTTCTGATAGAGGCTGATGGACATGGGCGGCTATACCGCCCACTAATCGCGTGGCAAAACAAATCACTTTCTCTCTTTGATGAATAATAATTGTTACGTTTTTCCATTGTAGCTGCTACAAATATAACGATACAAATAGAATTTATAAAATCAAACATCAGTGATTATTTATTTTTTTGATAATTACTATAAATTTAAAAGATGAAAAAAATCATAAAATATATAATATTTTATTCAAATTGCGACTTGTCTACACATTTTTATCTGTTTTTAGCATTTCTTGATTGCATGAAAAGAGGACAAATTAATATACATTTTAAAGAAAACTTCTATGTAACACCTTATTCTTACTGTGCGTTTTTAAATTGTTTTATGTAACTGCATTGCATAATGGATTTTATGTCTATTTTTTATTTATCCAGATTGTTTTCGTTTTTCAGTGTAATTGATTTTTATTTTATTTATTTAATTCCGTATGAGTAAAAAATAAATATAATACGTATACATTTAAAAAAATATAATAGGTACACTTAAAATATTTATTATTAAATTTTAAAAGTAGAAATAATAAAAATAAGAAGCAGAGTGAAATGAGAAAAATAACAATTATATAATGATATGATATATGTATGTATAATTTATCGACTTAATTTTATTTAGTTAAAATTGCATAATTAATTAAAAAAATATTTTTTAATTCCTTTGCAATTATTTCTAGTTGATTTTGGTAAATCATTAAAGATTTAAAATGTAATCTATTTTAAAGAATAGATTTATGTTACTAAAAATATAATACATTCTGTAACACTTCAGCAATTAATATAATTATTATTTATATTATGATTTTCATCAGTAATTCATGAATAACTATTTAAAACAGGGCTGTGGAGTCGTTGGAAATTTTTGCCTACTCTAACTTTGTTTTAAGTGTACCTTATATATTTTTACAACTTTTAATGTATCAAATTGTAACTGCAAAAATGAGTTAATTCGTACTCATGAGGAATTACGCAAATAAATAAAAAACTTGCTCTTAAAAAACATATTTTAATAATGCGAAAGATTTATTGGACTTTTGATCTAATTTAGATGAATAAAGAGAATACTGGTGAGTGTTTTAATAAAATGACGTGACAATCGAAGAATAACAAAAACAACTAATAAACCAGCAGAATTTTTCTTCTGTAAAAAATAATTAATTTAGCCGACGAAATGAATATAATATTTTATAACCAACTGGAGAACAGACTAAATATCTATTTTATAAATATATATTTTTGCTCAAAATTAAGCCAACATCAACGGAAAGCGTGCGGATATTTTTACCGACAAAAAAATTATCTGATTTGTCTCTTAAGTGGCATTGGTCTTTCTAAAAACTAGTTTTGCCAAAAAAAAAAATTTTTATATATCGTTGTAATTATAAATAATAATGATATATAACAAAAAAATATTCCTTTTAGTAATATTTATTTAATGAATTATTATGTAATATTTTTTACATACATATGTACATATATCTTTAAATCACTAATGTAATTAATAATAATCAAATCCTTCAAAAATAATAAGTCGAATAAACGCTTTGATTTAAGCACTTGTAAATTCACTTGTTGCAAGACTAACGAAAACAAAACAAATGTACCGGTAAAACAGCTAGAATAGCATAATCGGATATTTATCAATAAATAAATTTTAGTCTCACCACAAATCATATAGAATGGGCAAAGGATTCTCCGCAATTCGCGATAAATTTGACCTTTCGCCGAATCTTACATATTCGAACCTTTTCGAAAATTTAAAATAAGAAAAAGCAGCCGCTTTTACTTCGACCGTCTGACTTGGTCCAGCCAAGTAGTCATCTTAAACCTTCAAGACTTTAACTTGATATTAGAGACGGCTTAAAGACTATTACGACGCAGCATCACGAAAATCAACAACATAACAATAATTTATTGTACAAATTATATGACCGTATTGTATGTCGAGGGCAGGCAACGAGTCTCATTACTATTACCACTCACAAACAATCATATATTTTGTAATTACTTGATCAACGATCCATATGAATTACATGGTTTGATCATAGCTCGTTTTGTGCTACAATATCTAAATTTTCTACATTATAATAAATATCTCGATCGACAAATAATGGGACAAAATCGCTAGTTACGTATTTATGGCAATATATGTCACTAAGCTCTATACAACGACATTGAAATGTTCTTTGATATTTTATTTTATTTGAGTGAAGCCGTTAATCTCCTTCGCAATGTGCGATGAATACACAAAATACAGAATAGTTTGCACGACGATTAATCACTTTCGTGACTTCTTTGAAAGTACGTCGTCGCGGTGGCGCGAGTTTAAAAATATTTCTGTAAATGAAAAAAAAATTTGACAACACCTGCGCTCGACTTATTTCTGTATTCAAGTCCAAAGATACATTTCACACCCACGAAGATGCATAAGCACAGAACGTCATGAACTCATGAGAATTCTAACATAATACATACCATACAAAGGTTTATTTTTAATCAAATTCTATTGTGCATGCATAATAGCGTCATATGTGTTGAACACTCTTGCGCAAAGCGAAATATTCATTCATGAGAATATCACCTCATTTACCTAATATTACCTCGGATTACGAAGAAGACATAAACTGGGGCATAATGTATGGATTACAAGTAATAATTAAATTTTTAATCAAAAATTTATCGTGAAGTAATTTTATATGAATTACATAATTTTTAATCGAAATGCAAATTTTCGAAGTGAAGATTTTTACAAAAAAAGGTCAACATTTTATGATCCCCTGTGTAGTTAGAGGACTTATTATTCGCCCACAATTCTTTAATCTTCATTGAATACATTTAAAAATATATATTTATTTTTGCATTTTTTTTGACCATTAATATAGCATTTTATGGACTGTTAACATATGATCAAAGGCACTAATGAATCATTTTTAAATTACGTTGAAACAATTGTTTTATTTTTTTTATTAATAATGAGATAAGATTTTTCAAAATTAAATTTATAATATTTTTGTAAAAAAACATTAGCGACTGTTGACTCCAAGTATATTTTATGATAGGTTAGCGGAAGTTGACAGGAAGTTAAAAAACAACTTATTACGTACTTGTTAAGCCGGGACCTTAACTTTACCGTATTCCCTTTTCATGCTTTCCTTTGAATTAATTATATATAGATGTATATTAAGAAGAACCGTGCACGTGCACTTGTGCTATGATATGAAAAAAAAATATTAATAAAATAAATTATAATTAAATACCCTTTTAAGGATCGGGCTCATAATTTTAAATTAATTGAAAAAATATAAGGAAATTGTCGTAAAATATAAATTAAAACTATACTGTTGATGTGATTATTCAATAGTTATTGTGCAAAAGATTAATCGAATTAGAAATAAATATTTACTATTTTATCAGCGTTATAAATGTTTACGACTCGAAATTATTTTTTTAGCATGAAAAATAATTCAACAATATTATACAACTCGAAAAATTTGCAATTAGGCAAAATTTATATTATCTCTATTTCGTTGTTTTATTATGTATAAATTATGTTCGTGAAATAATTACACAACAGCGATAAGATTTAAGATTTCATGCCCACGTAATTTATATTATTTTATCTCAAAACACGCACCGGTCCTTGAACTGTATCCGTCAAATATCGCAATCTCCGAATTGAATACTGCTACATATTTTTTATAGCAAATTATTGTTCTCAATCGTAGTGTAACGCAATACACAAACTGACAAAAAAGTAAGTGTTTAACGATTGAAATGCATACGAGTGAAACTCCTATTGTTTCTGCGAAAGCATTAAAGTTATTATGCGCATATGAGTAGAAAGTAATGAAATTATGTTAGAGTACATTTTTTCATGTATAAATGGCGTGTGACAGGAGAAAGCAACAGACAAAATAGTACAAGGACAAAGACATACGCGTATACAAAATAGAAATTTAATGTTGACAGGCGAAATATTGTATATATACTTACATATAAATTTTATTTTTAATAGGATAAAATATGTAAAAAAACCTCAAACTATGTATGCAATAATCCTGAACTTTAAAAACCATTTTATTATTGTATTACAGATTATTACATCAGATAGTATATGTATTATATGTACATAAATATTTATCTATTATATTATATAAAATATTTTTCTAAATATATAAAAAGCAAGTATACAATAAAATCCCATGATTTATGGAAATATATACGAACTGTTTACCTTTAGATTGACTAGCAATGGCGTTCCAAACTGTTTATTTAGCGAAGCGAATTTGCCAGTTTAATTTAATATTTCTAGATAAACTAAAATATTCTAGCGATCATTTGTAGGCCTTATTTGTTTATGCGATTAATTGGCGCGGCGGTAAACTGCTAGCGATTAATTGTTGGCGGTGATTTGCGGGCGATAAATTTTACTGGCCTCACTCCAAACAAACAAATTTCTAATTATTTAGCTACCTCAAAAAAGCTGTCTTTGACGACATATGCCAAAATTGGGACAATGTTTTTATCTAGATTGTTTTCTTATTTAAGTAATATTTTCAACGAATTGCTTTTTATATGAAACGATTCGTTAAAACAGTACATCTACAACCGATATATGTTCAATTCCTTTATATCGTACATTCGGTAATTAAAATTTTTATTGGTACACATATGGTAGCATTTCAATTTGTTGGAGTATATGCATATTACACAAAACACTTTTTTTAATATTATTTTTTGCTTTTTTAAATATAAAGTTAATTCCGTTATGAAAATATAAAATATATGTTTATAGCATATTTATATATTTAAGTAGACATTTAAGTTAATCTGTTCAGCGTCAACTATGAGGAGCTGGGCCGATTCATTATTTGTAATTTTTAGTATTCCATATATTTTTTTTCGAGAATTTCTGGAAGAAATTCTGAATTTCATTTCTTGAGAAATCAGCAAATTTCTCGATAAATTTCAAAGGCTATTTTACTCAAAATTAAATTTGTACGAATTAATTTATTTTACGAATTATTAATTTTTTTTTACGAATTGCGAATTAATAATTTTATTTGACAAATTACGAAATTTTCTTGTACGAATTAATTATTAATGTTTTGCAACTGCTGCATTTTTTATACCGCTGCATAAGAAAGGGTGAGTCCGTGACAAATATGTATTTGAAATATGCATGCTTTAATATAGGTTGGTCTTAGAAGATTGTTTACGACTACTACTCTAATTGGCCTTATCTTTGCTTTAGTAATCTGAAAGAGATTCGTCTTACAGATTAATGGAGATAAAATTCAAAATAATTGAATCGACGGGCAAGAGAACAAGCGGCTTAGAGTGCTTGTTTGATACCTTGTTGTTGATTAAACCAACATCGACACATAACACAAGAAACTTTTCCACTGCCGAAAATTTCATAAAATAACAGGGGTGGACGATTCCACTTTAGACGGTGTGTACGTGCTTTTTTTAAAGTTATTTTTAGAATAATGTGTGATAATGTACATATGTACTAATATGTTTTCATAAATCATGTGTTTTACCATTTTTCAAGTCGATTTATATTATAATTACTATGAATAATATCATTTACATGCTTAAATATTGCCAAAAAAATATTGCAAAAATAAAAACAGTAGAAATTTTACATATAATATAAAAGTATATATGTCTGTACCTAAATTCCTAAACAGGTTAGCCCAATGCGTCACGGTGGTCAAACTATATATACAATAATATCACATATATTTTTTTTATCATTTTTTCGAGAATTCTCAAATAAATCGTGAAATAAATATAAGAATTATCATTTCTCAAGAATAAAAAACAACGAGAAACCAGAATGCCTAATTGTGACGCATTGTGTGTAAGGTCATGATGGTCGTATTTTAATAAATACATATTTTGATAAGATAATAAAATATATATAATAACGTTTTAAGCGAAAATCACAACAATGAAATTTTAAAAACATCTAAGCTAAACATTAGTTATTAAGAAAAAAAAATCTATACCAATAATAATATTCAAAATTAATTGAAATATGAAAAATTATGTTTTGATTAAATTCCTAAATATAAATATAACGCCAAATTAAAAACTAAACAGCCTTAATTAATAATTGAAAAGTAACTTATGCTATTGTTTGTTATTTTAAAACAATATTAATATTAGTTTTAATATAATTGACAAGCTTTCGTAATGATGATTCAAGTCAAGTAAGTATAAAGTGACTATGTTCCGCGCTTGGTTGTTCGTCCCGCTTTAAACATCGTCCCGGAAAGTGTCCCGCATTTTAGAAAATTTCCGAGATGATTCGTTTTTTTAGCTCCCGCGGCATCCCTATATGAACATAAAATTCCGAGATTTCGTATTCCAATCTAGCAAATATATCTAGTAAGTATACATATAAGAACAATTTATTTTTAAAATGGAAGGTTTGGAACGCTCTGATATATGGAATGGCAAAATTTAAATTGTGTTTAAAAAGTCGTTATTTTTAAATTTGATCATAATCGTACAAAATATGAGCATTTTATTCCTTCCATAAACATATTATAAATAACATTATGCAATCTTAATTTAAAATAGAGCAACAATTTAGCAGTGAAGGCCAAGAAAAAAGAAGTATATTAACAGATTCACAATGCGACGGATAGGTAAAAATAACGAGATTTGGCACAAAGTAAAGTTATCTATGTAGCTATCAAAGCTTTTGATTAAAGACAGTACATGTATTATATTTATCTATAAACGAGCAATGTCAAATATTATATTTTTTATATTTTTCTTATTACTTATATCGGGAAAATTATAAAACGTATACAATCAAATCAACGTTTTTTAATGTTATCATAACAGTACATAATTTGAGCATCTCATTATACGATAATTATATTGAGCGTTCGTATTTTAAATTGAATAATAATTTAGTAGTTAATGCCAACGAAAAATAAGCAATAACAGTTAAAAAATCGAGCATATCTCAAGCTTCGTTTTTAAATGTTATCATAATCGAACAAAATATGAGCATCTCATTTCTTCGATAATTATGTTGTGCAATTCAAATTTAATAAACGAATAATAAAAAGAAGAAGAATAATCAGATTTCCAATGCGACGGACAGGTAATAAGAGTTCAAATATCGGGCATATCCGACGTCTATATATTTCGATCTAGAACGATTCGGGGACCCGGGAGCATCGGTACAAGCGTCGCAGATTACACAACGTAAACAAATCGATACGAATACGACATATAATATAATTACAATCGCATCCGACGGGAAAAAATAACGGGGAAAGGGAGAGGTGAGAGATTCGCGATTCGGCCGAAGGGTCAACGTCTCTTACCTTCTTTGTGTCGCCGTCCACCGGGACTCGGTCGTCTTTGTTGCACAAATCGAAAAGGCTGCGCTCCCGACCTGACCGAAGGCACTGCACAAACACAAACGGCGACACTGCGATCACGTCATAACAGACGGAGGCGCGAAAGACAAACGCTCTCTGTGAGATATTTACAGTTAACGGCGAGCTAAAGCGCCGACCTACCGCGCGCGCGCATCAAACAACAACTGCCAGCTGTTGTCGCTGACAGACTGAAACGAAGCCAGTGGCGATCGAAACAGCGCACCTGGCGACCGAATCGAAAACTAATTCATTTTTAATATGGCCACCTTGTCGATAGATGTGACCATCATTTAAAAATATTCATTGAACGTAATAGTTGCTAATTAAACTAATAACAAAAAAACTTTAAATTATAAAATATGTAAAAAATATATACTCAGCTTGTATTAAATTACTATAAGATTCATAATTGAGTGTAAAACAAGACTTTTATTAATAATAATATGTATATAAATGAATGCAAAGATGATAAATTAATGCAAATATAAAATGAAGAATTAAAGTAAAAAAGGGCCCCTCCGGGATTTGAACCCGGGACCTCCTGCACCCAAAGCAGGAATCATACCCCTAGACCAAGAGGCCACTCGAACTGAGTAGCGCATTTTATGTGTTAATAAATAAAAAGAAACTCAAAAAAAATGTAACTACCTATAATAGAAAGTTAGATGTATTTATTCATTAGATAATTATTCAATAGCTTATCTTAATTCCTAATCAAATACCACCCCTCCTTTAGCGTTTAAGAATTGAATATAGGTATTGTACATTAATATATTGATTTTGAGATGTAGCAAAAGGTATTGTTTAAAACGTAAAATAAAAAACAGCACAAAAATGTTGAGAATCCATGTCAAGATGAACTTCATGTAATATAACAAACAATATTGATCTTATGACTGATTTAGAAGCTATATAAATAGCCAGAAGAAAAACATAAATATGTAGTATGTTCAGGCAAATATTGAAGCAATTGAGACAGCGTCCAAGTTGAACATTATACCAACATTTGTAGACGAGCAAACTTTGGTCAAATCACACCAAAAATACTTATATTATATTTATATTTAATGTCAATAACTAGTAATATATTTGATTTCGGTCTAGTCTCATTACTTATGTAGTAGTTGTTGATTTTATTTTTCACGTTGTAACGCATTGGGCTAGCGCCTGTTAAGACGGCTAATGCAGCGGAAGATTTACAATAAATATATATTCATATTAAAAACGCTTTTTTTTAATGCGTCATAATGACATTTATAATATTTACACTAATATTTTATACACATACGGTAATATTCAAATAGACGTCATAATGCACATATTCTTACTTCAAATAAACACGAAAATACTGCATAAAACTTAAAATAAAACGATGGTAGCGCATATCTATAAGAGATTTACATTATTTTTCATAATTTTATTAGCTCTTCTTTACAGTCGCCCTTCGCCCAAGACCTCCTGGTATCTGGCAAGCTAGCTAAAATTATATGCATTTCATTTTCAAGAGCTGACGGTCAAAAATAAGCGGTCAAATATTCGCCACTTGCGAATCTGAAAGTCACCGAGTATCGACGGATTGTCGACACCGCCCCTCTTCCGATATGCGATGAATTGTAGCGGCAACGCAGCCTACAAAAAGGCACTAGAGTAAAGATATGACACGCATTCTTAGATATATCTGAGAAATTTTCTCTGAATTCTTTCTAACCAAAATAAATTTTTGCTTCTATGGGATAGTATGTAGCGACCACACTACATACTATCTCATAATTTACGTCGAAAGAAACATTCCTGGTTAAAACACCTCTGCCGGAGAAAGAGAGCCATATATCAATGTGTGAATGTACTTTTGTTATGCGAATACTTTCAGATTATCAGCTTATAATACATTTTAAAGTTTTCAATGCCCTCATATAACGTTTCAATAAAGAAGAGGAATAGCAGCGGACCTAAATTAGAACCCTGCGGTAATCTAAAACGAGCGAAATACTCGTCGGTGTATATATTAGCTCATATATTGATTCGAAAAATTTTAGTTACCTGTGACAATTTTTTCGAATGCATTTTGAACTTTTTATCACCACCATCAATTTTTTTTGCAACCATCGAGAAGTAAAACAGGTTAATGACAGTGAAAACCACGATGCTGGTCTACTAGAGACTGCTGAGAGTGATAATGAATAGTTTTTAATACATAATTTGTTGTTGATATTTGTGAATCGTAAATCTTCACGGATCAGAAAAGAATAAATTTATACATATTAGGTAAAAGGGAATAAACGAAGTTGAAATGTAATTTGATGGCCAACTGAATTTTTTTTTATTTATAAATTATAGAATAAGATATTAGATATGGTTTGTGTATGTTTTTACTTACTTAAAATTTGAGTCTCATGTTTCAAATGCATCATGCAAAAAGTTGAGTTCAGAAATATTAGGGGATTGTCTGGTAAATACATAAATAATAATAATTTCCTTTGAATTATATTTTAATTTATATAAATGTCTATATTACTGAATCCGTTACTGTTGATTTTAACATATACAATTTTTCTATGACAACCACATTATTGATCAAATAAGTATTATTATGTGGTTCTATTATATCCATTCAAAGAATCATTCATTTCCCCTAAAAAACATGAAACTATGTAAATTTCATTTGAGATATCATCCTCCTGGAATCCTGTTAGAATACGTTCAATCCGGAGTTAAGAAAATCAAGACATTGGATTTGCTTAATTTATCTGCAAAGTAGGTAAATATATTATGGGTTATGTAATATCATTATTCTTTATTATTTGCATTTACTTTGTACAGTTCTGATACTCAATTAATAGCTTATGAGATATGCCAAAAAGAAGACTTAATAACTCCCAACGTGGTTATACAATTGAAGGATTGTTTAAATACGTTACGGAAGAAATTGCAAGATGAACATCCTCCAGGAAGACGATTTTACATTTATAAAACTCTCCAAAGTCACCTGTTACCGTTGACTAATGTTTCATTCTGCAAAAGTGGTAAAAGGTATATATTAGTATATTATACTGAATAATAATATTATGATATTTATATATTCAATAAATGTTTTAAGATGTCTTACCGGAAGCTACGATAGAACATGTAAAGTTTGGAATATTGAAACTGGAATCGAAGAGCATACACTTATAGGGCATAAGAACGTTGTATATTCCGTTGGATATAACTTTCCATTATGTGATAAAATCGTTACTGGATCATTTGATAAGACAGCTAAAATATGGGATTCTACTTCAGGAGAATGTTTGCTAACGTTAGGCGGACACAATGCAGAAGTTGTAGCTACTTGTTTTTCTCCCAGTGGGGACTTAGTCGGAACTGCATCAATGGATCATGTCGCTAGAATATTCCATACGACGACTGGCCAAGAGGTTTTATCTCTAACCGGACACGATGCAGAAGTAATAGCATTGAATTTTAATAATGTGTCAGAGCAACAATTGATCACGGGTTCGTTTGATGGAACTATAGCAATATGGGACGTTAGGATTAAAGAGTGAGTATTTATCTATATAATTTAAAAATATAAGTATCAACGCTTAATATTTTATAGTCGTATTATAACATTGCGAGGCCACAATGGAGGGATATCAAATTGTGTATACAATTGGAATTGTAACGTAATTGGAAGCGGTTCATTAGATAAAACGGCACGTATATGGGATACGAGAAATTATAAGTGTTTAACGGTGCTAGACAAACACACGGATGAGGTACAGTTGAATGAAATGAAATAAAACATTGTATATGACTTAATATTGAATTTCGTTGTAGGTTTTGGATGTAGCATTTGATTGGTGTGGCCAAAGATTAGCTACTGTATCGGCAGACTGTTCTTCAATTATTCATGATGTTAAAATGAAATGTGAAGATATTGTACTGACTGGTCATTCGGAAGAAATATCCAAAGTAATGGAAGTCATAATACTATGTCTTACTAATATAATGTATTTTTAATTAATATTTTACAGGTGTGTTTTAGTCCTGGTGGTGCTTTTGTATTAACGGCTTCAGCGGATCACTCTGCAAGAATTTGGGATTCGTACACAGGAAAATGTGTTCAGGTTTGGTTTTAAAATATAATTTGCTTTTTAAATGAAAGTACATTTTAACGTAAGGATTTATTTATTTAGGTTCTAGCAGGGCACCGAGGAGAAGTTTTTTCTTGTGCTTTTAATTATATTGGAGATGCTATTGTAACGGCCTCAAAAGATAATACATGTCGGGTATGGAGATGATATGATTGGTTCTTAGCACATAAGTAGTATATTATATTAAATTGTAAGAATATGTGATGTAGAATATACATATATAACAAAGCTCAATATAATGAAAATATATCCCCAAATAAAATATAATTTATCTTAAATAGCAAAAAAAATATATTATTTTGTAATAAATGAAAAATAAAATACTTTCATAATAAATATATTTGATATTTTATTACTTAAAATTTGTTCACATTAAATCTTAAAATTATATAAGTAGGTATATATTTGTTTGGAAAAGGTAAAATATTTTTTAAAGCTAGGCATAGATGTCTCTGAATTAGTTTTTAATTTTCATTTAGTTACAAAATCTTTGATACGAATATTAATTAAATTATATAATCATAATTTACAATAATACACATTAAATAAAAATAATAAAATACTTAGGTAATTTATTCTGTGTTCTAATTGCAAATTGCAGAGCAATAAGTTGTCACCACTTTTTTTATTTTTTTTATGATGGCAGCTCTGGGCGGCCATTTTCTGTGCTCACTTTATTTAATTTATAAATTATTTTAGCTTAGGGTTATAAATTAATAATAACGCCTGACAATTATATATTCTATTATTTTTTATCATTCTTACATACATACTATGTCAAAATCATAAAAAAGAATATTTTTTTCTCAATCTGCCATGTCATTTTCTTTAATTGGTTTGTAGTTGATATAACATGTTATTATAAAAACTGTTTTTAAATTGGCCGTAGTACTGCATTACGTAGTCTCCAAGTCGTATTGAAAGATCGGGTTGAATTCTTGGGAGTTTGTGTGGCTGCTGCAGCTGGATCTGTTTGGATGACCGAAGTGAAGTTGCTGCTTTCTCTTGTTTCTAAAGGTCGTCTCGGTCGATTCAGCGTAGTTTTGTTGTGGCGAGTTCGGTTGAGTTTTCGTTCATAAGTCGAAAGCAGAGTGATACTTCCGACTAAAATGTTGTTTTATAAAAAAATCAGAATTGGGGGGAGTACAACATCCTTTCCAGTTTACAATAGTTTGATTTTGGGTAGAACCAGATTTTTTGTTATTGTAAATCTTATAAGACGGTATTACTGCATAATGGTGATTCAATAATAGTAAACAATGTCATTCTATGGAATGTTTGTAAGAGACAAAAATAAATCAATTCATATTATGGGTCTCTAAATTGATGTAGTCTCTCGGTTCTAATTTGGTCGCACCGATTACGGGTCGTCACGACAAATAATCAGATGTTTTATAATTGAAAGCTGGAATTAAAGATCATGAATATCTATAAATTTATGCTGCGACTCAAAAAAGGCTAATTTTCCCGAGCATATATAACCCGGAACAAATCTAAAAAGTTTATTTTATGTATTGTAAAAATTTTCGGTCTTGTCGAGAGGATGGTCTTCATAATGAGCAATATAAGTTTTGTTCTGTTAAACAGATATAGACCTACGGCTATTCGTTAAAAAAATAACGGGAGCAATAAATATGAGACGTTGATAATATTATAGGCAAACTCATGTTTTGAGATATTGGAATTTAAACTAATTAATTGTTTTCACAATAATTAATGGATATGTTGTGGTATAAGAAATTATGCGTTTCGTGTTAAATTTACCATTTTACTGTCTTAGTTAACTGCATTTCATATTTTATTGTAAATCAAATAATTAATTTTATTCATCCTGGTATTCTAAATGTATTTCAATACTTGACTATGTACAATATCTTTAGTTTCTTGTCTTCAGGTATTGCAGTAGTACGTAGTCGTTCGTCAGCACGTCGCTGTCCAGTTTCTTCAGTGACCTCATTGCACGTTTTGCAGTAGCACGTAATCGTCAGCACATCGCTGTTCAACTCGACTTTCAACTTTCAATTGAAAATTTGAAAAAAGCACAGTTGATATAGAATTGACAGCCAGAATGACATGTGAAAATGTCACATCACTACTGTTCATGGTTTGAGACAAGTTAAGTACGCCTTTAAAATTATAATATTTTAAGTGGTTTTATATCAAATGACAGATATTTATTATCGAAAAATTTATCTCTCGTATACTTATATATTTCTATTTACATTAGAAGTAACATTAATTTCAGTTATAAATATTTAGGTAAATAGTGTAGAATAAAACATATCTAAATACTAAATATATTCTACTGTGATATCTTACGCCGATAATACTATTTAGATTAATTTTCTCTGCTTTTGCTTTAAAGCAGTTTAGGCATCGTCGTTTCCGTAGTTATAAGCCATATAAATATCGTTTACAAAAAAAAAAATGTACGGAATCAAAAAAAAAAAAATCGATACTGCCGGTATTTCATTTTGTTATACCGGTAGTATCGAAGGTCGATTTTTGCTACAATACCGGTATTGCGAACCCTACTCACGCGTCACTAATTACTGTTGCAAAATTATATGAATTAGGATTAAAATTTTGCCTCATCCTCCATTTACCCATGACGTTTCTATTTTTAAGCATAGTTATAGTAATATTATATAAGCCTTTGACGAATTTACACCTTTTAAAATGTATAAAAAAATGGTTTGTTCAGTGTAAAATTGTTTGAAAAGACTATTTCTATAAATGGAGCATATTTTGATTAATAAAGTGTAACTAAATTATTATAACGTTTTATATCCTATTAAAATAATCGGCCATTTCATAGGAAACAACCTAATAAAATTAAATGTTTCCCTTCAAGGAATAGATTATAAATATCAAAATTAAAACTTGCTATGTGGTTAATAGGTATTACTCAAGGATGCATGCATGTTTTTATAATTTAATGAGTTTCTAACAAGCAATGAAATATTTCCTTTCATTTCAACTATAAATGTATACTTAGTCATATTTTATTTAGAATAACTATGACATATCCACAAGAATTTCCTAGGCGTAAATGAGGATTAAAAGTATAATTTAATAAACAGAGCATTTGGCGAGTTTTTTTAAAATTATTATAAATAAGAAAATTACCTTGATGTTTAATTTAAGAAAAGGAGTATTTCAGAGTTTTAGATATGGCAAGAGCAAGAATATCCGTTAATCAAAGGTAGCATTCCTTCTGTTATGACATACTTATGTGGAACAATATTATCGTCTTACTCATACCAACTTTGAGACTTTAGAATATACATATGTACATACATATATAAAATATTTCAACTATTTTTGTAAACTTGTGTAGTAAACTGTAAGTCAAGTATAAACATAATACTTATGTATTTAAGTAAAACTGGTCGTCTCTTTTGTAGTTTTATATGACCATGGTATAAGGAATATTTTAGAATAGACGCAAATGATTCATGTCTTATGTTTCTCCATTCCATAATTAATATTACTAATTTAAATCAAGCTCTCTTATGTATTATATATTTATTGTATTAAAGTAAAAAATTGATTCTAAAATCATAGCTCTCTAAAAATATAAAAAAAAATAATAAATAACATCTCACTTTTTCAAGTTTATTATTGAGTTGAGTAGATCTTACGTTATTTGAGATATTCATCTCAATTAAAAAATACCAATCAAATTTTTGGATCGTAAAATTGACCTCAGCTTTTCAAAAAGAAGCCAAGTCAACTACCAAATATTCGAAAGTAGCGGTTTTCGTATCCATAATATATTTGCCAACTGTTAGTGTACTTGCATCGCTTTCTACCAGTTCAGTGCTGACCGAAGAACGACTACAACCGGTCGTTCTACGGTCGTTTGCTCATGAAGGTTAACCTAAAAACCAAACAAACCGATGACGTGTTTTGTTAACTTTGTGCTCTGGTATTCTGCACGCGATACGAGCTCAATTTTGCTTAAGATTTTTAACGGTGAAACCAAATGTGTTGCAGTGACTAGGTAGCACTGGCAGGTGAATATCTTTAATATATTTACAATATTTACCCTTGAGATTTATGATTTCTCGCTTGGTTAATATAATGCATTAAACTGCAATGTGGCAAGGTTCACATTGCGTGTGAATAAAATGCTGTATGTAAATAACAAACTCAGTTATAAATTAACGGAACAGATCCGGAACGTAGTTCCGGTCCGTTGCATGCAAAAATCGACTCAAATTGGGCACGTTATAGTTAATGACCGAAAAATCTTTGAACGAGAAACGTAGTTATATTAAATCGTATTCGTTTTGTTGCAATTTGATGTAGGCATAGATTGAGAGTTTAATCGTTTATTATTATCATGTCTTATTATTAACAATCGTTATTAAAATGTATATTGTTTATAATGATTGTACCTTACGATCGAACACATTGCGTTATTGATATGTGTATAAATAAACAGAGCTAAGAAACAAGTATGATAATGTGTGTATTTAGAACGAGGAAAATGTACTTATAAATTATTGCAAATTTAACATGTCCTTTTATGTATGACGTTGACTTATAATAAAACGTATACTAATATTATTAGCAATTAATATATGCTTTTCCCGAGATTGTCTAGCATTGACATCAGGTCTAGAAGTTTCACTAGTATATGATTTTTAGTACGTATATATATATTATATACATATGTACATAATTTTTTAAATGAATATATAATACTAATGTGCATTTTTGTTATTGTTAAGCTAGTCATCGCTAGGCAATGCATAAACGAGGTTGTCGAAAATTTCTGTTTCATCTTTAACAAATTATTTATTTTGATAACTTATAAGTACCATTTTAGCGAGTGTGACATAATCTTGAAACAAAATTAATACCCGAAAATAGCTAGCTTCTATCTTTGTCTCGATCGATTCGTCGTAGCTCTGTTTGGTGCGAATTAGGCTGAACTTTCATGTTATTTCCGAATGAAGTGGCAGAGGTAAGAGCGGTAGTGGTTTATATACCCTTGATAATTAAGGGAAGTCAAAATCCTTTACAGTCCTCGATCTTCTGACCAATATCAATGATTTTTTTGCGGAAGCAGAATTTCTTATTATTTCATATAAAATGTAATTTCAGTTTATAAGCATAATTCGAGTTGTATTAGTATGTTCTAATAATTTATTTTAACTTTGTTGTATTAGTATGTTTTAATAATTTATTTTAACACATTTATATTATTAAATTTAGTTAATTTATTTTACATATTTTCAATCATTTACACTGAAGCAAATTTAAAAAAATATCAAAGAAATATAAATATGTTTTTTATTTATTATGTTTTCAGTTATATATGTAAATATATAACTATTTGTGGTACCTTAAAACAGTTTAATATCAAGCACCGTACATGTACGGCGATACCGCTCGAAGCTTTAAAGCCAATTTTCTCATAATTAAGAATAGGATGATAAACTTAAACTGTATCAAACTATTTGGTTTAAATAATCAGTAATATGGCAACGTCATAATTCTATGGAATGCATAATCCGGGGTTTCGATACCTATTTGACGGATATTTGTTTTTATTCATGTAAGGTGCACGGTTTTTATGGTTTAAAAATGTCAAAAATGAACATACGCTCGGATACGCAATATTGTTTGTTTTGTCGACAAAAAAATCTAAGAAAATCCAAGGAACACGATTTAATTAGTTAAATGACTATTTTAGAAACGCATTGATTATAAATGGTTTCTTCACAAATAAATGTGCTAAATATGCACAAAAAAATATGAAGAAACTAGCTAATTTCATATAGCTTTGCTATATATATATTTTTTTTTAATATTAGATTTTTATCGGATTTTTAAAATCATTTATACTAAAAAAATATTACATAAATTTAACCTTTTTTAGATCATAAGTCGAATGTGGTAACTTATATATTTTTATTTACTACCAAGTCAGATTAGTTAAATTTTTCAGCTTGTTTTCCAGAAGTAAGGTTTTCCATTTTATAATATTTTAACTCGAATTTCACTTACATATTTGATTATTGATCAATATGATATCATTTATTTATGCTGTAGCGTTTTATTCATTTACTTGAATTTAACATCAGACATGTGTGCAAATGTTTTCGTCTTTTTTATACATCCTATTAGTTTGTAAATAGGTATTAGACCAATTACAAACAACTTTATAAAATAATCAGTATAAAAATATTTTGATTAAAAATTTCTACTGCAAAGTTAATTAATATATTTTCGGCTTTTTTCTTACTAATACCATTTTTTTGGGTGTAGTTATAATTAATATAGCTAGAAAATAATCAAAATAAACATAATAATTAATATGTATAAACATTTAATAATTACAAAAGTCTTACGCGCTGTAAATATATAAACGTTTTTATGTATTTTACTTTAAAATGCCATTTAGATATTTTATTTTAAAGTCTATAATATTTTTTTAATGAGCTATTATTTTTTAAGGCTATATAGTTGCATTTAGTTGTAAAATGCATCTATATACTCATAAATTTTATTTCTAGACAATTTTGCGGTATAATTAGTTGTATGAGAACTTTTTTAGAAAATAATAATAAATATATGAAACAGTGGTTACCAAACTTATTTTATTGATTGCGTAAAAAGCATTACAATGAATAAGTAGTGAAAGAGAAAAATAAAGCATTTTAACTTTATTCTCTCAAATAGTTTTTTTTACCAAGATTGTATTTTTTTTTAGTTTATCTGAAATGTTAATATTTTAATTAAAATGAATTGCCTCATCATGTTATTGTATATTTTTTTATACATCTAATTTATTTCTGTAGTAATCAAACTGCCACATTTATTTCTGATTTTTTAGTAAAATAATGCATGATTATAATTATTGAAAACAGTTTATACACCATTAGATTCGTTGCTGTTTTTGGTTATTTCTAGTATAATTTTAATTAATTTATCATATTAATAGTAAAATATAGTATCTTGATACTACGCAAGTATAATTTGATTGATTTTAAAAATATATTTCGTAGTAAGATTAAGTAGATTTTAATTAATATTATTTACAAAAACATGTATTGTGCTAGTGCAATACAAACGCTTTTTAATTATTTTTTATGTTTGTTGAATGTATGTTTACTAAATTTCTAAAATATTAATTTCATGTTATTAATTTAAACAATACGTCCCTGTTTTAGAAAATACATTTGTGGTCAATATTTGCTCATGATCTTATACTATGAGGTCTTAAAATTACAGATAACACTATTTATTCACATAGAAATAGAGGTACGCAAAATATTTACTTAAAACTTTTCTTTGAATAACAAAATAAAAAAAATACACATTTTTTATAAACTTAAGTCCATGTTCTTTGTATCATCTCGTTTAATATGATTTTTAATTTTGCTAGAATTTATTTATATTAGATTTTTTGTAACTTAAAAATTGATACGTTATGCTGTTTAAGCAAATAAAAAGTAAATGAATCATAGAAATTCAATTATTGTGTGATATCTAAATAAACAATTTATACTTCAACTACATTCTAACATTATTTAATGTTTTGTTTGTTGCATTGTTTTGCATTCAACAAAAACACAATACAGACGACCCAGATAATTGAGTTTCCTGCATGTTTAACCGTATTTCCTCTCAAATATCCCACGTATACCGAATTGTACTCTAGTACCGGTTACATACATATATCGCAATTCTACAAACATATTCCACATTTAACAAATAATTTCATAACCTTCGACCGGGATACAATCCTCCGGGAAATCTTCAAGTTTAATGTTCGTACGTGATGAAACGAATGTCGTCATACGTCGTCCCCTGCAATTGCATACCACATCCCCGGGTACTTATAAATCATAACTAGCCGCAGTAGAATATATGGGGTCGGTCTGGACCCCGCAAATAACAGAATTTACAGCGACGCAACAAAATAAAAATAATGAGCCCCGAAAGATTGTTATTTATCGCCGGTGGTGTCAGGGTTCACGGGGTTGAAGATTATCCGGGTTAGAATTATGGAAAAAATGTAATACTTGGTATTGTTTCAAAAGTATACAGATAGGTGAAAAAAATAACAAATCTTATAAATAGATTAAAATAAAATAAAAATACTTACTTGTAGGTATTCATTATGTCTGATTGATTTAATCAGTTGTAACGTATTGGGCTTATGCCTGTCAAGTTAAAATAAAAATAACAAATTGGGAATTAAATAAACTTGAAACGAAAAAGCAAATCGCTAGAAATTACTATGTTCCTAAGAATAAATACGCCTTTGTCTATAAAGTTTCAAGTAGGATTGTTGCCTCTATCTGAATGAGCTTGATACTTTTATAATAAACGACGCTGTATTGCAGAGTTTGGGTGAAAAATTAAATATGCAGCATAATAGGGCTAACAATATTAAGGGTTAGATTAAGTAAATTTAAAATTATTTTAAGGAACTCGTTGCTTTGCTTTGTTTTCGTTTTTTATCTTAAACGCGCTTCAACTGACATCATCTCTTGAATCAAAAAAATATTGAATGTACTTTAACAATTGCCAAAAGATTACTTGTTTGTAAGAGTTGCATATTTTAATTACATCCTTTAAGCAAATATATTTTTTTTAAATTTAAGATAAATTGCTAAAGAATTCTCAGTTAGATTCTATTTATTATATTATGATGAAAACCACTTGATACTAGATGGTAATTAAAACAATACTGAATGAAAAATTGAATTTTATATTTTTTTTTATCTGCAGGAAATAACCGTCAAATGTATGTTGTAATATGTAGTAGTTATAATAATTGTATGACATTAACTATAGATTATTTTGCGTCATCCGTCGTCATTGCAAAAAATTGTTTTGTATTGATTGTTGCCCAATAACAGCTTATAATTTATATACTGTGTAAAACATAGGTAGCCACATATTGTGATTAAAATACAGCAATAAACCAATAAAAGTCTTTTCTAATACTTTAATTCACTCTGAATACTATAACTACTCAGTGGCGTAGCTAGGGTATGTGCCGCCCAGGGCGATCCTTAAAATTGCCCCCCCCCCCATACATTTTTTGCAAGAGCATAAAATCAGCATTTCTTAAAATAATAAATTGGTTATTATTAAGATCTTGTTATTCGTGGATTTATATATGATTTAGTGCATTCAGGGTTAAGAACCACACTAGACGACCCCATCGCGAATATGCCGCCCCCAAGCAAGTGCCACCCGGGGCGGCCCGCCCCCTCCGCCCCACCATAGCTACGCCACTGTAACTACTATCTCAATACTTTTTTGCCATAACATGACAACGCATAATTTACGGATCTGTTATAATTAACCGTTATATTGATATAATAAAAACGTGCAACCTAAATAATAATCTCTTCATAACTAGAACGATTAAATATTATTTTATGAAGTATATTAAATATTTGCTATGATATATAGATATAGCATATAAAAATGTTATACATATAACGTATAAATTTATACGTTAACGCGTATACAGAATCAATTTAAAAAATAATTGGTTATTTTCAACGTCGATGGTCCTGCGAATGACAGGCAGCGAAATCAAAAGTTCTGTATCGAACAGGAAAATAACATTTCTTCACTTTCCTGATATGAAACATCCGACGGGGGGTCCGGCGGGTTTAGGGTTTACAAATCTTTGATCTTTCACATCACATATATGTACGTCTGTACACATTACAAAATATTATCCCATGAAAAAAATTAAAATTATATTTTTCCCACATTGCTTCTTATGATGATAAAATATTTCATATAATTCAATCGGCCACGCTCTGAAGGACCTTTAAAAATGTGTATACAAAGCTATAAATATATAACAAAGATTAAATTCATTTTGAAGTACAATTCGCAATCTCTTCTTTTGCAATTACAATATCTTTGAAGTGGTTCGATCTCTGTCTAGTTTTCAATGGCAAAGGTTTGTTAGACTCTTTTTTTTATTATATTTTACTTTTAATATGTGATGGCACAGCAGAGAGAAAGAACACGAATTCATCTCCATTTGGAATGCAGCAGATCGGCGGAAAGGTTTAATAAAATGTAAATCAGCGGGTTTGCCGGTAAGGGTTACAAGTGGTCGAGGGTTCGTTCCACCGATTCTCAAGTTGCGTTCTGCGCGACCAGAAGGGACATGATGGAAAATGGTAATGTGTCCCTCGAAACGTCTGACGCTTTGTATTATTAGATGTCCGTATTTTATTACAAGTCTCTTGTATTCACACCAATGCAAATATAAAAAGGGATGGATAGCGTTTGTTCATGGATGCTATTGAGCAAAGTTTGTAGGGTTCTTTGATAATGAAATATGTGGATTAACTTAAAAATATATTATATATAGTATATGTAATAAACTTCAAAATAAATATTATAAAACATACAACTGTAGCCAGTAATTTTCTGTCTGGCTCTTTTCCATTTGAATAAAAAATGGTTCAAATTATCTTCTTACCTAAGACTCTTCTGATTTTTTGAAGGCTCCCTGTGTGTATTGTTTTTATTTAATTTTGTATTTCTATGTTATTTTGTCAATGATATTTTTATGCTCAGTCATTAAGTAATGTTGCTACTGATTTATTTTGAGACTCAACATACAAATATCTATTATAATTACTTATATCAAATGAACACACATCTTATATATGTTCTAAAACGTCGCTTCGTTTTATTATTATTTAGCTAAGTTGTAAACCTTTTTTTAAATGACGTGTGAAAATTTAACAGTAATTTGGTCCTAAGTAATATCTTGTGCAACTATTATTTTTTTATATTCTAAAACTAATCCAACTATTAAATAACAATAAAAATGTACCTTCTAATCTAATTTTTAATCCATATAGCGCACAGTTTCACAATAATTTTAATAAATAAATAGTAAAACTAGAAACTTTAATAAATAAAATAAAATAAAATCGAATCAAAAATAAAAATTTTAACCCAAAAAGTTGAAGGTCTTGAATTTGTACACTCGCTGTGGTATCTCAAAATAGTAAAATACCAACATTAGTACAGGCATTAATACATTTTGGGATCCTGTGTGGGCTCGACGAAGCATACATAATTTAAGTCTTATTTATTTAAAAATTAGATGCATCTGTATCAATCAAGCACAGAGAAAAAAGTAAAGCGCTACTGAGAAATCGGTCTACAAGGCACGTTATATAGGAGCGCAGACCCTCGGCGACGCAACTTTTTGGGCTACGGTCACCGAGACACGCTCTGGTGTCTAGGCGAAATATTGAATTATCAACAATATATTTTTTAATTTTTCCAAACCTTTCAAGAAATATAAACGTGTTTCCAGTATGTAGTATATAGATTGTTATTAATTAAAAAAAATACATCGAAATTTATTATTTAAAACTTTATATATACGTATAGAACCAAGCATAATTTAATTTACTAATATTTTTATAGGCAATTTATAGATGTTTGCGAAGATCACAAAATAAATGCGAGTAAAAAATATATTGCACACGTTTTAATGATTGACGTTTAGACGATAGAATAATAATACTTGATTGTAATTAAAATTAGTAGTTTACATTTAAAGATATAAAAATTTGTATTATTAATAATACCATATTTTGTCAGGTAATTAATAAATTTTATGTCTACTCAAAAAATATAGAGAGCAACTTCGTGCAGATGACATGTATTAATATTTACATACAAATAAAATAAAACATGGCTAAACTAAAATATTGTGGAATTCTTATACTTTAATTAGGTATTGGAAATTAAATTGGATATTTAACTATCAATCAACTAAGCACATTATTTTAAATTTTCCTGACTCTTAGTTTTGTGAATAAACTTAAATGTAAAAAGCAAACTGTTTTTTAAATGCTAATATTAAAAACTAAGCCACTGTTTAATTATTTATTGTATCATTTAGTATAGCAAAATTTAATTATTTTTTAAGATGGTTTGATATTTTTTTAGATTCTTTTGAATTTACTCTGTGAAGTTATTTTTATTGTAAATAATTTTCGTTTTGATATTTTCATATATTTTAATTTTAAATAATTGTTCTGCAACTAATTAATTTAATATAGTTTATTATTACTTATTCTTAAAACTGTTGCTATGAACATATTATTTGATTTGTTGAGCATTCATTTATTTATTTAAAATAAATAAATAAGATAAGTGAATAACTGTTTATTGATAAGAGTTGTTTTGTCTAAATAATAAAATACAAAGATAATATTATACAACCAATTTTTCTATTAAATTCTCCATGATAAGAGTAATGTAAAAATTTCATATATCCACAATACCACAAACAAACATTTCTGTGAAGCTTCCTACGTGATCTCTGAATGCACAACTGGTTTTAATAGTAAGCCACAAACAAATCCTGTTCATGACAATTAAAATAAATTATATCAGAAAATTTATTCTTTTTTTTCTATATGAATTACATAATACAAATCAAATAATATTATTTAATATGTATAATGACATGAAAATGCATTGCTTACATAACCAATTCTTAAATTAAGAATATGTGGATTCATTGGCACTTACATCGTTTACAAAATATGATACTCCCAACAACACCCTTCAGATTGATAATAGTAAAAGGCGAAAATTTGTTGTATATATGCCATATATATTTTTAAATCATTTTGCAACTTTATTTTATTTTGTATATTCGTAAAAAAATATTAAATAACAAAGTCTCGATTGAAACTCTGATCACGTGGCTGAGCCACGTGACGTTCTTCGCCCGCTTTCAACAAAAGCTCCGTGATACCGTGAAATTGTATGTAATTACTCTTGAAGAAATGAAATTTCAATTATCATTTCAGATGCAGACGGAGAGCCCTCGCCGGCGAAGAAGAAAAGAAAAAGCACCATGTCTTTGTCTTCGGCCGGCCACGTGAACCCGGCGTTTTCTGGAGAGCCCGGTCTGGAGCTGGTGAACGTGGACCTGGGCGAACCCTCGCAGGATGCCAGGAATGCTGGGAAGCTGGGCCGTAATGGGTACAGTGACGATGACAGCAATTTCGTCGCCGTGCCGCTCGGGGTAAGGAATTCGCCGAATAACAATTTGTCTTTGGGGTGGGGATATATATTGCGATTTGCTAGTGTAGTATGTGGAACGACCCTTGTGGGATAAATTTGAATATTAATATCAAGGTGTGAGGGAATTTTATAGGAAATTACTTCGAGATAAAACTGTTTTGGGGTATACACGGCAAAAAAACAACCTACGGCATTATTTTAATTTATAAAAAAATATATAAATGACGATTGTACATTTTTACCAAATGGCTGTTTGTATTTTGTCTGATTTTGCCTGATTATTAAATTGCGTGTCGACGTTGCTTAACAAGTGCGCATCCCTCGGCCTAACAAATGCTCTGAAGAATATGCATTTGTTAGCCAAGCAACACAAACTCTGAATTCTTGGCATCAGTCATATCTTTAAGAACGTTCTAAAATGAATAGTTTCTGCAAAAAATAATTGCTGACTACAATAAAGTGAATTGTATTTTATTCATCATCAGCTTATCAAAGCTTATGAAATTAAAGTATTTGCGGCGTATTATTTTCGCAACTATACAAAGTGCATCTTATGATTAAAATAGCATTTTCCATATTTCTCAAATTTCTTGCTGTTAAATAAAGTTAATCGACCAACAATCAGTCGGCATAATAGCGTTTTTTTATTTTAATGCTTTTAACCGGTGTTTTTGTAATTAGCTTAGTATTGTTTAACAAGTGCGCATTCTTCGGCTCAAACAGTGCTACGAAGAATGACAGCGTGCTAAGAAATACGGATTATTTATACTATTGTGATAATCTTTGAACACGAAAGCTTTTTAGCATCGGCTGTGTAATCTGTGTGGCTTTGTTAAGTACGTGCTGAAATTATCCGTTTTTGAAAATATATTTGCTAGCTGCATTAGATTGTATTTCGTCTGATTTCAGCTTTGATTATTGAGTTGCGCGTCAACATTGCTTAACAAGTGTAAATTCCTCAGCGTAAAAAATACATTTGTTATGTCAAGCAACACAATTTGTAAAAAGTATTTTGACATCAGTAAAATTTATTGTTTTGCTTTTTTAAGCATGTTTATGGTTTCTCAAGAAAAATCGGTTTGTTTCTGTTTTTGCTGAGATAATTAAATTGTGTTTTAAAGTTCGGTAAAGTGGTGTGATTTCACAGTCAGTAAGACGCAGGTAGAAACTAATGAGAATGGACGAGATATTTTCTCCGAACAGTGGTGGAGAAGCTGGCGCAGGGATGTTATCTGTGGAAGATCCTCAGAGATCTTATAGGTGGCGTCGCAGTTATAGTATAGCGGAGGATGATTCGTTACAAATAAATTTTCATTCAATGCACCGGAGAATCCTTGCGTGTTATTTATGGGGAAACTCTTTAGTTTTAGTCGTAATGAGGGTTTTGTCTAATTTATCCTTATTGATGAATGAATTTTTTTAGTCTCAGATTTTAACGCGAGTTTCAATGCGAGAGGACATCTGTGTGATCCTTTACATCTTAAGTCAAGTGCATCCTAAAATTCACATTATTTTTTTATTTTTCATGATCGTTTCGACGACGATAACAAAATAAGGATACGGGAATATGCATAATTTTAATTTATTATAATTTACTAGCTTATAATTATTTTATAGTTCATATAATATGATTTTATTTTAGAGTTTCATGTGAATTTAATGCTTTTACAGCAATAACTTAAATATAAGTTTAAATCTCGCATAATATTTTTATGGTATTTTTCGATATGGCAGAGTTCTTTAATTAAGTTTAAAAGCTAGTATTTACGTTTAATGCTTTTTTAACGTTTTTATTTTAGAAAATAATACTGTGATAATAAAATGTTACTCCACCCCTAGCAAGCACCCCTAGTATAGTATCATTAGTTTAATTAGTTGTATGTTGTTTATTAACAATGTGCTACTTAAGTATTAAATATTACTTAAGACCTCATTTTTTAGCCTATTCATAACGCATTTGCTATAAAGAAAAAATATTTAGTTGAATAAATAATTTCTCTCTTTGCACAAAACCATTGTAACACTAAACTTTAAACTTACTGTTGAGATTAAAAATTGCCAAAAAAATTTTAAAAACACAAGTTAACACGTATCCTAGCGGAAACGGCATTGTTATTTTTTCGTTGTTATACAGCAAAGCATACTTATGAGTTCAGTTTAAAAGTTATATAGTCCGAAATTTAGAGTAAGAATGAAGAAATTAATTATTAGTTTAGTATTTAAAATAAAAAAAGTGTATAGGATTTATTTAAACATGTTTTTAATAGAACGTGATATATACAATATATTTGTATAGTATTTTAATATTTTATTATATACATTTTTAAATTTTTGATTATATTAAGTTTTAATTAAAATAAATTGTATTTATTGTGTTATATAAAACTGTAGTGAAATTTAATTTAAAATCAAATCTGTCATTCTCAGAAATTTTAAATTATAACTAAAATAAAAATAATAATATTGTATGTGTTCATACAAAGCTTATTAGATTATTCATTTTTGAGTGAATTTCTGATCTATATCTAAAACAATTTTCATTGTGATTATCTTGTAGTTACAAAAATACTTTAAAATTACTATAAAAATTATAATCAAAATATATTTTTATTAAAGATTTTAGAGTTCGATGAAAATTAATTTATTAATAACTATAATTTATTTTTTGTTTGAGGAGTTATAAATGGGAATTAATTAATTTTATGTTTTTATTTACGTTTCAATAAATGATTTTAATGTTGTAATATAGCAATTCGTTCACAATTGAATTTTAATCGATTTTTAATCTAATAACTTTTTCTTACACATTAACACGGTAGTTAATCAGTTTAAAAATAAAAATAAAAATGCAATCACCAATAATCGAATTAAACCGTTTCATTGGACACTAAACGTTTCAAGCGCATAAAATACATCCACTAAATCGAAGGGTGGATTTTTTTCTCCATATGCCATCGCCGTCATACAATAGAAACGATCTGCAACATTGTGATCTATGCACATTAAAGACCCATTCTCCAGACATTAAATATAAACATAAATTATTTACGGTTAGTGTGGCTGTGGTATTGTTCTGCGGTCCGATATTTGACCCCTGTCGCGTTTGGGGTACATTTATAATTCATAAACCTGCATTGTGGCGCTACGGCATAAAAGGTTAAAAAATAAATATAAAAACTAACATGTTTCATAGTAGTATGATGATTTGTTGGTTGAATAATAAACGGATTCTGTAAAATTATTTATTTTAAAAATTTATTTAGCTAATTTTAATTAATATGTATGGTATACGGAAAGTAAAGATACAGGATTAGGTGTAGTGAAAAGTTAGCATAGTTAGAGTATGCAAAGGTCCTTGTAACGTGGCAGAATATTTTAGGCCTCAGTTGTAGCATTGTAAGTTTAAAATGACCATATCAATTCCCAGATAGTTGTTTTAGAAGTATATCTTTAGAATCCGAATATTACAAGTATTCATGTTTTTATATTGTCATTGTATAGAACATATACATAGTTACATAAATGTTGTTTATTTATTTGTGTATGTTTCATTATTGATAATGTATGTTATTGTTTTCATCATGATTATTAGTGTAGCACTAATAATTTGGGAACCATAAAAACGTATCTCTCGTATACGTATCTTCAATTCAGTTTTAAATTTATTGGGTGTATTGAGATGTAATACAAAATATCATATAGAATTTGACGAGTAAACAGCTTCTTTTGACCCCAACCATTTTTGGTTGATTTGTTTACTTCCGTTTTCTGCTTGTAATTTCCTATTTGACGGCAAGCACGCGTGGGCACTCAACCAATTTGCTCCCGCTTTTTGAATGATGGCGTCTCGCCGATGTTAATCGAGAAAATCTTTCGAGGAGAAGTTTTCGAAATTTTCGGTGCTCGTCTATACGGAATGATTCAATTTCTAGATTAGCTAGTCAATTGTTACGGTTGAATTCCTCACTTGATATAAAATCTATTCCATAGATATACCAACATTTTATTTTATTACGTATTATTTTCCTATTTTGCAAAATGATTTGTAGCATATTTACCTGTATTCTTTGAATATTTTTTGCTCATATATAACGGCAAGAATATGTTGACTATATGTTTAGTATTATGAAAATTTATCTGTATTATTATCTTTATTTGAAAACTATAAACAGATGACGAAGGAAATTTTAAATTAAATAGAAGATTGCTTTGATTTTATTGATTTAATGCGTTTTTTAACGTTTTGTATTTTAGAAAATAACACTGTGATAATAAAAGGTTACTCCACCTCTAGCAATCGTATAGTATCATTAGTTTAATTTACTGTATATTTAATACAAATATGTTTTTTCTTAACAATGTGTTACTTTTGTTATATATTACTTAGGATCTCAATTTTTTTTGCCTGTTCATAACACATTTTCCCATAAAGAAAAACATATTGGTGATATTTTTTTTTCTTTGAACAAAACCATTGAAGCACTAAGCATTTTAAAAACATTTTAAGCACACACTAGGTGACGGTCACGTTGCGTGTATCCTTGCGAAAATGGCGTAGTTTTTTTTTCGTTGTTATACAACAAAGCATATTATGAGTTCAGTTTAAAAGTTATATAGTCCGAAATTTAGAGCAATAATGTAGAAATTAATTATTAGTTCAGTGTTTATTATATAAAATAAAATAATAAATTGTATAGAAATCTAAATAATTGTTGAGGCTTTTGTTAGACGGATATTTTTTGTCACTTATATGTAATATGAGAAATGTCGTAATTTTAATAATATCGGCATGGAACTTTTCTTAAAAATAAGCCTTTTAAATCTGATCTGTGTTATGTTTATGACCAAGCCAGATTCGCCATCTTATTTTAAAACGGCGGCTATCCAAAAAAAAAAAGAATAGAAAAAAATTTAAAAGTTTAAAAATGTTATAAAATAGAAAAAGAAATAAAAAAATTCAAAGCTTACACATTCATGACATAATTTTTGTATAAAATATTCTGGGAATAAAATCTAAGTTTAATAAGATGAACATATGCATATTTACCATTTTGCTTTATTTTTATTTCTAATACATGTCATGAATTTTTTTTATCATGTCTTTTCATGTTAAAATATTTCGTTCCAAAAAAAAATATTTTACACAGATATATATTTTGACCTTTTTTTTATTTCCTTGCATTTTATACAAGCGTATCAAATTGTCTAACGAGCTTAGCCGATATATTTTTAAGGTATATTTTTAAGAAGTGTTATGCTTGCACTACACTCTCTGGAAGTTGTCCGAACCGAAGTTCAATTGAAGTACCGAACCGAGTAGCGGCCACACTGTAACAAATTTCATATGCCGTCCGGACGGCGGCTGCTGTCACGTACAGTTGGCATATTTGCGCAGGATCGAAAAATGTGCCAAATAATCGCAATTTTTAAATTGTCATATTATTAAAATTACGCTACTGATAATTATAAAAGCTTGTGAGGGCACTAACCAATACAATATCAGTGAAAACTTTTCGCTCGTAAATATTTAATTTACGCAAAATCTTTGTCGGCTTTTGCATAATGCCATAAGGCATAAAAATGATACTTCAGAATACGAACACCAAATCTGTGACTATCCTAGAATTTGTCGTCATCGATTCTAAATAAGAATTCGTTATGGTGTGACATTTATATAAACCGATCTAGGAAAATACATAAAGATATTCGAAACGTTTTTTTTAAACAAAATCAAGTACCACTAATTATTTTTTAATTTTAATTATTAAAAAATATAATAACAATATCTGTTAAAAGAATATACTATCAAAAATATAAATAGTCTCTTTTGGTGCCCTAAAATATATAACTTGACCACGTGACCACAATGCAGCGCTCGTCGTGCGTGTTGACCATAGGACGCCTACGCGCATATTGATATTGAACCGAGTTACTCGTTCTATCTCAGTTTGCGAAAAACCATATCATTATCTCTCTCATTCTCGTCACTTAATACACGAGAGTATTTCACCGCTTGCGCTCGAAAGAGCAGCTCCGACTTCGGATCCTTTGACTCCTGTCCTTTTGCCGACAATGTTCGGAAGCGCTTGAAGCTGGCCAAGTCAACTGAATTACCCCCACTTTACCTCCCGTTCTCGGTAACCTCGGACAACTTCCGAGAGATTTTAGAGCGGACAGAACCGAACTCGATCGAAGTAATCCACTATATTCTCCGTCCTTGGTCAACCTTGGCAAACTTTCATTATAGCGCAATAATTAAAACTAATCGTAATAATAATCGTGTCTTTAAAAACCGCTATATACCATAAATAATATTTTTTGAAAAAAAAATTGAATACAAATTAAATTACTGTATTGAGTATTGGATAAAAAAATCAATAATTAATAATAAAATAAGATTGTTTCAATATTAATATAAATCAGTGGTTTTCTAAAAAAATATTTTTCAAAATCTCGTTATTAATATAACATATTTATTCCTCAAATGTTATTAAGTTCATAATATTTATTTTTATAAAATCAAAATATAAAATAATCGAAATTACAGCCATGTCAGAAAAAATAGTTTAAAGTAAAGCGTGATCATATGATTAAATTTTGGCTTTTAACAGGTAGTTTTTATTTGTTTAGGTTTGATAAAATAAAACAATAAACATGGACATGTCTAATATTGATTATTAACGCAACTAAATTATACTATATCCATTGTATAGACTTTAAATGTAGGTAGTATATGCTAATTTAATCTATCGATTTTATGCTAAAATTTCAATGTAAATTAATTGAAAAAGTTTAGTCAAATCATGATTTAAGATAAAGGATATATTCTATTAAAAAAATTAAAACCCGGTATTGATTAATTAAAATTAAGCTGATAAACTAATTACATATTAATTTAAAATATTTTTAAATACATACAAAATAACATCAAATAAAAACAATATTATCTGAGGATTGAGGAATGATAATGTTTCTAATATTAATTTTTATTTATATATTGCACATGATTCTTTCGAATTAAATTTAACAAGATTTAGTCTATTGAATTACACTTAATATTATAAATCACTGTTAAATGAAACATTTGTGTCAATTACATCATATAATAAAATACACAAACACTAATTTGACAATGAATAAAAGCAATAAATAAAATTATCAATTAAGCTTGACACTTGGGTAAATTTATTTGATGAATATTTACTGATATATTTTTATTACAGTAGTATATTCTTTATATAATTCTATAGCACGGAGTGAAATCTGTCAGATTTCAAACAAGGATATAAGGCAGTATACAACCCCGCCCTCGTTCAGTCTCACTCTGTCCTCCTGCGAAGTAGGATGTCCTGATCTGGACCACTTTTCGAACAGATCGCGAACAAACTAAACTAAACTTGTTAACTTTGCACACATAAAAATATGAATTGGATTTAAACAGAGACACTCGATGTTGAGATTGTATATTTATTATTGTAACAAATTACGTTCTGAATTCGTGCGTCGACGTTAAGATGTATTATATTGTTCATTTCCGTCGGTCTTTTGTACTACAATAGTGACACTTGTGTGTGGTTTATATAAAGAATAGTGGCCTTTTGTCGGATTCGACCCGCATAATAAAATATAATAAAAATATGGAGTGATATGCCAGTTTTGACGAGAGGGTACTCGAGGTCTTAAGAACAATGTCTACGCAGAGTTTTGTACCGTTGCAGGCCGGAAGTCCTGTCGACGTGCAAGATGGCATGCAGCAGAAGAACGGTGGTGGAGGTACCTTCGTCGAAGACGATTCAAAGACTGATAATAAAAGATGCGGGGTGCTGATGCTGAGGCCCAAATGGCTGCAGAGATTCAGGACAGCGAAATGGGCTCTGTTTTGGCTGTGTTGGACGGGAGCTTTACAAGGTAAATAAAATACTTATTAATATTAAAATATATTTTATATTTTTTTATAAAAGTAGTTTACAATTGCATTTAATGGTAATACAGTTAAATAGACACTGGAATTCTTCGTAAATTTTCTCCATTTAATATTTGTCTTTTAGTATTAAATTATATTTTTTAAATTTTAAAGAACTGTTATTAGTATTTATAGTTAGTTAAATAAATAGTGCATATTAAATATTTTTTATATTTTAACTATGTAGCGAGTCAATTACTAACATCGCT